>NC_063348.1:3734025-3797246 GCF_021869965.1 Rhincodon typus
TTCTGATGAAGGGTCTAGGCCCGAAACGTCAGCCTCTCTGCTCCTATGATGCTGCTTGGCCTGCTGTGTTCATCCAGCCCTGCACCTTGTTGTCTCGGATTCTCCAGCATCTGCAGTTCCTACTATCACATGTTCTCCTTGACTAGATTCTTGGTTAGTTAAGTGCTATGACTACGTATGATGATGATTTACTTGTTTTTGTTCTCATTTTAAAAGTCAAATACATAAGGCCACTTAGCAGATGATATGTTGTCATGCACATACTGTTTAAAGCGATTTCAAGTAGGCAGCATTCTAACATACGCTGCCTCTCCGATTTTGATAGTATATGTACCAGGCAATGCTCTCAGTGGTGGGGAGAGGCTCACACCTCACTGCAACCTGGCACGGTTACATTCAGCCAGTTTGAGAAGTAGCAACTCATGAGACACAGAATAACGTGAGAAGCAGCAGATACTGGAGGTAGTGAAAGAGCCCAGCATCAGCTCCGTTTCTTCCACAACTATATCATCCATGCCAACTCTTTATATCTATTGGTGGAAAAGTTACTAGATCATAGTCGTATTCTGTCATCACTGGCAGCGGGCTCAACACTCTGTTGGGTCAGCCAATGTTTATAGATTCTGCAGCAATTTGACTTGTATCAGGTTGGGGTAGAGTGCACCTTGTAACATGAATCTGGATCAGAGCAGTCTCCTGGCTTAGTGCTGATCATCTAAACAGTTGGGAGAGCATTTGCCTAAGTGTCACCCTTTAAGTGGGCCCAAGTCATCTTTCTTCACCTCTCATGGAGATTGTGCATTGCTATTAGCACTCAAGCAAAAAAAAAATTGAAGTGCAACTATCTTATACAAATCCTTAATCTGTGGCTACAGATGCTAAACTTTGCAAGGTCCTACACACAGTACGACCAGTTAACCAATATCACCAAATGAAACAAGAGTGAGTGAACCACCACATTCCAATAACTCATCAAAGGAACCAAAAAATTTTAGTGAGTGAGAACAGCATGCTTACCAGGAGGATATAAGGAAATAAAGATGTCACAGTAAATAAAATGTAAGGAGAAACAAACCTCATTAAAAGGGTGAAGACCAGCCCCAGAGTTCAAAACAAAGCAAAAGAACTGCGGATGCTCGAAGTTAGGAACAAAAACAGAAGTTGCTGGAAAAGCTCAGCAGGTCTGGCATCTTCTGTGAAGAAAAATCAGAGTTAATGTATCAGGTCCGGTGACCCTTCCTCACAACTAGGGAGGGTGAGGACTTTGGATTACACAACTTCACATAAAGGATGATGAGTATGTAGAACTGACTGCCCATGGAGGCAGGAAGGTAGTTTTTAGGAGCTAATTTACAAGATTGAGTGTGTTTGCAAAGGAAGGGGCATATTGTTTGCAAAGAAAGGTGGTGACCTAGTAGTACTATCACTAGACTATTAATCCAGAGATGCAGGTAATGTTCTGGGGATCTGAGTTCGAATCTCACCACAGCAGACAGTGGAATTTGAATTCAATAATAATCTGGAATTAAGAGTCTAATGATGACCATGAATCCAATGCTGATTGTCAGGAAAAACCCATCTGTTTCACTAATGTCCTTTAGGGAAGGAAATCTGCCATCCTTACCTGGTCTGGCCTACATGTGACTCCAGACCCACAGCAATGTGGTTGACTCTTAACTGCCCTCTGGGCAATAAATGCAGGTCCAGCCAGCAATTCCCACATCCAATGAATGAATAAAAAAAAATTAACATTTTCTGACTAAGGGTTGCTGGATGTGAAACGTTAACGCTGATTATTCTTCACAGATGCTCCCAGAGTTCAATATCTTTGAAAGAAAGGCAAGAAATAAGCCCATTATTACCAAGCAGCTAGAGAGTTCTCTACAAACTGGTCACAAACCTTTTTGGATAACCAGACACTGTAGCCGTAGAGTTGCCTGTGCTACTCGGTATCGTGTTATTCAAGTCTTTATCCCTTTTGCTGCTCTCCAACTCTGTTTGCTTACGTACATAGGACGAGGCCCGGGTCAGGCTGGTCAATGGATTGCCAGCATCATCCTCTCGCTGTCGTGTGTAAGAGGTACTTCTGGACAAAGGGACTGTGGAGTCACTGCATTCAGAAAGAAAAAAATCACAAATAGCAGGAAGCAGGCAACGACTAATAGTCTCATGGCTAGATTAATATTTCTGCATCTATTCTTCGATGTGTTATCATTTTTTAAAAAACATTTTCAGCTAAACTACAAGCTGGTCAGGGGGAGCAAACTATCTGAATGCTGCCATCAACTCAGTAACCTGTGGTTTCCTCCAGTACTGAGAGGGAAGGTGAGGACTTTGGATTACACAACTTCACATAATTGGGAGCTAATTTACAAGATTGAGAGCATTTGCAAAGAAAGGGGCATATTAACATTTTGAGGTGAGTAAGGTAGAATATATTTCTTATCATCCAGTCCTGTACCTTTCTTAAATTTTACTATTTCTTCAGTTTCTTGTTTTCCAAACTGAAGTGCAGTTTGGATACAACTCCATTCTCATCTCTTGTCTAATACTTCATCCAAACAGACAGGTACCTCAAGCAAGACTAGTTAGTGAGTGCTTCCAGATTATTCAACCATCATGGCATCACAATAATCTTTGGGCTTTCTTGCAAGGGGAATGGAGTACAACTGTAAGGAAGTGTTGTGAAAATCAAACAAAAAACTTTAGTGAGGCCACACGTGGAATACAGTGAACAGTTTTGACCAAGGATAGAGATACGCATCTTGAAAGCATCACAACAAAGGTTCACTAGATTAGTCAAAAGGTGATGAGGGGACGTCTCGTGGTGACAGCTTGAACAAACTGGGCCTTCACTGTCCAGGAGTTTAAAAAAGCAAGAAGTGATCTCATTAAAACATAGCAGATTCTGAGGGACTGGAAAAGGATAGATGTTGAAAGGATGTTTCCTAATTGAAGGGTTCAGAGCTAGAGGGTATGGCCTCAAGATAAGGAGGAGATAATCTGGAATTCTCTCCACCAGAGAGCTGTGAATGCTCAGTCACTGAGTAGATTCAAATTTGCGATTAAGAGATTTTATACTCTGACCTGAATTCTATCTTCCAACCTGACCACCATCTCCCATGGTTCAACTGAAGATCAGCCATGATCTTACTGAATGGCAAAAAGGCTTGTGGGACAGTGTGGCCTACTCTTGCTTATATTTCTTGTTGCTTAATTCCCAAGCTTGTGCTCAGAACACCTTTACAGCCATGGACAGCCACAACAATCACCCTCCTTAACCCATTGGATCTAAAATCAACTGCAGCATTCCAAATCCTGCCCTATGAAGTTCTAACCAAGCATAGAATCAAATGTGGGAGAATCTGCTTAAATGTTGAAATCAGAAGTCAATTCAGACCCCAGTTCCAGTTTTCAGGTGTATTTAAGGTATTTGAAGTGGAGATGATCTTGGTACAGTTACCCATACCCTAGTAAATACATGATTTACACTATGCTGATGACACTTCACTGGAATAGTGAACATTTGGACTCATGACTTCCATTTGATATGTAATCTAGACTCACAGAGCCTTCCCAGTTACATGCAGACAGCTTAACATAAAGAGGAGTCAAAGGGCTAATGTAGCACCTTCAGCTATCGCTACCTATTGGCTCCAGTAGAATATAACTCCGTTTGATTACTTGCATTGTCAAAGCACATCTAGGATGCAGGCTAAAATCAAACTAGTCTTTATATTAACTCTTATTTCACATTTTTATGTACCAACATGGTTGAGATCATTACATGGGTATTTATATTGAGTTGCAGTATCTGGCTAAACAGCAGTTCAAAAACCAAGTAATGCATGCTGGTCTAATGAACTGCTTCCCTCAGGTTATTTGCCCACCTAGTTTTATCTTCATTGGCATCTCCAATGGTGAAGAGCTTCCTTGTTGGAGTGGGCGGCACTCGGGCTAATCGGGGTTCCTTCTCCTGAAAGGCACAGAAACAAACGGTCAACTCTAAACCAACATTGTTGCACCCAGTACAGAACATTGGAGCACATTTCCATTTAGTTACACGGCATCATGTACAACACACGTTAGATAAAGGGAAGCTCCTCCCCTGCTCACTGTATTCCCATGCCAAATATACTACATGGTAAATTTAACTCAATGGTTCTCTGGACATCCCTGTATCACATACACAGTGGGTTAAATGCTGGGTAAAGAGCCAATGAAACATTTTCGGGTCACAAATAATAGTGAAACAATCTCAATGCTGACTTGTCAAGCATAACTTAATCTAAACTCTTTCGACATGCACTATCCAGCACTTCCAGATTAGGTACAAACGGCATTAAATATGCAACATTTATTTCTCCACTATCCTATAAACCCATGCAAGGTAAGGACTGATTAAATCATTTATTGTCATGTGTATTCGACGTAAAAACAGCAAAAAGTGTGTACCTTTGCCGTACGTACATGGCGCCATTCACATTAACTTAGAATAAGATAAGAAAAGAAAAGAAAAGATAACTTTAGAGAGTCCAAGTTTCCTTTCCACTGCCGCAGTCCCACTCCAGGATTTCCAACCCTCGCCATGCCTCCGCCAGAGTCCCGCTCCGGGATTTCCAGCCCTCGCCATGCCATTCCCAACAGTTTCAATCCAGTTTAAAAAGGTCCCTCTGATCCATCCAACAATTCCCAATTAGTAGCAGCAATGTGTTCATGCAGATACTTAACAAGGATTCCTCTATTCCATCCCAGAAAGCACTCTGACAATTCCTGGCATGAATTAGTTGAACAGTGAAATTCATTCTGTACTAGCATCAAGCAATCTCCTTGCTGAAAAGAGGGTGGATACAAAGTTTTGATAACATTCATACCCTCTTAACCATGACTTAGTAACCTATTTAACTTTGACGCAGAATAATGCAGCTCGACTACCCATTGAGCTTTCCTCAAATCCAACACAAATTAACCGTAACAGGAAATTTCCTTAACTTTGCTTCATACAAAATCCCTTATTCCCTTCAGCATGCCATGCTTTATATTGTCCCACCAAAAATCCAACATTCAGGATGGACATAGAGTGAAACTCCTTTAAAACAATCGCAAGTCAAAAACACAAGTAATTGGAAACAGAAAAAGTCACAAAGTAATGTTTCTTGCACAACAGTTAAAAAAAAAGTTCTAGACAACTCTAACATAGGTCAGATAGGGGAGAATGTGCCCTTCACAATGATTTAGTCCGCCTCATCAATTAGTCCCAAGATAAAGGTACTGCACAGGTTAGAGAGATGGAAGTTTCCTCTACAAAAGCCACATCAAATACTTGCAGGATACACACAAAATATGTTACATGCACAGCAAATGCACCAGGTCAATCCAGAATTGTACTCTATGTTAATATCAGTTGAGTCAACTATAACACAGTTTAAACCCAGAGTAGAGAAAATCTGGAAATTCTCAGCAAGTTCGGTAGCATCTGTGGAAAGGGAAACAGAGTTAACGTTGTAGGTCGAAGGTCATCAGAGACAACATTGTACTGTTTTGATCAATAACTCTATCTCCACAGATGTTGCATGAACTGCTGTGTATTCTCAAGATTTTCTGCCCTTACTTCAGATCTCTAGAGCTACAACATTTTATTTTAGTAAACTTCATTCCATTCTGCTTATCAAGGAGTTCCAAGTCAGGCAGAAAAAGGATTCAAAATAAAACTCATTTTAAACAGCCCCATTAACCACTCTCAGGTAGTATACAGCACAGATTAGAGGCAGAGTAAAATCCCTATCAAACAGTACCTGAGCAGGTATAACAAACATTAGATATGAAGTAAAACTTTATTCAGAATACCACAAACACACCAAGCTTAGTTAAGACACAAGTTATATGCACAGTAGTACTTTCTCAACACACCATCTCACCTCAGGTTGGCTGGGTGGGAGAATATATTTTGGATGAAGAGCAAAGCTTCTTTCACAGTGACCATTAAAGACTCCTAGGCAAGATACACCACAGGTTATGTACTGCTTCTTCCAAACTGCTAATAAAACTTTTCCACAGTTTTCAGCACGATAAAATTCCTTCAACACTTGTCACAGCAAACAGCCTCTTGAGTCAGTTCCATTACTTATGCTCTGGTCAACTATGTCAGGGGTTAACTAGAAAGTCAGACTCCCACTATGCTGTCGTGACAAACACTGCAAAATCAGGTGCAGTTTAGGCTAAATGTTAACAACAGCCTCAAAACAAGGAGGCAGCCAAAAACCAGTAATACTTGGAAATTAATCTACTGGTTGTACCGTTCCATTGTGAAGTGTTGGAAACAAGTTGAACTAATGAGTCTCATTCACCAGACTTACCGTTTTTTCCCTTCTACACTGTCTCATGAAGTACTCCCAGCACACTAGGAGTTAGATTAAGAGTAAAACTCCTTCAATATTAGCCCACTAAACAACCTCAAAAGAGATACAGTGAAGATTCATTGTTTGACAAAGTCAGAAGTCACACAAAACCGGGTTATAGTCCAACAGGTTTATTTGAAATCACAAGCTTTCGAAGCGATGCCCCTTCGTCAGATGAAGTGATGTTCACCTGATCAAGGTCCGAAAGTTTGTAATTTTAAATAAACCTGTTGGACTATAACATGGTGTTATGTGACTTTTGACTTGTCCACCCCAGTCAACACCGGCACCTCCACATCATCCTCCATCCAAACAGGATGAAATTCCCTCTTCGCTATCCGCGAAGGAATCCCAGGGTCAGGTATAACACAGTTAGGTGCTTAGATTTAAAAATCCATTACCATGCTGAGCCACACATGAATATTTCAAATGTGGCACTAGTCGAATGTTGACAGGTATGTACTCCAGGTACAATTCTGAGTAGCTGATATTATTTTAAGGACCAGTTTCCACCCGGAAAGGAGAGTTGATCTACTGAGTCTGATAACGATCTGTGCTTATCCCAGACTAGAGTTCAAATAAGTCAATGTGGAAGGTAGACTAGCTCCTGCTTCCTCCCTTCCTAAATCAATTTTGACCAGATTAGCACCATGTGGTTCCAGTTAACATGAGCAGATAAACACTGAGCTTTGCTTTGTGAAGGTCGGAGCTGAGGTACAGCACAGCTCAGGTGCATGCATCGACAATGCCCAACCAACGTTCGCAGGAAAGTATAGCTTTCAATCTAGGCATGCTGCAGTACTTCCAGAACAAGGGGAGCAGAGAAACTGGTACACAGTTGCCACTCTATGTTCTGACATGTCCAACACTATCGTTTTAAGTTGTGCAACATTTATTAACTTTGACAAAACCTCCATGGACTATCCTCAAAATTTAAAGCAAATTGGAGATGTGTGTGTCTTAACCTCAACTTCCTTTTCCACGAGTGTGACTTACCCAGGTCCAACACTAGTCATCCTCTGACCAGAAAAGGGTTGGGATTGTCAACTAATGATTACTTAAGGTAATTTACTATGAATGCATCTGGGCTGCAGGAAACGTGGGATTTTTCACTTTCTATGCAGGCTTGCAGTCTGAGGCCTGTTTCGCCCTCTAAGTACTGACAAGTGCTTGCCCTCTTACTTCCTGCGGAGGAGGACATGGCTGACTTCCCGGTGTATTTGCTTTTTCTACCTCTCTTTCTATCTCTCTCCCATACACACACACAGATGTATATGCACACTGACTCGTCCTTGCACACTCTTACTCTTACAGGTAGGAGGCTCTGTTCTTTCTTACCTGTAGAAGGGCGAGGCTGGCCTTTGCTCTGTTTTGTAAAACAGCTGAAACAACTCCCCTGAGAGGGTGTAGCTGTCCTCTGCTCCCCAAAGGAGTGGCTGGCCTTTGTCCCTTCCACTTCTGCCGAGAGGTTACCTTGTCACTGTTTGGGCCCCTTACTATGATTTCTCCCAGTGGAGAAGGGCTAGGCCTCCTGTTCCCGCTCTCAAAAGAGGATTTGGTGGTGCCCAGTGTGCTGAGTCAGCTAATGGCTAATCCAGTGACAATAGCAATACCATGTTGGTGCCCTGGATTTTTTTAGGGAGGCTAGGCATGGTCAAAAGAGTCACTTCTCTGGCTTTTGGACCTGAAGTTATCCAGTGCCTTATTGCAACAAAGAAAAAGCAGCATCCGTGGCAACGCACTGCAACAGGAATCAAAGAGCTTTGTTATGTAGAATGCAGCCATTCGGCCCTTCATCCCTGTGTCAGCTCTCTGAAGGAACCAGCCAATTAGCCTCACACTCCTGCTCTTTCTTCTCAGCACTGCAAACATTACTTTTTCTCAAATGTAATCTACTTCCTTTTTGAAAGTTATTCTTGAATTAGGCTTCTATCACCCTTTCGGGTCACGCATTCCAGATTATGCCAACTTTATGCACGAAAAGATTCTCAACTGGTTCTTTTACTAATCTTTCATCAATGCCGAGTGGTTACTGACATATGTACCAGGCCAGTGCAATATTCAGGTGGGAACTGTCCATCCAAGGGCCAGACAGACTGAAATCTCCCTCAAACAATGGTTTCAACATTTCCTCCCACATACCTTTTCCTTGGTTTCAGCCAGAGTCAGTTTGGGACTAGATGCTGATCGGACAATGCCTGCGTCTTTTCCCTTCTGCTCCTCCCGTGGCGGCTGCAAGTTGTTGAGGGCTCCGTAGCTGCCTGTTTTGCGGAGGGCAGTACGCCATGCTGCAGGGGACTGCTGCTCCTTCTTCTCCTCATCCTGCGCAGCCAGTTTGGCAGCAGGGCCTGTAAACTGGTTGCACAAGGGTGACAGTTTAAGTGACAGGAGCTGTCAGCGAGAGGTAAACCAAATTTGAGTCTAAGGAATGACCAATGGAAGCGGAAAACAAACTGAAGCACAGGCAGAAAAGAAAATATGCCGTTAAACGTTGACGACTTACCTCCCATTGGAATGATAGTTTGGGAAGAAACTGAATTGCTTCTGATGGGAGCAGTTGGAGGTGTTTACAGCTCACTCAGCCTTACATCAAGAGGAGAAACCTACCATTTTAATACTTGGGGTAATAGGGACAGGTTCATTTTCCACAAGAAGTTATGCATCCCTTAGTCTTTCTGTTGTCTCCTGTGTCTCTTACCCAACCAAACTACCTCATGGCTCATAGAAGCAAAATACAGCCTATTGGACCATAGTGAAGCCAAACCAACATTAATAGCTGGAAGAGCTAGGAGCGCCTTCTCTTCCTCTGATATCAGACCCGGCAGTGGTCAACATTTGTTGCCCAACCCCCTCTACTTTCCAGTGGCAGAAAAATAACAAAGGAACTCTATGATGTCTGGTAACATCCAAGAAGATAAGTACCTCTAAGATCCTGAATGGTCTTGACAGGATCGATAGGAAAAGACATCTCCTCTTATGGGTCAGTGCAGAATTAGAGGGCCTGGTTTTCAAGCAAGGGATCACCCTTTAACGACAGATGCAAGAATTTCTCTCTCTCAGAAGGGTGTGCAACTTTGGAATTCTGTCAGTAATGGAGGCAGGGTCATTGGTTTTAAGACAGAGGTAGATACATTCAATTTAGACAAGGGGATATCAAGGGTCTTTGGAGATAGATGGAAATGTGAAACTCTGATCACAAGCAGATCAGCCATGATCTTATTGAATCACAGAGCAGTTTGAAAGGCTGAACAGAATTTCCTGCTCCAGTTTCTATTGTTTATTGATTTGAAACAGTCTGCAGCAACCCTCCCAAAAATATATTCTGAACCATAAAATAAAGCACTAACAATATTGGAGAAGACTTCCTCTGGTCAACGTGTGCCAACAACATTGTGGCAAAGACATCTTCAAGTAGCGCTAGTGAAATACTCGCGGAGACATTTGCAATTTTGTTCTCATTAGTGGCCAGAGGATGTTTTCTTCCAGTGTTCAGCATTTATTCTTCACTGTCCTCCTCTATCTAAACCATTCTGCATATACTTACTACTCATGCTTTGAACATAGAAGCAGCTGACTCCCTGGGATGAATGCATAAAACGAATAGTTTAAGTGATGGAAGTGGCCAGTTAAAGCTAAAACTAAACTTGAGCCAAAAGAATGACCAATGGAAGTGGAAAGCAAACTGAAGCACAGGCAGCAAATAATATATGCCAGTAAAGGACAGGGACTTACCTCCCATTAGCATCAAGGCGTAGGAGGGACTGAGTGAAACTCTGCAAACGTTTGAGTATAAGCAGGATTTGAATGGCAACACCACGTGAATTCATAACAATCGGGGGACTGATTGGTAATCCACACCAATCAGGGGACCACAAGGTGCATTAAAAAACTATGTTGTTAAATCTTGTGCATTTGAATTACAGTCAGAGACCACAACCACTAAGCTTGCATGATACTTGTGAGAGGGCTGCAATGTCCTTTGGCTGTCCGTAGCTTCCCTGATCGTTGATATCTGTGTATTGTTAACTTTCATTGCCTTGCATTGTTTCTAAAGATGGACTATCAGTGATGCATCTTAGGGATAAGGATTTAGTCAGTGCTACTCCATATGCATGAAGGGTTTAAACTTGGAATAGAATCAAAGCTGCATAGGTTTGCTGATAATACCAAATCTGGGGGAAGAACAGCAATAAATAAGTGAACAAAGGGTCAAATAAACAGCAATATACTATCTGTGAAGTTCAGCCAAATAGTGGAAGTTGCCTAAAATTGGAGAGTGTAAAATAATCAGACTTTGGAAGGAGAATAAACAGTGGAAGTGTATCACGCACAGTATTCGACTGCAGTATGTAAGGGGAGGGAAAGTCTGGTGTTCTGGTAGTAGCTTGTTTACTCTGTTGTGCACACAAGGTAACAATGAACTTCTACAAACAACCTGCCTGGCCACATCCAGAGCTCTGCACTACTCTTGCCTGTCACATTACAGCAGGGACCTCTTGAGATAGAAACAGCCGCTACTTTGCATCAGACACTTGGGAATGAAGAGATCATGAGAATTGGTAGTATCCACACTGGAGGAGAAAGTGATTGGAGAAGAGATATTAGGGTGTTCAAACAAATTGAAGCTTTATAAACTCTTTGGAAATCACTAACTTTACAATTAACGGGCAGCCACATATTCCTGGAATTAGGAACGTGAACAGTTTCGACTTAACTACTTTTCAGAGGAGAGTGCCTCATAACATGGACCGGAGAGAAAAGAACAGTTGAGTTGAAGAGTGTGGAAAGGTTCAAAATGGACTGGCACAGAGACTTAGCAGAGAAAGTGAGCAGTAGGCATGAGAGATAGAATTGTGTTTGGTAATTTTTGAATCTTGAGAGTAGCCAGGTAAACTGCAATGTTTATTGGCCTGTCCATTTCCATGCTCCTACGCAACACATATCCTCACAGCACTTTTCAACCTATTTTCACAAGGCAACAAGCATAACAACTCTTTCACTTGCATTCAAAAAGGTCACACTCCCTTTTTTTCCCGATGATCCACAGGGAGGTAAATAGGTGAGATGGAAGCAATCAAAACACTCAAAGATCCACACATAGCTGCCATCCATCCAACTCAAGAGTTAGGAATTAACTGTGTGCTGCACAGCAATTCCCAGATTCTTAATTTCAGGAATATATGGAGATGGGAAATTGTATCCAGAGAAAAAAGAAAAAGCACAGATTAAGTGAAAATGTACAAGAGATTAGCTTGTAGAGTTCCAGAGTATCTGTTGCTCTCATTTGGAAATCAGAAGTCAGCTTGGCTCCATTTGCGGGAACTAGCTGGCCTGAAATCTAGTAGGCTTAAAGAAAGAGGAAGACCAAAAGAAATAGAAATGCAGGACAATGACATATTCGTGCAGCAAACCAAAAACTCGGAGATGGGAAACCTCAGCATGCAAGAAGCTCACCACTGCTCTTTGACCTCTCTGGGGCACCAAGACAATACCAGTTTTGCGCAGGCCCTGTCGCCATGACGTTGGGTCACTTGGCTGACAAAAAGGTAGGAAAGGAGTAATGAAGTCAAACTGCAGTCAGAGGAAGAGCAAAGGGAGAGAAAGAGAAAGGCAGGTGAGGTATGGATGAGAGTGAGAGAGAGGTAGAGTGATAGTGTGTCAAGGGGGCAAGAAAAAGCACAGAAGAGGATCACATCCTCATTCTGTCGATAACATTAAAACCCCTAAATATAAACACATAATTCGATCAATTCAAATCCAAAATTACATATCATGCAATCCATTCCACGAATTAATCATTATACATCTTTGAATCATTCACCAGACATTAAATATGTCAGGGAGCATTTATCAATGGAACAAAACCTGGTGAAGATTTTCCTCCATTTATGAAAACCCATTCCTTACTTTTCATTTAATCAAACAATTATTAGAAGTTGTGCATGTTTTGTGGGGTGGGGGGGTGGGTTTAAGTTGTTGGGAGACATTGGTGGGGGAGTACTGAGGAGGACTGGGGGAAAAGAGAGCTGGGGTCCACGTGCAAGGTGGAAGGGGGAGTCCGTTGCAAAGGAACAGAAAAATAGCATGCTCTTCACATCAGAACAATGCTGGGTGCTTCACACCATTTAATCAACTCACAAGCAGAAATAAAGACAACTCACTCTCACTACACGATCTCTTGCAAACAAAGCAAAGCATCGTACTTGAACAAATTGTTATGTTACACTCACAAAAGGGGAAAAAACGTAGCATCCCTCACTGGTAGCAAAGCACCACATGAGGAACTCCTGCAAAGTTTCGCAACAAGCAATATGTTGGCACCCCACAGCAAAGTAAATAGACCATCAAATGCAACAGCGAACAGTGAGTTTTCCTTTCTAACAACAGGAATATTTGCAAACAAAGGCACCTCTCTGGAAAGGAATCCATCTAAAATTCCTTGCAAAAGGAAACATACAGTGTCTGCTCCTGAATGCAATTTTGTTTCCTATTCCAGAGAATGAGACAATCACCCTAAAAAGGAACAAATACTAAAACTTGGAGATAACAGAACTGGTACAAACTCATCTTGTATACCTTCCCTACAAAATTCCTGTTCAAATCACACCATTGTTTCCTCATTTTACTCGTATTTCCATCTCTGAACTTCACAAAACAATGCAGTATTCCATACAACAGAAAACGCCACAAATAATTCTCAGCCTGACTGAGAGCAACTCAGTGCATATTACCACTGGTAATGCCACAAATCCATGCAGCTGACAGGAATGAGTGTGGCATTCTTTCGGAGAAAAAGAAATGCATAATCATCTGCAGAAGAAAAACAACGGCTCACCTCAACAGAAAGCTCAGCATGCCAAATGGGCAATTGTACATACACATGGCAAAAGCCAGCATTTAGTTCCTGAATCTGTGCAACAATACCGCTGCAAAAATGCAGGAGAATGTATGGCAACATCCTGCAGAACAGAACAGAATTTATTTTTTGATTATTTTTACATTGCAAGGATTTGGAAATGAATTATTTCAATATTACTGCATTGGTATTAAAAAAAGCAACAATTAGTCAACTTGTAGCTAAGTTGAGGCAAGTGAGCCAAACTGTTAAATTACTATAATCTTCTTGGTCTCATGCTGATAAAACAAAAATCAGAGCTTGAGTTAAGAAAAATATCAACTTAATTTAAGAGCCATCTTACTGTGGCTTCATCTTGCCTTAAGGAGGCAAGACAGCAAGATCATTTGACATTACATACGACATTTCCGATGACGATATATTCTATGTCATCTTAGCATATAAATCAGACTTAATTGATTATAGTACAGATACATTCCCTACCATCTGGGAAATGGAGGTAGCCTTGCATTCTACAGGCTCCCAGAAACCTAACACGATTGGCATTTATCAGAGCTTAGCAAATGTCAAGTGCTGGAATGGCGAGATAAATATCTGCCCTTTGAAGCACAGAGAGGAGTTGACTGACAGTTTGGCAAACCAAGCCCTAAACGTTACAGTATAAAAGGTTAAGTCTCTGTAATACACCAATGAGACATGGAACCCACAGACAGTGATGCATCGTCACACAATCTTGCCCTCTTGCAGTCTTGCGGTAGGATGAAGACATAGTGCGATGGCTCTTAAATAAATATTTTCCTTAATCCAGAATACACTAAATATTCCTCAGCTGTGCAAGATAAATAATATTAAAGACATGATAAAGAGTTAAGGGGCAAACTTTTCCTTTCAAGTTCACAAATCAGGAAAAAAACACAAGAAACTTGATCAGTCAGTTCCTGACAGATTGATAGGAGGAGTTGGACAGAGCTGGACACTGAGCTACCTCTAGAGATTGGCCTAATTAAAGGGAAAATTAATTTGGGAGTATACAAAACACATTTTAACACAGGCATAAAAGTTAACGATTTAAAAATGCTACTTTATCTGGTCCAGTTGTTGTGTAGGTTATAGCAAGCTGATTTCACTCTGTCTGAGTGTTTGTTAAGTTCAAAACTTGAAGGAAGGTCTATTTCTATACTCCTCACTTAGGTCAGTGTATAAATTGAATATTGCATAGTACAAGCAAACTACAGACCAGGGACCTACAAAATGCTACTGCGTTAAGATAGGTATGTACATTTGTAACACAACAGTTGCTAGAG
This sequence comes from Rhincodon typus, assembly GCF_021869965.1. Taxonomy (NCBI): domain Eukaryota; kingdom Metazoa; phylum Chordata; class Chondrichthyes; order Orectolobiformes; family Rhincodontidae; genus Rhincodon; species Rhincodon typus. The sequence goes on from NC_063348.1 coordinate 3,748,584, forward strand.
GCAATAACGCACCCATCGTCTGCAACTGGTGCTTCACTTGCTGCAGGAATTAATGCAGCAAACCAAAAAGGAAATAAAACAGCATCCCACACAAAAATAAAACAAGGTTGTACCCTTCAACGGGAATCAACTATCCCCCGAAATACAAAGTAATGCTGCATTCCTCAGCAGCTAAAAACCCATGCCTCACACACTTTAAATGGAGGCAACGGAACATCTGCAAATGGAAACCATGCACAGCATCCAACAACGATCTATCATAGCAAGAAAAAAAATGCCTTGCAAGAGAAAGGAATGCCTCACTCACCAGAAGAAACATCACAGCAACATGAAATAACGCAATGCCGTGACAAAGAAATAACGCTGCCTATTTCACAACGAAACATCACAGGAGAGAGAGCAGCATTAATTACAGCTAAAACAATGACATCAGATTGCAAGAGGAAACAACATAGAAAACAATGGCTGGGAATATCCTCACCAAAGTGACGGAGATGGAAAAGGAACAGTTCTGAAAAAATTCTTGGCCATTGAGTCATCTCTCACAAAAAGACAAAATGCACTCTGCCTCTGGAGCAAATCTGATGTAGAGTGCCAAATGAAGCAGTGAAAACACCCCCGTGGGAAAAGGCAACATGCCTGACAAAGGGGAACAACGCAGGATTGTTTGCAGCAGCAAGATTAGGGCGGCATGGTGGCTCAGTGGTTAGCACAGCTCCCTCACAGCATCAGCCACCTGGGTTTGATTCCACTCTCGGGTGGCTGTGTGGAGTTTGCACATTCTCTCTGTGTATGCGTGGGTTTCCTCTGGGTGATGTGGTTTCCTCCCACAGTCCAAACGCACAGGTTAAGTAGATGTGTCAGGGATGTGCAGGTTAAGTGGATTGGCCATAATGTCCAGGAATGTGTGGTTTAGGTGGATTCGCTGTGGGAAAATCAGAGGTGTACAGATAGGGGTGTTCGGTCTGGATGGGATGGTCTTTGGGGGGCCAGTGTGGACTCGATGGGCCAAATGGCCTCCTTCCATACCGTAAGGATTCTATGATTTCTACGAAGATTGGCCTTATTCTTTGTCTCTGCATGCTTGCAACCTCATTCACCAAGAGGAACAATTAGGTACGTGAAGCTTCATCGGAGGTATACTGATAATGTTACTTAGGGTATGGTGATGAAACGTCTGCAAACCAATCTACCAGCTCGGCTAACAAATCAACAACCTTATCCAGAACCTGAGCTACAAGTCTTCTGAAAAACTTTAATTAGATATCTTTCACAACACAAAACCAAACTAAGCAATGTCCCTGATAAGAAGAATCACATCACAGCAACTCTTAGAAAAGGAACTCTCTCTAGGAAATAATCACTAGGCAATGGAAAAGGGAGACATGTCGTTGAAGTTTTTCATCATGTACTTATGAAGGCAAATTTCAAACAAAAACAGAGGGTGGAAGAGGTGCTGATTAGTTGCTAAGTTAACAAAGAATGATTATGCGTAACACAACTGAGCAATAATGGCAGATTTTAGTGCCAGTGAAGCTGCCAAGTACGTAGACCAACCATCCCAACAATTGGATGATGAATCAAAAAAAAATCCTTTGTGGCTATTTGTAATGGGCAGAGTATAGATTCTGCTCAACCAGCTTACTTGTGAAACATAAAACAAAACACCTGCCATTGAGTGTGATTTAGCAATCAGTTACCACTTGAATAATCCTGAGTGTGCTCCTAGGTACACTAACAACCAAGTTAAGATAATTAGCCGAGCTTGTAACGTTTGCTAGTAAAGACACATTCATTGGCAGGGATCTGTCCTCTGCAAACAAAAGGAATATATGTTTAAGACTTGCATCTGTTTTGAAATGCTTAGGAGCGTGGGAACCTATAGTTACCTGTTGATTTCTGCTTCAACAAATCAACTTGGCAACCAATCAGCTGTTCTCCTGTAGTATAAATTGTTCAAAATTTAGCATTCTTGCCTTTGACCTGGTGTTCAAGATCAAAAGCTCCAAAAAAAAAAGTCTCATCATATCCCTTAGACCAAGGAGCAATGCAGCATCCCTCAAACTGTACAGAAGCTCACATAACATACTGTTCTACATCATTTGCAAATACAAATAATTCAGCACAGCTCACTCAAAACAATGCAGTCTTTCGTACAAAACCAATTTGCAGCAATCCACACAACACAATGCAAAATACTCGTCTTAGCATTTAGATGCTAAGATGAAACTGCAGTGGTACAGCAAACAATGCTGCATTTCCTGCAACAAAATGCTGCAACTCTCAACAGGAGTCTGGCATGATCCAACAGAACAGAAACCTGTGCAGCATTCATTGCTGTAAGCAACTAAGGAGCATCCTTCTCAAAATAAGCAAGCTGCATTTATCATAGAGCGCAGTAAAGCATTTCCAGTAGAGCAGACTTTCTGTTTGATTATTAATGAAAAGAAAGGAGAAAATGTCAAACCATAAGCAAAAACACACCACACTAGTTTCCATCCCAAGATCCTGGATGTATTCATGTAAACAGCAAACTGAAAAAGGAGATAGCGCTGCAGAATGCAAACTCAAACTGCAAACATTTCCTCTTGCATGTCACATACCCTCTTGTTGGTTCCACTGGGTGCAGTGGAGGATGGAAGGATGGAGTCAGTCATGCTTAGTTTGGTGCTGAGGTTGTTCATGTTGAGTCGGGCTTTTGTTTTCTCTACCAAACCAAAAAAAAAATGACACAATTAATAGTCAACAACCAACAATATGAGTCAGACAAGGCTGAACTTTAGCTTCCCGTCCCACAAACATGCATCATGCTATCAATAGGTGGAGCCCTGTAGGATCGAGTGTCTCCATCAACAATAATGTCCTTAACATAGCAACAAAGTAATTACATTAGTTCTCATCATCCAAACTTATCTTTAATTCAACACCATCCAGTCCATTCCCAGTGTTTTACTCAATGGTGCAATTTTAGGTTTTCCAGAGGTTGTTTCGGGATTTTCACTTACTTTGAGAGCAATAACATTGACCAAGATAGATTTACTATTCCGCCTTCTAAAAAGCTTGCTCTCAACAGAGCAGCTGTTTACTCAAAAGGTCCTTTGAAGAACTGATCAACCTCCACGTTTCAGGGAGCCTACCCCTTGGAGGAATGGATGGAAGAAGTAGTGGCTTAGTGGAGGTTGAAAACAGGGGCAAGACTTTCTGTTCAGGCTACAGTGTATGTAATAGGTCAAATACATCTTAGCTTCTTCCTGCTGACTGGTTTGCACATGTTAACATTCTTACTGCTGATTAGTCTGCACACGCTAACATTCTTACTGCTGATTGGTCACCTACATAGAATGAGACAGCAAGAACTGCTGATGCTGGAGTCAGAGACAACAGTGTGGAGCTGGAGGAACACGGCAGGCCAGGCAGCATCAGAGGAGCAGGAAAGTTGACGTTTCAGGTCAGGACCCTTTTTCAGAAATAGGGAGGGCGAAGGGAGCTGGGAAATAAAGACACAGAGAAGGGTGGAGCTGGGGAAAGGTAGGTGGGATGGTGATAGGTGAGTGTAGGTAGGGAGTGTTGGGGATTAGTCAGTGGGATGAGTGAGGTGGATAGGTGGGAGAGAGGATGGACAGGTTGTGTCAGGTCGAGGAGGTGGGGATGAGACCAGGGGTGGAGAGATTTTAAAACTGCTGAATTCCACGTTTAGGCCATTGGGTTGTAGGATCCTGAGGCGGAATATGAGGTGCTGCTCCTCCAGTTTCCGGGTGGTGTCATTGTGACACTGGAGGAGACCCAGGATGGACATGTCACCCAGGGAGTGAGAGGGGGAGTTAAAATGGTTGGCAATCGGAAGGTGTTGTCGTTTGTCGTATACAGAGCGTAGATGCTCTACAAAACAGTCTCCGAGTCTATGCTTGGTCTCACCAATGTAGAGGAGGCCACATCAGGAGCAGCGAATGCAGTAGACCAAGTTGACAGATGTACAGTTAAACCCCTATCTGATATGAAAGGTTTGTTTTGAACCTTGAACGGAGGTGAGAGGGGAGATGTAGGGACAGGTGTAGCACTTCCTGCAGTTGCAGGGAAAGGTACTGGGGGTGGTGGGGGTGGTGGGGCTAGTGGGGAGTGGAGCGGATGAGAGAGTCGCGGAGTAAGCGGTCCCTACGAAAGACAGGTAGGGGTGGGGAGGGAAATATCTCTTTGGTTGTGTGGTTGGATTGTAGATGGCGGAAGTCGTGGAGAATGATATGTTGGATACGGAGGTTGGTGGGGTGATGCAAGGACAAGGGGGATTCTGTCTTTATTTGTATTGACGGGGAGGGGGTGTGAGGGCAGAAGTGCAGGAAATCTAAGAGATGCAGTTGAGAGCATTTTTGATTACCGGAGCGGGGAGGGAGGGGGAGCGGGGAGGGAGGGGGAGCGGGGAGGGAGGGGGAGGGGGGAGGGTGGGGGGCGGGGGGAGAAGTTCTGGTCCAGTTTTAAAATCTCCCCAGCCCCGGCCTCATCCCATGTCCAACCGTCCCACTCATCCTCACCTCCTTGACCTGACACAACCTGTCCATTTTCTTCCCCACTATCCACCCCACCCACCTCACTGACCAATCCCCACCACTCCCTACCTGCACTCACCTATCACCATCCCACCGACCTTCCCCAGCCCCACCCCTCCTCTCTCTATTTATTTCACAGCTCCCTTCCCCCCCCTCCCCTATTTCTGAAGAAGGGTCCTGACTTGAAATGTCAACTTTCCTGCTCCTCTGATGCTGCCTGGCCTTCTGTGCTCCTCCAGCTCCACACGGTGTTGTCACCTACATAGAATGGTGTTTTGAGTGAAGATAGCCAGACATTATTGATCTCCATTGCCTTCCTGATGCGTCTTGTAGGCCAGTTTGGTGAAGGAAATAAATTTGGAGTTGGACAATTGCATATGGTGCTTATTAAGGTGAGAGTGTATTTGACCTAGCTGACCTATTCACCATATTTGAAGTTGATTTGATATTCCTGGAGCCGAGTATTTCGGCTGCTGCCTGGTTCCCCAATACAGGCAAGACCATAATTTCTGAATTTGATATGTCAATGATAGCACCTTCACGTTTGAAAACTATGGTCATTGAGCAGATTCAACTTTTAGAATACACTTTTGGGCATTGAGACAATCAACAGAAATTAAGATGGGATGGGAAAGTGGAATTGATGCAGAATTTCATTATGATCTTATTGAATCGTGCAGCAGGTTCCTTCTTTTTAAAATGTTCTTGGCCTTATAATTTTACCTGTTAGCTGTGTTCCACGAAGATCCTTCTTCAGAGAAGCTAATGAGTACAGAATCCCAGCTTGAGTGAAATCTCGGGATTGAGGATCATGTGCATGACAGTGTAGCAGGAAATAAGAACACACCCAGCCCCGTGCTCATCTGCAAAGTGAGATCATTAAATCCCTGCCCCCACCAATAGAAAAGGCCTTTGACTTACCAGCTTCTGATTTAGCTTCATACGGCATCTCCTCCTCAGAACTTGAGCCATTCAACTTCTTCCTGTCTTCCTCATCATTGACATGCTCCAGCATTACAGACTGTAAGGTCTTGCGTTCTTTCTCATGCATTGAGATTTTATCTTTGCTGCTCATACGGGAAATAGAAGTCCTGGTGGGATAACGGATTAGCTCTGGTTGGCTGTTAGTGTGATGCGTGCAGCCCAGGACATGGTCAGCAAGTTCCATCTTTCAGGGTTAGACACAAAACTCAAACAGGGTATAAAGGAGCCATTCTCCAGCAGGCACTGCAAATAAGGGGGTGCTGATCTCAATGGCTGACAAACTTAACACAGAGTTCCATTATTGCATCCATATTTTCAAACAATTTGCTCCCAGCTCTCTCTTTCCTTATGGAACTCAGTCTGTTATCCTGCGCAACCACTTTTTCCCACTCTCTAAATGAGAGATGTATATTCCTAGCTCCATCACCTGGTGCTTGGCAATTGCAGATCTACAGTCCTGCCTGTAACATGTTCCCAACACATTCCTATTCAATGTGTAATCTGTCCTTAGCTCCCGTGTAAAGCATGCTGTTGATTTTCTGCCATTCTGTACATAATATATTGAGAACATTGCTATCCTCTGTTGTCCCCTGCTCTCCATCATTGTGTACCATACACTTCCAGCTCTCGGTTATGCTACATTGATGGATTCAAGATGGCGTCGACACAGGGCAACTCTTTGCGACCTCTCTACAGCAAATCTTACTCTCATTTCTTACAATCATTCTGCACTTTTAAACCTCAATTCTAGTACACGCTCAGCTCTGAATTCTTATGTAATGCACTCCCAAGATCTCTTCTGTTGTTTCATAAGATTTTCACAGCTCCCCTTTGCATAGTAGTATTCTTTTATGCTCTCTTTCATTCCCGGGCCTAACTTGTTTATTAGTCATGTTGTATTGTGATTCTTAAAAATGTGACTACCTTTCTTTGCAAGGTCAAGTGGGCACCACACAGCTGTTGCAGTGCTGCCGCCTACATCTGGGGGAATGCTGGAGTTGTTCTTTTGTACCCTGTTGGATCTCAAAGCACAAAACAATCAATCAGTGAACCCCTGATTCGGGCCCACAGGCTATCCTCGCACAGCGTTTTACTGGGCGAGGCATCACTCTCATTGTCCAGTGATGAAGCTGATACAGTGCAGCCGACTTCCAGCTAACTTGCACAAGGCCAGGCCTCAGCACACAGTGGATTCCTCTTCATTACATAGCACTGCAACACTCCTTGCTGCCCAGTATTTTTTCCTCTCAGCGTATTCCTTTATATCAAAATATTCAGAGCATAAATAAAGCAGCTCTGAATTTAAAGAAAAATTGCTTTGATTTGGAGCATATAAATTAGTGGACAATAAATGTTCAAGGTTCATCTAGTTTGCCTTCTGTCAGCCCCGTTGGTAGTCACATGATCGAATGACCGAGTTGCTGCCAATTTAATATGTGGTATGTTTTGAAAGATAGAGATGAAAAAATAGCAATGAGATTTAGGATTCTTACAAGAGTTAGAAGCAGGATGGTACAACTGGATGGGCTCAGGGTAGATAGGGAAAAGATAGATCACTTTGCTAAGGAACAAGTGCATTAGAAACACCAGAATTATAGAGGGAACCTGCAGGTTAAAGCAGTCAGCAGCAAGAATATTGAAGCAAGTGTCACATCTCTCAAACCTATTCAAATTGTTTATACACCTAAGTACAGGAGATTTTACGGCACACTTCTGGAGTAGGTGCAACTTGAACCTGGGTTTTCTGGTTCAGAAGTACTGCACAACAAGAGCCCTTAGCTAGAAGGTATCTGATAAAGTTTTACACTTGAAGCCGTGGAGATGATTAAATCTCATTTGTGGGTAAATTGGTTAGATTTGAAACGGAGTCAAGATGATTGAAGAGGGGATGTTAAATGGAAAAGGTCTTGGGAGTGTTCATGACTGGAGTTGTCCACAACTTACTTTAGATTCCCAGCTCTCTATGAACAGGATTTATAAATAACATTGTTCTTCTTTAAAACTGATAAATTAACAAACACGACTAAATGGCTCAGATTGTCAAAGTGAATATTTATGAAATTATGTTGATCCAAGTGGAATTTAGTCAATTGTTTTTAATATTAAATAAATTTAATTGGATGTACTTTGTAACAGGGAAATAAAGCATGAACACAATGGAGGTCTCTCCATTTGGAAAGATCTCTTATATTATTAGCTATTAGCTATTCTATCTTTACAATAAACCTTCTTATTTCCTCGATTCCATTCAGCTATATTGGTCACTGAGTTTCATCCCGAGTTTATCAATTAGGAGCATCTCATCCTACAGTCCAATAAGACCTTTGGTCATGCTATAATCTGTCCCACCAGCTGCAAGCTGTGCTTGTTTTACATCATCTTTGTAAACTCTTATTCTCCTCGTCATGCTTACCCAGGAGGTTCACATTTTCACCAAATTGCTAAGAAAATTTAAGTGTTCTTATCCTTTAAACTACCTTGGAAGCTGTGAATAAAATCATCTATTACTTTTAAAGTTCTGATTGAACTCACACTCACTGATATGTTTAATGGCAGCATTATTCCATTATTCTTGTCACACTTAAACATCTCTGCCTGAACATAATTCTTTTGTCCGGCTCTGACCCTGCGCAGTTTTGAACAAATCAGTGTGGAGTTCTCAGCACCAGCCCACTATTCATGACCACCCAGTTTATAGCATTAATCATTGCATTTGCGTTGTTGTTGGCAACTTATCCTTTGATATATTTCCACTCCCCTGGGCTCTCAGTCGTTTCTCCTTCAAAGCAGTGGCCTTTTCCACTTTTTATCCAGCCCAATCTTTGCTTGTAATCCCACTGTACCATGATCAGTTTCATTCAGATTACCATTTTCTCATCATTCCTCATCTCCTCTCCTTTTTGTGTAAGCATATCTCTTCTCCCATTTACTGAAGAAGGCTCAAGAATGGCTGATTTGGAAAGACAATTCCACTTGCATTGCTGGTCTTTGGACTTTCTCCCTCAAATTAGAGGCATGATATTTTTGTCTTAACAATATTTACACAATTGTGGTGTGGGATCCTGTCAGCTTTCCACTTTTATGCTTTGTGCTTCAACATTGTGTGCTCTCAGTCTTTTCCTTATAGCTCCACTGTGTTCAAATGAAGATTCAAATGAATGATCCGACGATCATTCCTTTACAAAACTTCCAAACTACGGGACACCTTACTGCTTTACACTTGCCAGCTTTTTACGTTCTTTGATCTTTAACCAAAAATTTTTGATATCTTTGTGCTAACTCTTTTCAAGATTGGTTTTTCACCTAGCTGTCTCAATCTTAAAACAGAGTGAACATGTGCAGGAATCTATCGCAAGGATGTATGATTTCACTTTACGTAGATTATTCTAACTATGTAAGGATATTTGTGACCTGATACTTTGACAGTTTTCCAGTTTAAACACCATCTTCAAAGTGACATAAATATGAAAAATTAGTAACAGACTCAGGGCCCTTAAGTTTCAGTACAAATTTTAGAGAACTCAAACTGGGGTTTTCACTAGAGAAAAATTGAATGACTCAAGAATTGTTTTTTTTTAAAACACTGAAAGGGATAGATAATGCAGATGTAATCAGATCATGTAACATACTCGAGTACAGAACAAGGAGAATAATAATTAACCAGGGAAAAGCACATTTCTGGACTAGAAGGGCTCTTGCTTTTCATAAGAGCGCAATGGAGATGCAGAATTGCCCCCAAGCTGTATCAGTTAATGCTGTTTCACCAAATATCCATAGCAAAGAATAGAAAAATTTCCTTCCAGTAGCTCAGTTAGTTAAGAAAATAAATAGTTGAGGATAGTTTATGATGAAAAGAGCTTTATGAACAGGAGTAAAGATCAAAGGGCATAGAACGCATAGAGATCTCACTTGTCATATGTAATATTGGATGGAAGGTTTGGGAAGGCCATTCTGAAGCTTTTGACCGGGCAGAGTATGAGAAGGAAATAGTGAACAACAAGTTCGTTTCAGAGGTTCAAGTACTTGTGAAGACAGCATGGTTAAAAGAAATAGGATTTGCACTTTTGAAACACCTCATGGTTCCCAAATTTTCTCCATGGGCTTCACATGGGATGAATCACCTTGAAATTAAATGGTGGTAATTTGGCCAAGCAGCAGTGGGAGTGGCAGAAAGGAACTCTGTTTAAAATACGATCTGGAAGGACAATAATTCATACAATGCAGGACTTTCTCAATAATGCACCTTAGTATCAGCAGAGATTAGGCATTCAAGTCCTAGAGTGGGGCTTGAATACACAACCTTCCCACCCAATGCGAAGCATTCACTGAAACAGCTGACTGCATATGGTCTATCTTAGCACGGTTATGCTGGCACAAGGTCTGCTTTCATACAGAGCTGGGATTGAAAGATTGATGCAGTACTTGAAGTGACCACTGGGGGTTATTAGCACACTTTTCAAAGAAAAACTGCAGTTGAAGTATTTTGTGAAAGGAAAGGAAAACGGCAGTATTTTATTTTCTGTGCATTTTTAGAATTGCAGCAATGAACTGCTTTCTTTTCATAAAAAACATCTGGTACAAACTCAATTGAAAGAGGGCTGCACTGTACTCTGGATATTAGAACAGCGAGACATTCACACACAAGATTCCCAGTACATCTTCAACTCCACACTCTTGTAGCACCTGGCAGCTGCCACTTAGAGATCACAGGAAACTCGGCTCCATTTGTACTGATCAGAGAAAAAGCAACACTAATCCATAGGTGTGCCGCAATTTTCAAGCAATGACACAAATCACTTATGGGCCTGGTGGCAAGTTGGAAATATATCTCCCAGGCTCCTACCAGTACTGCTGTGCAACTGGCTGTTATATTGTAACTGAAAAGGGCCTAAGATGCGGACAGGGGAGGTGGTCAACTACAGGTACAAATTAAGTTAAGAGTGTGTGCGTGTGCGTTGGAAGTGGTCTTAAGCATTTCCTGGAACATTTGACATCAACTTTAAAATCTCAACCAAATGAGTTTATTTTTAAATTGTATGGCAATAATTAGAAGTATTAAAATATAGTAAAACAATATCAAAATTGATTAAATTTAAGAGAAACAGCCTGTGAGCATTCAATATCCATGACCATTATAGTGGCTGCACTTTTCTACAGTTTAAAATCCAATATCATGCCTTCATCAGCAGATCTAAACTATTTCCCCTGCCCTTTAAACAGGTAGGTCAAAGCTGTTAAATGTCACGTCTATTTGATAATGGTTTCATTCAAAATCTCTCATTTCAGCATAGATGGATAGCATGACCCTTTCATACTGAGCTTTGGCACACTTGGATATTTGTCTCTGGTAACCAGAGTTTAACATTTTTGCTCTGCAAAATGGCCTCATCTGTTTTTGGCACTGATTTTGAATTGTATTGATACTCCCACTTTCAGTGGGGAGAGAAGAGGGGAAGGTGGCAGGAGGGGACGGACAGGAGTGTTTTGTTTTAAGCATTAGCTCAGTTCCTTGATTGGTGAATATTGTGCCCACAGTTTTGAAAAAAAAAATCCAGTGGTGTTATTGTGAGTACTGGCACACCACTCATCAAACAGTGAGTCTACATGCTGTTGAATCATGGAGACAAATTCAGCACGAACTAACCTCCTGGTCCTGGATGGAAGCTGCTGTGAGGCATTCGACAATTCAATCAGGGAGGCCTCCATCTTGGCTTGTTTCTCCTTCTCCATTTTCATCTTTTGTTTTGCACAGAGGATAGAGAATACAATATACAACTTAATTCATATGCTTCTATACTTCTAACTCAGTGGAATAGATGCACTAAGGACGTTTTAGAAGGCCACAAAAGGTCCAACTCAATAGCCCACATTTGCACAATTCAGGATGTCAGAATCTTGTCCAAACCATTAAAAAAAATCACTACAATTGGTCACTAAGACAACAATAATAAACCCCATTGATTACAGGATCTAAGAGAAACCTATGCAAGTTGTTTGCAATACAATAAAGAATGAAGAGTCATTCAATAGCTTGGAGGAACATGGAAGTGAATGGAGCAGTGCCACAGCAACTACTCTCCCGAGATCCACTGATAACTCCTGGGGAGAACTTGCCTGTGAGACTTCTTCTCCACTGCCAAACCATTTCGACAAATTCCAATTTCTCATGTCCACGGTGGACCCAAGTCTCCCCAGCATTTTTGGAATCACAAAACTCCTCCCTTTAAATGGACACTGGTATAGGTGTTGAAGAAGTCAGTGTTTTCTGGTGCTGTCAAGGAAGGGGGTTGGAGGGAGAAAACCCACAGCCAGTGTCACTCCTACTTTTCTTAAATCAGAATGAGATCACTTCAATTTGAAGCAAAGGGCCTGCAGTCAGATCAACCAGCATCTGTTCCTAAAGGGGCATTACTTTCTCACATACAATAAATCACTGCCTCCCAAATAGAGTATGCCGCTTGATTGCAGGTTACAGCAGGTACATTCTGTTGGAGGATAAGGACTTACTTAGGTTTTACAGCACCTCGGTGCGCTGATGCTGCAGTCAGCATACGACCAAAGCACGATGCCAAATAACTGCTATCAGTGTCTGGTGCAACACCAAGCACTAACATGTAGAAAGAGCAATTGGGAAACCAGGAAGTAGGGAAGAATGAATTGTGTTAAGTATTTTAACATGTTATATGGATCTGTGCAGTATCAATCAGATAACTTGAGAATTAAAGGCAGAATCTCCGTTATCCACCTAATCCTTCACAATTTCTTTTTGTGGATTGGCTTATACCCCACTCTCTGTTCAAAATGCCCTCTCTCTCAACTGTTTTATGTTTGGCTGCGCCTTTGTTCTTAAGCAGTTACAGCTATTAGATAACTTAGCTAGCATGCAACCACACGTCTGATCATCAGGAACAGGTCCCTGCACTGGAATGAGGGAGACAGAAACTGACATGAACACGGCACACTGCACTCCCTATCACTGGCCATCTTCACATGCAAATCATGAGGAGATACTAAGCCAGAGGTGATTTCCCATTATGAAGACTGGAGAGATTTGCCTGCTGCATTGCACTTCCCAGTGTTTGTTTAACACGCCACATTGCACTGAGTAGGCTTCCAGTTGCTAGAACTCTGTCAATGTCAGGTGGAAAGTCGAATTCTTATCTAGCCAAATGCAGTGTTCTTTCTGTCAGGAGCAGATGAATGAACTTGGATTATCAATGGAATTGCTTCACATTAACTGCTGCAATGCATTTTAAAGTGGCATTTGCCATTTTCCCAATGCCCTGTTCAGAAATCTGACCAATAAACAGCCTTCTCTTTGACACCAATGGTTTTCTTAGCTTCACTAGAGATGCAGCCTCAGGTTTATTAGTGAAAATCAACTTCACATCTTGAACCATCTTTTGCCACTGCCACTTTGGTGCTTCTAGAATTATAACCATGGATGATGAATCCAGTATTACAACTCACTTGGCAAACCCCATTCCGCGCTACCCACCACTGTAGTACAGTACGCATACACACACATAAATACCATTAAATGTTCAACAAGGGGGAAACATCAATGATGTTGAGTCAAACATTGTTACATCAGCTAAACGAAAGATGACTTGCATTCATTCATGCAGGCCTCTTCATTATTTCACATTGTCCAAAAGCTCTTTACAACTAATGAAATAATTTTGAAGTATAGTCATTGTAATGTTGGAAATACACCAGCCAGTCCATACACAGCAAGGTCCCACAAAAAAACAAGATAAAACAAAAAGATCATCCAGGTTTGGCATTGGTTGCAGCAAACTTATTGGCCAAGATTCCCCTGCTGTCCTTCAGATGATGACACAGAATCTTTGATAACTCCCCATGACAACAGATATAGCCTTCACTTTAACATGTCATCCGAAAGGCAGCACCTCAGACAGTGCAGTTCTCTGCTGGTACTGCACACGTGTGTCACTTTAGATTGTGTGTTCAAATCTCTGGAGAGGGACTTAAATGTACAAACACCTGACTCAGAGCTGAGATGTACAGATGGCACTATATTGAATGTGGCTGAATATGATGCTGAGAGAGGCTCCTAACTCAAGAGTCCTATGAAACCATCTCAAGTCAAATATAGCCCATGTTATAAACGTGGCAATTAAACTGTACAATCCTAAAATTTGACCAAGAGAAAATCTCAATACAAAAGTAACATTGAAAGTTTCTGCTTCCTGTATTTCACAGGAGAGATGAAAAACCTGCCACAATCAGGAGAATGAGTATAAATGAGGAACAGAACAAGATTGAAGAGGACCTCTAAATAGAAATGAACAATTAAAAAAAGAGTCCAGCCTAACAGACATTCTAAAATCCCTTTAGCCAGCCCGAACTAAATGAGAAACTTTATATTCAATAATCTGCTTAATTTTGGCTACTGTACAGATATACAATTTTAAAGGAATTTCTAGCAGGTTTCAGAATTATGCTGAGGTCATGTGGACTTTCCCAAAGTTGTTTTGAGGTGAAGATATTCCTTGAAAGGAGATTTCCTACGATACTATTTGTGGTTCTAGCAATGGTTTTTGTCTACTAATTATGGACATATGGCAGTGGTTGGAAGCAGTTCATCAAATAGCGAACAAGAAGATCCCACCCCCTTGGTTCCCTGCCAAACTAAATCAACAGTTAAGGGGATGTCAGCTGCCTTTTTAGCCTTGTCAAGAAATTTACCCTAAGACTCGTCCCTACTGTATGTGAGCAGGATGGCCTGAAACGGCCGTCAGTACATCACTCTGTCAGATACTTACAATAGCTTGTTTCTTCTGTAGCTCCTCCAGCATTTCCAAGAGGTTTTCATCTGCTACATCAAATGCTGTTTGACCCTGTGATTCAGGAAAAATCTGTCAATCTCCTGATAGTAAACAATTGCTACTGTCTATTTAACTTTAGAGACAGATAAACAAATATGTAAGCCCCCCCCTCCCCGGTCTATACAATGCAACCAAATCAGCACAATGCTTGTCACTGTGAAATTATTACCACCTTAATTTGAACCCCAAGCCCTTCATTACTTGACCCACTCAGCATGCGAAAGGTCAAGTACCCACTCAACAAGTATTTCAACTGCACTTTAAAAATTGCATCTTTACGATTCAATTTCTTCTTAAGACGCTTTCGCTCCATTTTATCTACAGGAAAATATCTTTCTCGAATTGAAGTATGTCAGTCTCCCAGGCAGTTCTAGAAATATAGTCAGGCTCAGTTCTCAGGAAACAGAGATCAGACAACATCTGTAGCCCTGCAGCCAGCTTCAGGTTTAGCCCCAGCTTTCCAGTTATTGACTAAAGCTTTCATAATTGTTTTATCAGAGTCTAGCCTCCTGATACAGAGCACTTTCATCAGCATTAAACTGTGAACAGGTTCCATTGTGAAACTATTAATGATTACTGTCTGAATATGCTCTGTGCCCATGTAAAATCATTGTATTTACTCTATATTAGTCCAAGAGTAGAGTCATCCAGGGTAATAACCAGGCTTTGTTGTTTACAGATGGCCATAGGGAGACTGGATTCAGCTTTGTCAATGCCCCACAGTTTATCCATCCATAAAGAAATATAAAAGTGAAGTTGCTCAAGCAACTAAAACCAATAGAACATCTCACATTTTGCATAATTTTCCAAATTGTGAAGCAGAAATCCAAAATGCAAGTTGAACAGAAAAAATCAATAATCAGTTTTCCACGATACCTTAATTTTTATTTTCTAATTTAGAGTAATGCAAAGGAAAGCACAACAATATGGTACAGTACACAAATATAATGTACTACAGACTATCAATTTACAGAAATAAAATCAAAGAAAGCTACACAGTAGAAAACAGAGGAAAGTGGTACGATATGAAGCAGCATCGTTGTTGTGGAACAGCACAGCACAATATAGCATGCAGTGAAAGGTACAAAATTCAGTACAGCTTAGAGCAGCATAGTCTATTTAAACTCAACTGAACAAACTGCTTACACTGAAGTAGATAAAATTTCAAAAGTATTGCAAAAGAGAGCGAAGAAGCTTTGAGAAATGAAATCCAATAAAGAGGAATACATTGCAATAGTCAATACTATTCAATATAGATGAAATCCTGAAATATAAATATAGTGTAATAATAGCAGAATACAAAATGTCACGCTCATCAAGAGCAACAGTAATAGTATGCAACATTCAGCAATGCGACAACTTAGAAAGCACGTTGCATGTACGACAATACAGACCAACACAGTCAAACATAGTAACATTCATGCCACACAAATGCCAGACTATGACCATCACCAATAAGAGACAGACAATCTAGACCACCTCTTGACATTCAATGGTGTTACCATCTCTGAATCCCCCACTATCAACATCCTGGGGGTTACCATTGACCAGAAATTCAACTGGACTCACCACATTAACAGAGTGGCTACAACAGCAGGCCAGAAGCTAGGAATACTTGGCGAGTAATTCACCTCCTGACTCCTCAAAGTCTGTCCACCAACTACAAGGCAGAAGTCAGGAGTGTGATGGAATACTCCCCACTCGCCTGAATGAGTGCCACTCCAACAACACACAAGAAGCTTGACACCATCCAGGACAAAGCAGCCCACTTGATTGGCACAACATCCACAAGCATCCGCTCCCTCCACCACCGATGCTCAGTAGCAGCAGTGTGTACTATCTACAAGATGCGCTGCACAAATTCACCAAAGATCCTCAGACAGCACCTTCCAAACCCACGACCACTTCCATCTAGAAGGACAAGGGTAGCAGACATTTGGGAACGCCACCACCTCTAAGTTCCCCTCCAAGTCACTCACCATCCTGACATGGAAACATATCACCGCTCCTTCACTGTCACTGGGTCAAAATCATGGTATTCCCTCCCTAATAGCATTGAGAGTCAAACCACAGCAGAAGGACTGCAGCGGTTCAAGAAAGCAGCTCACCACCACCTTCTCAAGGGCAACTAGGGATGGGCAAGAAATGCTGGCCAGCCAGCGACGCCCACATCCCACAAATGAATAGAGAACAAATAATAGAGCAAAAGCTTCTCGTAACATTTTAACACAATGCACTATATTGGTCCACTATGACTTTTGGCAAGTTAGCAACTGGGAGGCAGTTTGCAGGATACAAACAGCAATGTGGCAACTCACTGATGAATCTCATTGTTGCTCTTGGCTGAGAGAGCACAATGAGATAAACAACAACCACGGGTGTTGATGAAACATTTTAACAGAGTAAAAGGCACAATGCCTTTCACAAGAACAACATAACACAAAATTTGCTAGATAAGGAGATATAGGAGAGCAGGATCAAAATCTTGGCCAAAACAATACTTTTTAGATAGTGTCACAAAAGTCTTGGCAATTGAAGGCCTGGCATGGAGCGATTAAAGTTGGTAATGCATGTAAGGCTAAAATTAAAGAGTGCAGATACCCACAATCACTTCCATCCAGAAAGACAAGGGCAGCTGATACATGGAAATACTATCACCTGCAAGTTCCCATCCAACCGTTCGCGATCCTGACTTGGAAATATAATTGCCGTTCGTTCAGTGTCGCTGGGATTAAAATCCCAGAATTCCCTCCTTACTAGCATAGTGGGTCGACCTACACCAAATAGACTGCAGCTCACCACCACCTTCTCAACAGGCACTAGAGATGGGCGATAAATGCTGGCCATGGCAGCAATGCCCACATCCCCTGCATGAACAATAATGATGATTGTAGGGTTGTTGGAGACAACAGAGACAGAGGAGGTTGTGGAGGAATTTAAAGAGAAGAGAGAGCTTTTTAAAATTGAGCTGTTTCTTAAATGGGAGTAAATGCAGTTCAGTGCAATGGACAAATGGGAAGTTGGGCAAGTTCAGTCATGGGCAGAAGAGTTTTGAATGCCCTCAGGTTTTCACAGATTAAAAGTGGGTGAGGTTGGAGACACATCTGAGAGTGTGTGTGGAGGTGGGGGGGAATGGGCTCAGATGCAGGGCATGCAGCCATACCTACATTGAAATAGTCAGGTGTAGAGGTGAAAAAGGCATGGATGAAGGTTTCAGCTGATGAGTTAAACGTAGGTACACTTGCAAAATGCTATGGAGGCGAATTAGGCAGTCTTATTGATGATGCAGAATCAACATTGGAAGCTCTGGGTCGAAAACAATACTAAGTTTGGAAACAGAGAATATACGGTCACAGGCGGTTTCCAAGGAGAGGAATGGACTCAGTGGCTTGGAATGGAGCTTGGTGTGGGAACTGGAGCAAGTTTCTGCTCATCCAGTACTGCACATCAGACAGTTGTGTCAGTGCTGTAGCCTAAAGAAGGCTGAGCTGGCACAGATGACTGTTGCATCTCCTTTTTCCTTTGTTAAAGTTAACCTTTCTTCTCTATTTCTCTTCCTGAATTTCAATTCACCTCCCTGCTGTTTTTTTTAAGCTCTTAAGTCTACTGGTTAAGGTCACACCGTTGGTTCCATTATTCACTAAGGTCCCAAATGCCCCGTCATCTCACTGTGTTGTAGTCTGCTCAAACTTTCAGCAGCCATCAGGGCAAAAAGAAGATTGTATCAGAATTCATCACCACATGTTATTAAATGCTCCATTCAGCAAGCTTTGGTGCAATGATAAAAGTGCAATCTGGAGTCACTTTGTTTAATGAAGTGCAATGATATGAAATTATAGTGCATGACTCATTTGCTCATACAACTTTACAGTGATTCAGTGAGGGAACTCAATTAACATTAACACCGTTACAATCAATAAGATAAAAATGGTCACAAGTCTGGAAGTATAAAGAGTTGAACTGGTGCAAACGGAGATACAGTCAGAAATTCAGAATGTTAATGGAGAATATTTGAGCCCGACAGCATGAGGGAACGGGATTAACATGCAGTGTGCCTAATCCTGACGTGTCCAGGAGTGATTGGTTGAGAAGCAAGAATGGGAACCCAGGTTGATTTTCCCTTTATCCAAAAGGCAGTTTAGTTGTTCTTCAAAGGTAGATGGAGATGAAATCTGGGATCTTCCTAATTTGCAAAGTATGATACCACATCAGGGCCTTGGAGAGGCGCCCGAGACAATGACTTCAGTCTCAATATCTGGTACCCACTTTCACCGAAAAAATCAGCAGCAGTGTGGGAACACCAAATCCACCATTAAATAATGTCAGACTCACCACTTTATTAATGGCCTGCATGTTGCACAGATTCTCCACTAGCAGTTTGCACACCTCCTCTTTTCCCCAGTGTGACGCTGCATGCAACGGAGTCCAACCATCATTGTCCAGGCTGTTCACATCAAAGCCAGCCTGGATCAACAACCTGCAACAAAAGAAACGTGATACACAAAGACTTGGTCCAGGAAAGGCTAGCACAGGAGAAAGCACCTTCATTGCAGAGCCCACCGCTTTCTTCAGATATGTATCCTTCATATTTTGGGAGTCAGTTAGCTCAGTTGACAGTACAGCTGGTTTTGCAACACAGACTGACACCAATATTACCGGTTTGATTTCCACACCAGCAGAGGTAATGAAGGTCCCACCTTCTCGACATCACTCCTTGCCTCAGGCGTGGTTACTGAGATTACACCACCACCAGTGGTGGTGTCTGTCTCTCGCTCTCTAATGAGAAAGCAGCCCTATGGTCCTCTGGGACTATGGCAACATTATCCTGTCCAGTGAACTTTCTGAGCAGAAACATAACAGTCCTGCCAATAACGGTAGGAGGGAGTGAACAGTAAAGAATTATAAGATTTAATGAACTTATTTTTTGAAACATTTTGGTAAATTTGTACTTGCTATCAGCACTTTTCCACATTTTATGTTCAATGCCATAACAAAGTATTCCCCAGCCAGGCCCATCACAGACAATACAGACAGTAAATCCCCTTTACACAGTAAATGTATGTTAACCAGATTATGTTGTGAGCCAGACTGACTGTGGGGAATGCCAATTAGCACTAGCAGTTTCATGCTTTGCATCAACTAGAAAATGAGTGAAATTCTCAGGATCCTTCTAGCACCGAGTGGGCAGACTGCAATGCTGTCAGTGTGGGCTAGATTGCAACCTAGATTCCACAGGCCAGCTCCCAAGAGACACAAATTATCATAGGCGCCAAGAAAAACCCAACTCAAGGTTACAGCTGGAGGTCATCCACCCATTCTGTTTCACTTTCTGGTTTCAAGTAGGACTGCAAAGGACAATCTATCCCCAGAGATCGCCAGGAAAATGCCTCTGACTGAGGGGTTACTGCAATAGAATCTAAATGTCTCAGATTATCTCCTTACTTTGGCACTCTTTCACCGCACTCACCTAGGTTATTCTGGATATACTACATTTAACACTTGAGTGTGCACTTCGCAACCGACCTGTTTTACAGTCTCAAATGCAAACCTGCACCCGTACAATGTACTGTCGTCACTTAGATATATTTAGCTAGAAGTTTCCTCAAACTATTATTTTGTCCCATACTTTGAGCCACGTACAGCCTGAGGAATCACATCACATCACAGCATAGCCTGACCCTGTTCTTGATACTGCATCAAGTAAAATTTGGTCCCAATGGCCGGAAACAGAAAAGCCATTTTACAAAAAGGTCAACAGAACGTCAAATATTAAAGATCATTTAAAAAGAAATATGTTTATAAAACAGGATAAACAGGGTGTCAGGGGAAAACCTGTTCACTAACAGGGAATTCAATGACTTCTGTGCACTCACTTTATAACCTCCAAGTAACCTTTGGCTGCAGCAACATGAAGGGCACTGGCTCCAGTTTTGGGATGTCGAATATCCTCTATTTTCCCTCGATTTAGCCATTGTCTGGCATCCTGGACCATTCGCTGTTCTTCCTCCTTCCTGGCGACCTCCACATCAATGCCTGAAGTCAAGAAACACAAAACACCTGTCACTGTCAACAGAAAACCTGGCATCGCATCAGTCTACCCGCAAATGGATTTTATTCCATACAGCCGCCAGTTTTGTGGTATGTGCTGCCAGTTTTACAACTTTTGTCCTGTTTGTTGCAGTGCATCCTTCCATTCTTCCCAGTTGTTGTTGCCATTTAAATTGCCACTCATTCACAGCAGTCAGGAACAGAATTCTTTTCTAACGTCCCAAAATAATTTCCACGTGTGGTCCCTCTCAGAGTGGTGGTTGGCAGAGGCCTTATGAGGTTTTGAGTTCACCTACAACACTTCAATTGACCCTGCTGAGAGTATTCTCCGACTATGCCCTTCACAATGTAATAGAAAGTAGGGTCAGATAAGCCACACGATCTTGCATACAGCAAATTAAAGGCATTTGAAATTTTGATTATAACTAAATGGCAAAGGACAAGAGGAGAGTGGAAGTGGCATCCATTCTTTCTCCACTATTGGGAATGATGTGTCACAGCTGAAGTTCTGCCCACAGTGTCAGCTGTATCTCAATGAGATTACCTCGTTTCCAACAGGAAAGTCATGGAATTACTGCAGAAATTAGAGCACAAGATGTAGGCTGACAATCCAGTGTAGTATTAAGGGAGTGTTGCGCTGTCTGAGGTACTGTATTCTGGAGGAGACATTAAATCAAAGACCCTTTCGTCCTCTTGGGGCGGAAAGAGGAGGAACATTTATCTGTTCTTCTTCAAGACTCCCCAATACTTTCTATCATGCAGCCAAGAATAAAAGGAACCTTACTGGTCATTATCTCACTGATTTTTATGGAAACTTCCTGTACATTTCCCTCAATGAAAATGGTGACTACAATTTATTCGGACTTTATCGGCTATTGGACTCAGAGATACACTGAGGTTGTGAAAGGCACTATATACAAAAGCTAAGTCGGTCGGTCTGTCTTTCTTTGTGGGTGAGGGTGAGGATGGAATGTGCCTGTTAGGGCTATGAACTGCAAAGGTTCCTTTCCATCCTGCAATGTTAACTCCAGCAGCCATTAAAGATGTCTAGTGGCACCGCATTTGACAAGTTAAATTTTGTCTCTTTTTCTCATCTGTTTCCATTATTTTTTGCTTTGCTGGTCCTTGCATTATTTCACCTCTTCTGTTTCGGTCTCATTTGCTTCTCTCTTTCTGACTTTTTATTTTGTTTCTCAGTCCTGAACTACTTCTCTCTCTGTGTTTTTGCTTTCTTTTTGTCTGTTCTTTGACTCAGAGGTGATGGATGGGATTGGAATAGCAGGAGGAGAAGGAGAAGGAGCCATCGATGACTCCAGGCAACATTTTCTGGTGCAGATTTTCTTCGGTAACACAGCATTCAGTCAGCTCATAATGGCTCCTTCCCTGTCTACCTCCCGCGTTTCTTATGTTACTGAAATCTCTCATGCCCACCCTGGCCCTGCATATACACATACACACATCTACATTAGCATCTGAACTGAATCAGCTGCTATTGAGGCAAGAAGCCTATTTATTTTTTCCTCCATTGCAAGACTTGAGATGGTGACAGTGATATAACAAAACTAATAATATTCTGGGTTTTATATAGGAGTGAATCAAATCTAAAACACCAAGTAATGTTGACTTTCTCTAGAGAGCAGTTGGGTCACACTACAATATTTATAGTTTTAGACAGCCCATTATCTAACGATTATGGTAACCATGAAATAAATACAAGTACAGCATTATGACTGAAATTCTAGTCCTGAAAAGGATTCACAAAACGTATTTATCTACTGAATTGAAGCAGCTTGAAAGTGAGTGCAGGTCTGGGGACACTTTTACAACTTGCTAGGGTAGTGTGCACAACATTTGGAAAGTCATAATCTAATCAAGCAGAGTCAGCATGGCTTCATGAAAGGGAAATAGGGTCTGATTAATTTAGATATTTGTGAGGAATTCTCGACCAGACTGGATAGAGGGGAAGGTGTTGATGTGTTGTATTTGAACATCAAGAAAGCATTCAACAAAGTGTTGGAGGCAGTTTATTGGCATGGTCAGAGAATTGGCTCATGGGCAGGAAACAGAGGGGAGGGGTAAGGGTTGGCAACCTGTAACAAGTGGGGTTCCACAGGGATCAGTACTGGGACCGTAACTGCTTAAAATATAGATTAATGACTTGGAGGAAGGAAGTTAATGTACTCTAGCTAAATTTGCAGTTTATACTAAAATAGGTGAAAAGGCAACAAAACAGAAGTTGCTGGAAAAGCTCAGCAGATCTAGCAGCATCTGTGAAGGAAAAAAACCTGAGTTAACGTTTCGGGTCACCTGAGGAAGGGTCACCGGACCCGAAACGTTAACTCGGGTTTGTTTCCTTCACAGACGCTGCCAGACCTGCTGGGCTTTTCCAGCAACTTTGTTTTGTTTCCTGATTTACAGCATCCGCAGTTCTTTCGTTTTTTAATTAGATGAAAAGGCAGGTTGTGAGAGGGATACAAACAGTTTACAGAGAGACGCTGAGAGGTTAAGTATGTGGGCAAAAAGTTGGCAAACGGAGTATGACATGGGAAAATGTGAAGTTGTTCATTTTGGAAGAGAGAATGAAAGAATATTATTTAAATGGAGAAAAACTGCAGAAAGTTGCAACACAAAGAGACTTGGGGGTAGTTGTGCACAGAACACAGAAAACTAGCACACAGGTGCAGCAGGTAATCAGGAAGGCTAATGGAATTTTTTTTGCCTTTATTTCAAGGGGGCTGGAATATAGAAGTAGGGAAGTCTTAGTGCAACTGTACAAGTTGTTGGTGGGACCACATCTCCAGTACTTTTGAAATTTTGAAGAACGTGTGGTGATGTCACTGAAACTTATAGGATTCTTAAAGGGCTTGTGGAGTAAATGCTGAGAGGATGTTTCCCCTCATGAGACATGTAGGACCAGAGTGCATTGTCTCAGAATAAAGGGGTGCCAATTTAAGACTGAAATGAACAGGAATTCCTTCTCTCAGAGGGTTGGAAGTCTTTGGAACTCCTTGCCATAGAGATCTGTGGGGACAGATTCCTTGTGTCTATTTAAGGCTGAGATAGATAGATTTTGGATCAGTCGGGGAATCAAGAGTTACAGGGAAAGGACAGGAAAGTACAGTGAGGATACCACTGGATGGTAGAGCAGTCTCGAGGCAGCTGAATGGCCTACTCCCATTCCTTTTTATTGTGGTCTTATTGTCTTATTACACCATCCCCCTTTTGACCACCACTTTCTCAGTTCAATCATGACCACTGCTCACTTCACTTGCTACATCCATGGGGCAGCACAGTGGCTCAGTGGTTAGCACTGCTGCCTCACAGCACCAGGGACCCAGGTTCAATTCCAGTCTCGGGCGACTATCTGTGTAGAGTTTGCACGCTCTCTCTGTGTCTGCAATGTGCAGGCTAGGTGGATTGGCCATGCTAAATTACCCATAGTGTTCAGGGATATGTAGGTTAAGTGCATTATCCATGGGAAATGCAGGCTTACAGGATAGGGTAGGGGGATGGGTCTGGGCGGGATGCTCTTCAGAGGGTGGATGTGGACTCATTGGGCCGAATGGCCTGATTCCACACTGTAGGGATTCTGTGGATCTCTCTTTTTGAACTACTGCTCAACCGTAAATCCTCGCCATTCCATTATTCCGGTTCACCCTCAACTTCCACTCCCTTGTCGCAGTCCCACAGACAAGCCCAGCAACGGCTCTCCGACTCAGCAACCTTTCAGTGCAATGAAAGAACTCAACATCAGGTAATGAAAGTCATTACTTGCCCAATGCTCTTTCATGCACTCTTGGTCTGTGTCTCAGGTGCCAGAATTTTTATATCTCCTAACTATTAATCTTTCTTTCCCTGGTGTCAGAAACAAAAAAGGGTTACATTTTCTAACTGTGAATGCGACCTAGAGGACAAAACTCTCTCTTTCAGAAGTTCAAAATTCTTTTCTTGAAAAACAAACTTGTGAACATAGGAACTGCAGTTTTGTTTCAACTTAATGTGATTCTAAAGATTATAGAACACAAAAGGTTTGTGATGAGAACATCCTATTCTCCATATTCTCCCTATGGAATGTGCGAACTGATGGTTCATACAGCGCCTCTGTGTAATTCTTCAACACAGAATGTAAACATTACCTAAAAAAGCTTTTTGATACGGTCTCCTAGTTTTCCTTCAAATAATTTTGAAGATGAACTCATCAGTAACCGTTAGCAAACTTAAGAAACATATCAGTAGATCAGCTGACTAAACAACACTGATGCAGACCAGGAGACAGTGGCTATGTTTGGTGCACTCAATGCCTATATTTAACCAGAAGTGTTCAATATCCAGCCAAAAAATATACGTTCTAGCTCAGGACTCTCGGAAAAACTGGGATCTTGAAACAAAAGAGATTGAAATAGGCAAAAATACGCTTTCATTGGGAAACTTGATATTATTGAGTATCAATTAGTTCTTCTGAACGTATTATGCCAATAATCTGGTTAAGTTTGCAACATTCCGTTGCATTCTGCATCCACAATGAACGGTGATTCCAATAAATTCCAGTGTTTTTTTTCAATGGGAGGAGAGACTGATGTGTTGTGGAAACAGGGATTTCTTCCTGTCAAGATAAATTTCATCAGGCCCTTGCCTCATTCACGATCATACACCATAAAGGACATGAAACCTACTTGGTGGAAATTGAGATGAAGGCCAGAATAATCAAGATTGTAATCCATCCAGCCAGGGTGTCAACTACATATCATTTGGATGCAAGTTGTATTCAGCTGATGGGTTTCAAGTGGGGATTTATTTAGGTACACATCTCTGTTGAGGGATTGTGTGGCGCAGTGGCAGTGTGAGCTAAGAGGCCCAGGTTCAAATCCCAGATTGCTCCAGAGGTTCGTTATCACATCACTGAACACGTTGATTAGAAAATATCCATACAAGTATTTCTGTAAATAAAATCTGGAGTAAAAATTAGATTCCAGTACTATATCCTTCACCATCTGGCTTTCTGAATTGGACGCAGAGAGATCACCTCTCACTGCTTCGTGCTCAATGATGCAATGGGTAGCTTTGCAATAAGATTGGTAAACAGAATACTCAGACATAAATTGTACATTTACTGTGGGGCTCAATGGGAAGTACACACCTACACCAATAATGTCTTTGATTTCAATGATTCTTAAGTAGCAAGTTCAAAGTAGCTCTATCAGAAAGAATAAACTTACTGTGTAGATCCTTAAAAGCAACAGTGATATTTGAAACTCTGCTTAGGAACAGAGAGAGTTGTGCAATTCATCCATGTACCAATCCTGAGAGGAGGCCTGCACAACAGCAAGTGCTACACCTTGGTTCTACATTGTTGTGGAAGTCACTGGCTAGCAGCAGATTCTCCATCACAAGTATTAAGCAATAATGCCGTTTCACATATACAAAAAACAACCACCACATGAGAACACAAAGGAATCAACAGCAACTGAAATATTTCCCACATTGAGTTTAATGAATGACCACTTAGATCACGGTCAAGAATTAGAACTGGACATATTGCCAACATGAAAGAAGAGTGCCCTTGCATCTTGTTATCCAGTCATTATGAACTCTTCATGTACCTGACAAAGAACTGACAAATGGCACATATTTCATCATGAACTCCATGTTGAAAGAGGAAAGAATTCATATCTGGATACTTAGGTAAACGTGCTTGTTCTCAATCTACCAGCAAGTTAAAGCAAAATAAATACAAAAAGTGCTGGAGAAACTCAGCCGGTCTGGCAGCATCTGTGGAAATAGAGTTCTTTTCTCTCTCCACAAATGCTGCCAAAGCTGCTGAATTTCTCCAGAATTTGCTGTGTTTGTTTCAGATTTCTAGCATCCACAGTAGTTTGCTTTAACTTAAGTGAAAGGAACTTTCAACTGCAACATGAAGGGAGTGTGATCTTTCCTTGAAGGCAGCATGGACATCTGGTCAGAGCAGTGTAACTGGCATGCTGTCTGCAACCATTCTGGGCTGCAAAATTTGTATTATCACTGGAAGATGAACAGCTCTCAAAGGGTACAAGTCTACTCTTCTATCCTTGCAATCCGTGAAATGGGTGGACCACATGCACTTGCTTTCGAGATATCAGAAACTGAGTGTCCACAACAGACCACTTAGTTCCATGAACAAGATTTATCTGTTGGTCAAATACATTTAGGTGGATAGCTGACGCTTATCCTTACTTCTCAACATTAGATTAGTTTACAACTGACTTGCAGCACAGCTTGTGGAACATCTGAAATTGATAATTTACTCCAAGCAAATGTTGTGTCAACAGTTTGAGCCCGAAAGTGAGAGGCACGTTCAATTGAAACACTCAAAATGTAATCAGACTGTTATCTGAGAAGGGAACATGTGCAGTGTTACAGAGAGAAAGCAGGAGAACGGCAACAAGTCTTCACTTGGAGAACCAGTGCAGACACAATGGGCTGAATGGCCTCGTTCTGCATTTTATCAATTCTGTGATTCTGACTGTTGAGTTGGAAAAATAGTGGTGACCTGCTTGGTAAAAGTGATGATCCATACTTAAGTCTCCAAACATACTTCCTACTGAGCAAAATGGTATAGCCCTTCAGAACTGCTGGAAGGATTGTTAATGAAAAATAATTAAGAGGGACAATCAGGGATTCCACAAAATCCTCAGGAAATAAGAACTGGCAAGAACATGTCAAGTTAGAGATCTGAATTTATAATATTAAGCAAGGGAGCTAAGTTTTAATAGTGGGCATTAATCGCAAAGGAGCAGTGATACAGGAGACATTCACACATTGAAGGCCATTGCAGAGCTGACACACTTACGGTTCAAATAAAATTTAGAATCATCAGAAATTAAAATAGTTAGATATTCTCAAGTCACTATGGCACCCACCAAAATATCTGATGGTATTTCACATTTGCTCACTGTATACAAAGCACTCCAAAAGAGTACAGACAGACTGAAGATTTAAGGAAATGCAAGCATAACTTTCTTTCATTCCCTTTGTATGTGGTTGCCCCTGAATCAGAAGCACCACCACAGAGAAACTGTGGGTTAACTTACCCAGAACAGGACTTACGGAAGACATTGTGTGAATTGTCGATGTGGTCAGGTGAGGGCTATCAAAGAAGTAAAGCTGTAGTCTTAAAACTGAAGAATTCGAAAGCAGTGATGATCTTGATTAATACCAGCTGACTGCTCACTCAAAACCTCAGTTGGTAGACACAATGATTAGCCGAATCATATAGACCAAAGAAGGTTCTGCTTTCAATCCTGAGATACCTAATATCGGCTACGTTAGTCACGGGGATGCTACCAAGCGCTCAGTAACCTTGCTTTGAGAAGGGAAAGCCTAGTTAACTGCAAGTTGGACGAGAACTGAATAAAACTCAGTGATGTCCTCTCACAATTGAAGTCCCATAAACACTCACTCGAGGCTTATACATGGAGAGTCGCCACTTGGTCAGGTTACTGAAGGACACTTGCCATCATGTAACCACATGCCAGCAAGGATCAATGCTGTTAAGAGGGAAGAGGAGAAAAATTTAATAAATAAATAAAGTAATGGCACCAGGTCAATGGGAAAGAAAGATGGCTATTAATTTTCCCTGTTTGAAATCAACCTCCTGGCAAGGTCAGTTTTCCTACTTCATGCACACAATCAACCCGTTATTTCTGAATGATCTCAATTGTTTGACATTCTCACTATAACACTACTGTAGTCTTCAGTCCAATTGTTCTGAAGAACTTAAGCAACTGAAAGAACCTTTTGCTGTCCAGTTGGGAATGTGCGGTTCCAAGTTTACACAGACATTCTTACATTCTTTAATTGTGAGGCAGATATCTTTCATTACAGAATTAACTGGTTAGTCAGAGCCCTTACCTTGCTTCTTAATGACTTCTTTCAGCAGTTTCTCCATAGCTTCACCCTGAGCAATGTCAACTGGCAGTTCCCCTTCACTGTTCACAGCTGCAACATTCGCCCGCTGTTTAATTAAGTACCTAAACAAAGAAAAAGCAGATACTTTTACTGGGGACCTGGACACTTTACAGTGTTTGTTTGAACTGAATTTTGGCCAAGTTCAGTTACATCACTAACTGATCACTGATCTACCATTCTGAACTCTTGCTTAAGCTGTTGTTACATGATTCTCAACTAATGGAAAGTTGAAATGTTTTAGTCAGGTCTTTCACTCATCAAAAGATGTGGTTGGCAAGAAATTTATATCACTTAATGCCAGTTCTGACAGTTCAGTTAGAGGGTCCCTAAAGCACACCCATCTCTTTACTGGGGTCCAGCTGGTTGGTGAATATTTAAAAGGGTTGTGACACTATCAGTTCCCTCTTTACTGGGTACAGTTCTTATACTTGACTGAGATTCCAACACTCATGGACCTTGCTATTCACATCAATGGTGATACAAAACATACAGCATACACAAGGGAAAAAAAAAAATCACAAAACTGAGCCTATCCGAACTTTCTTTCAAAATGTATTGATAAGCTGTCTGCTTCTGTTGAACACCAGCAGAAAGAGCACCAAACATGCTGCTGCTTGAGGTTTCCCTGTTCCAGTTTGACTCTGTTCTCGTGATGAATGCAGTACAATGCTACAGGGGACTGCATTCAAGGAATCAGGTCTGAAACAGTCCTTCTTCCCTTTGACGAACATCTATTCTATTAAGCAACAGGGAAGACGCCGCATGCAGCAGCATCACAGAGATTAGATGCACAACCAAAGACCACCCCATGTAATCGCATGGTAGTGTGGGAGTCCATTTCTGATATTCCCACTTTACGCTGCCTTATCAAGCAATGCCAGCTCAAAGCAGTGCTGAAAGCTGTAGATAACAAAGATAAGAGCAGAGTAACGTAAGTATTGAATGAGACTACACAAGTTTAAAACTAGCAAGCTTAAGTAAGATTTAATTTTAGAAGCATTTTCTCCCCTTCGTACATTATGGATTAAACAATATAGGGATACAAACTAAGGAACAATAAAGTTATGAATATGGGAGTTATGGTGGAAAACCAGCCCAATCCTTATGATCTCATTAACCCTCAGAAAATAAATTTGAACTTCTAGTTACTGTTTACACATCAGTTTAGATACTACCTTTTCATGTCTATATATTTTTGATTGTGAACTGAAATGGGAAAACGACAGTTTTAAAACCAAGAATGGATTTGTGAATGGAATGGCACATGACTGAAACTCATTGTGAGTCGAGTTTACACTGCTTTTTTTTTTAAAAGCAGTGGAGGAGGCTGTTTGCAGATAGGCAAAATTATGCCAGTGCTGTGGACAGCAAGTCTCATGTCGTTAGAATTAATTTGGTCTGACCATCTGTATCCTACTATATTCTAAATATTGCAATATTCCAAATACTTGTTCAGTGAGAGATCCTGGCATTGGAAATTAGTCACCTACACTAAGAAATACAGCAAAGGAAACTATAACTCTAACACTAGTGAACTGTTGTCATAGATTTATTACAGTTCAGAAAGAGACCAGTTTCTTCAACTAACATTGTAGCTAACATCCTCATCCTTCAAAGCACACCTCTCCACACTCTCAATGACACCTGCATCCTTCCTGAGGTGTGATGGCCAAAACTGAACGCACTATTTTATATTACATGATACGATTTAACATTATTTTGCTGCTTTTATATTCAATGCCTCTTTTTGTGAAGCACAAGATTCCTCATGCTTTGCTAACCGTTCCATCAAAGCACATTGGTATGGGGACTCAGATTTTATTTAGTCATTTAAGATTCCAAGAGGTGTATGTATAAACTGATTCCTAATAACATCTGGTAAAACCACAAGATCTACAAGTTGCTCAAGGAGAAGGGAAGATGAATAGCTAATTTTAATGTAGCTATTTTACATAGTGGGAGATGACTATCGGCATAAATGGTGGTGGAGAGTGGAGCGAATTGATGAGGGAGGTATTTGGCAGATAGTGACCAAATGGCATGAGAGATTTAATAGCAATGGGTACTGTGGTACATTTAGGGGACTGTAGATGGTTTACAATAGCCTCTTCACATTTTAGTGTTCCTGCGGTGGGAAGACAGGCGGAGTAATTCTCAATACTGTTGTTTCGAGGGTAACAAGTCAGCGAAACATTGCAAACTTCCTTGGTGTGCTCAAATTTGTGCCAAGTCAATGTGGTCTTGGCCACACTGATCTAACTTCTGCTCTGCTGCTTTTATAAATTATTCACTAGGTATTCCTGCTTGGAGCTGGAATCCATGATCAATAGTTTTAATTTACAGGAGCTGCACAAAAACATGAGTCTGAGACTCAGAGCAGCCCTAAGAGGTGACAGGTGGTAGTTATTAGCCATTTTACATTCAAAGTAGATCATCCAATATGCCTGGAGGAAGTGTTTTGAAATACAGACAAAATAATTCCTTAATAGGAGACAGTAGTTTTTAATACCAATTTCCATTCCTTTAGTTAAATTAAAAATTGCAATCAACATTCACTGTAAATTTCAAGATACTGGAACGGTCCAAATTGTTTTTACGGAGTATCTGGCTCTGGACAATTATGGAAAATAAATTCTCTACTTCAAGTCAATTAATTTCTCCCAAACATTCACATATAGTGCTTCTGGCTTTTAATTTTAACAGTATGAGTGAAGGAATATTAGATCATTTACAGCTTATATTATAAGTCTTTTGTCCCATTGCACTTTCGATGCAATTTCTTCTTTTGGAGTCGTCAGAACTTCGGAAGTTACTGGTTAACCATGTTTTAACCTTGGGACTACATGAGCCAAGTTTGAAAGGCAGGGGACAGAAGGTGAAATCAATACCTATCCTGAAAGTATGCTCAATGCCTTTCCCCCGCCTCAACCCCTATCCCAATGCTGCATCAGTGACAGCAAATTGGTTCCTTTGATTTGCTACATCCACACTCACTGTGTGATTTCCATGAAGCCACACGAGGCTGCAGCATGTAATGCTGTCCAACCTTCATTGTCAGGCTGATTAATGTTAGCTCCATGCTCCACCAGGAAAGTGACCATGTCTAGGTTTTCATCAATGCAGGCCTGTCAGAGAGAAGACAACAATCAGTGAACAGTCTCATGTTGCTGCTTCACTACAAGATACTCTCAACCACTGTTAAATGGAATCACAGGGCCAAGCTATTAAAAATTAATTACAAAAACATCTTCCGAAACCTGTTTTGAGCCACAGGATATGCGACCAGAAAACCAGAAAAAGGAAGTGTGCACAATATAGAAGGCTCGACACAAGTAGTAAGACTGAAAATGCTGGAAACAGTCGGCAGGTCAGGCAGCATCTGCAGAGCAAGAAATGAGGTTAATGTTTCCCCTCTCCTAATTTGTGTTTCTTTCCTGTTCTTCCACCAGTGTGTTGTCTTCACCCTTTCTGTGTGTGTTTCTCCACTTCCCAGTCCTTGTTGCTCTTAGGCTCCATTAGGGACGGCACAGAAGTCAGTGATTAGCACTGCTGCCTCACAGCGCCAGGAACCTGGGTTCGATTCCGGCGACTGTCTGTGTCTTCTCCCCGTGTCTGCATGGGTTTCCTCCGGGTGCTCTGGTTTCCTCCCACAGTCCAAAGATGCACAGGTTAGGTGGACTGGCCATGCTAAATTGTGCATGGTGTCCAGGGGTGTGTAGGCTAGGTGGTTTAGCCATGGGAAATGCAGGGTTACAGGGATAGGGTAGGGGGGTATGGGTGTGGGTCTTTTGGAGATTCGGTATTGACTTGATGGGCCGAACAGCCTGCTTCCGCACTGTAGGGACTCTATGATTCACTGAGCTTCCAGCCAGGAGATGTTCCCACTTCCCTCATTCTCACAACCTGCAATGGAGTGGTGAATTCCTAATAGTGGAGAGATCAGCAAGGCTGAGAGTGCAGTTTGGTTGTAACCCACAATAGCAACTCTCCTGTGCACAGGCGAACTGCACATATGAGTTTGCCATTCTCCCAACCAGCACCAAGTTGCCAGTAGCACTCGGGGGAGAAAATGTCCACCACAGTGCAAACACACTTGAGGACAGAACAGGCCCAAATCCCCATTTGTCGTTTAAATTTAGGTTGGAAGCGTTTAGGATTGAGGTGAGAGATAAGTACAGCTGGAATGTGTGGAGGTTTGAATAAACATTTTATACATGGTTTATAGTTTTACTGACAGTAGGAATATGGAACTGCTTGGGACAAGGCAATACATGATAAATCCTCCAGGAATTATATTCATACTGCTGTTCCTTCATTGTCTTTAAATCAGAATACGAGAGGGCGGCATTGTGGCTCAGTGGTTAGCACTGCTGTCTCACTGCCAGGGCCTCGGGTTCGATTTCATCCTCGGGTGACTGTGGGTGGAGTTTGCACGTTCTCCCCTTGTCTGCGGGGGTTTCCTCCGGGTGCACCAGTTTCCTCCCACGGTAACAAAGATGTGTAGGTTAGGTGGATTGGCAGTGGAAAATGCTGGGTTACAGGGATAGGATAGGGGGATGGATCTGGGTAGGATGCTTTTCAGAGGGTCGGTGTGGATTCGATGGGCCGAGTGGCCAAATTCCACATCGCAGGGATTCTATGATTCCATGAAAAGCCTGGAACTCCCATCTTAACAGGATTATGAGAGTGTACCTGCACCTGCCATGGATTGCAGCACTTCAAGAATGGAACTCACCACCATCTTCTGAACTGCAACAGCCAATAAATGCTGGCCCAGCCTCTCAGCCCATGAATGAATATATTTAAGAAATGAACCAAAGTTGACAACCTTAGTTGTGCTGGTCAGAGGCTGGGAAAATGAGGAAAGCAGGATAGCACCATTACCATTAGTAACGAGGAGCCTGTAAGTTCAAAGTGACAAGTGAGATGCTCTTCCATCATCCTTATGTACAAAGCTTTATCTAAAATAATGATAGATTTACCTTTAATGTATCAGGTCACAAGGTTTCTAATATAGTACAAACACACAAAGTGACTTTCTTACTCCTCAACTGCTAAAGGTGCTATGTTTCGCTGCAATAAAGCTTCACCTCATTTTCAGACACAAGTCGATAAAATTCACATACAATTCAGCATGGTAAAAAGGGGAAATCAAGGCTCTCTATGGCTTCTAGATTCAGCACTGCACTGTTGGCTATATGTTTTGAAAGGCATGTAAACAGTTAAGAAAGAAATCCAGTAAAAAACAAAGGATATGACTACATTGTGTGATGGGGAGGTTAGAAGGAATGAGGGAAAACAGGCTGTGGAGGAGAAAGGGAGGCCTGACTCACAGAAACTTCTTTTGAATCATAAAAACAAGAAGGAAGTTCATAAATTATAAGCAGTAACCAGGGCAATCAACAAAGCAAAACAACATAAATCCCCTTCTATCAGGAAGCTCCATCTGAACAGGATCCCCGAAATAGATACGCATCTGGAAAAATCTCAGTAATCACATTTCTTAAAGTGGCTGTGAGTGTGCCTTCATTTGTTCGCTTTTTGATGGGTGGTTTGGATGGTGGCAGGGGTAGAGGAAACGGTACCAGTGTCTTTACTGTGAGAGCAGCAACAGGATTACTGAACACTGTTCCCTGCACAGCCAGAGTGAGAACAAAAGGGGCACAGCCAAAAGGATTGCTGATAGTAAACTGGGAGAGAAGTAAATGGGTGCTAACGAGAAATGTGAGTATTTGTTAAAGGGTCTACTGTGCCATGAGCAACCCACAGAGATCAGGACCTGGGAATATGGAGGTAAGTAACAGAGCATGAACGAGAGCATTCATGCTCTGAAATAGTTAAACTCTGCATAAGAGGTGTTCCATAAAGTGGTCATCCAGTCTGCAAAGCAAGAATTTTGGCTTTATTATACAATTGAAGAGAAGGCTACCAGTAAGAGGAAGTCCTCCACCAAATCTCTCATGCAGCTAGGTTCTGCCTTCTGTACAGGAAGGCAGACAGGACAATCATCATACCCCCAAAATAGAGATGCATCTTCCTAGTTCACCAGTCTGTCCACATTCTCCTCAAATTCACATCTCTCTTCGATCTTTGCTCAATTTCCAAGTTTTGGTGTCATCTGCCAACTCTGAAATCATGCCCTCTATATAGCCAAGGCCAGCTCACTGCCACACATCAAGAAATGAGCCCAATGCTGACCCTTGAGGACAACGCTGTCTATTTCCAAATCCAAAGCTCAAAACCAACCATTAAACACTACTTGCTATTTACGGTCTCTCAGCTCAGTTTCTAGATTTTCACTACTGTTCACTTTAATGCTTTCAACAAGTCTACTACGTGATACTTAGTCAAAGATCTTTTGAAAGTCCATATGTACAATGTCAATTGAAAAGCTGTCATGGTGCGGTGATAGTGCTCCTACGTCTGGGTCAGATGGTCCAGGTTCATGCCCTGGAGGTGTGTCACAACAACATGTATAAAGAGGTTGATTAAAAATATGTTCTTTATACATAACATCAACTACACAACTGTTGTACTTTAATCAACGAATACAAACTTGGGGGCATCAACACCAGAAGGAACGATAAATAGAGAGAATAAATATTTTTAGGGATTTTCAAGGCAGAGAGCAAGGGGCAACACAGCAATTTCAGACAGTAAGTGGTGACTGAATTGTCAGTCTGTGTAAGTGGCAAACAAATGGGGAATCCTGAATCACAATGTACGGAGCATCACAGGTGACTGCAGAAGATCATTCATTTGAGATGGAATGAGTCCACAGAGACACTTAAGGGCACAGACACCAAGTGGGGCTTAGGGAAAGACATAGATAATTGTTGTACTAATGAAGGTTGAAGTTGGGATTAACTGAGCATTGTGAAAGATGTAGGTGGTAAGAGGAATGTGATAGTTCATCCTCAAAACAACGAGAGCGTGGACCAAAAGGCCAGCATTGATTGGAAGGACAGGACACAGGCACAAGTTTCAAAACAGGATGTCAGGTGGGCTTGTGCCTTACATTATCCCTTAATGTAATCCCTACTTTGGATGATGCAGCCATGGGTAGAACTTGACAGGTCCACAAACAGTGTAGGCATGGAGATATAAGTATGAAGGGAATGAGCTGGGAGGGAGGATTTGAGAATCAAGTTCAGTAGAAGGATTGCACTTAAGTAGAGGAGGAGACTAATGTATGGAAACGCAATGTGGATTCCTACACCCAGAATATTATTTCATTGTGGAGCTGGAAGGACTGAGCAAGTCAGGCAGGCATCAAAAGGAGCTCGATGATACCACCCGCAAACTGGAGGAGCAGCACCTCATATTCCGCCTTGGGAGCCTACAGCCCAATGGTCTGAAAATAGAATTCACCAATTTTAAAATCTCTCCATCCCCGGCATCATCCCACGTCCAACCCTCCCTTTCATCCCCGCCTCCTTGCCCTGACACAACCTGTCCATCTCCTTCCCCACCTATCTGCCCCACCCTTCTCACTGCCCAGTCTCCACTACCCCCTACCTGCATCCACCTATCACCATCCCACCTACCTTACCCCAGACCACCTCCCTCTATTTATTTCCGAACTCCCTTCCCCCTCCCCAGTCCTGATGAAGGGTGTAAACCTGAAAGGTCAACGTTCCTGCTCCTCTGATGCTGCCTGAGCTGCTGTGTTCCTCCAGCTCCACACGGTATTGACTCGGACTCCAGCATCAGCAGATCTGGCTGATGCTGATGTTATTTCCTTTATACCTGCATCACACTAAAAAGTTAGTTTGAAATGATTCTTGAAAAAAAAACTTCACCCAATACAGCTGACACAGTAAATGACTGGTCTAATTTACCAGCTAATTCAGCAGAGGAAAAAGCTATAGTAGACTACAGAACACCTTTGAATATTCAACAGAACAGGACAAACTTGATGAGACAAATGATCCTTCCTCATTTTGGTCTTCACTATTCCATCATCCGTACAATACAAACACTTGCTCGAGAAAAGGCAGAGGTGATGAAATGAGACAAAAATGATGGCATGCTGCCATTTTTCTCCATTACCCACACTGCAGCGGTGGATTTCCCCAGTGCCCAAGTACAATTCGTGCCCAACAAAGCAGGCAGGGCATATTAAAACTGAAAAGGCCAATCACAGAGACTGAGTTAACCTTGAGGGGATTGATTTACAGTGCCCAATAGCATTGTGTGTGTGTTTAGTCAGAGAAAGACCATGCCGTTTTATTCCTGACCTTTTGGTCACTGCAAGTGCTACAATGGAGCAGCATAGAGACTCCATTCTCTCTGCTGCTAGAATCGCCAGAAGTTAAAACTCCACCAAAAGCAAAACTTAAAAACACTGACATGACACTCATCCAGGAAAAGTTTGGTGAATTATATATTTATCAAATGAACAAAATTTCAAATTGATCCCGGAGTAGGCTTCACATTTGAAAGCCTCTTTGCATCCCAGAATCTTGCATATATTAGTATCTCGAAAGAGGTAGATGTCATCCAGTCATTTCATATGTTGACACAAGCAAAGGTACTGATATGTGTTTTACCTCCAGCAGAACATTTCTGTCCGACTTGACAATGCTGAAGTTTTCCCTTATAACGCAAGAACAAAACATGAATAATGTGGTATTGAAAGATCCAAAAGATTTATTACACTTGCTAATATACACAAGTATGACAGTCACAGGCACATGCATGTCTGGGCTAGTAGCCTGCTATTCAGTTATAAAGGAAAGAGGCTAGGACACAAATCAAGGGCCTGGCACTGCTCTTGGGCTTGACCCATAGCTCCACTCTCTGACATAAACACAGTGACCTCACCACCCAAACTTGACCATCCACCCCAAATGAGCACAGCATCCTTGGTCTGACTACAGGGTCTTCTCTAGAACCCTACTGGGCCCTAAAGTACACCATTGAGTGTGGCCTCAAGAAAGAGCAGAAATCTTCCTTCACAGTGTCATGCTTCACGTGACTGCATTTAAGATGGAGTCTGAAACCTTTACTCCCTCAGGTCACATGCTATGATGATGTCATGAACATGTCAAGCACGGTAAAGAGACGTACTGACCATGAGACATGACTCAATTGACACCCATAATGAAACCCTCTAAGCCCATGATCGCCATTGACTTTAATATATTGGACCTGTTGACCAACAAGACAAAGAAATTTATCGCCATAGGAACAGATAAACTAAGAGACAGAAAATGTCAAACTCCTTAAAAAAAAAACTGAAAGAACTGCAAAAGCTGGAAATTCGTAAAAAAAAACAAAAATTGCTGAAAAACTCAGCAGATCTGGCAGCATTTGTGGAGAGAAATTAGTGTTAACATTTTGGCTCCAGTGACCCTTCTTCAGGAGGTTCTCTCTACACAGTTGCTGCCAGAGGTGCTGAGTTTTTGCTTTTATTTCAAAATCCTTAATGCCCAATGTAAATAAAAGCACTTCTATATAGAATTTGTTCTTCAGATTAAAATTTAGAAATTTATATAAATCAATTAAAGGAAAGATTATTCAATCTCTAACACTGGGTGACAGCCTTATCTACCTTGACCTTGTGATCTACAGCTCTGGGATAAATTAACACCCCTGTTCTAAGGGTGAAAGTCAGATACTCTCTCACTGCACACAGTACATCAACGGAACGTGGCAACAGAGAAAGTCTTGGCCATACCATCATTGAGGGAGGGAATGGAACACTTCAATACATATACCTTTAGAGCAGTCGACAAGAGCTGTAAAACATTAATAACTAAAACAGCACACATTTGTTATATATAGTACAGAGGGGTCGTGGGATCTAGCATTTTTCCCACAAGTGCCCTCTGGCCCATTAAATCAAGAACAACAAATGCTTTTGGCAAGGTTTCCATCAGTCACTGGCGCAGCAAGAAAATCCTTTTGCTCACTTGTTCTGACATCATTAAACTACATTATCTTCAATGCTGAGGCACCCACTTCTCATCAAGCTACTTGTCCCCCATAGGTTGTCAGCGACTGCAATATTCTGCTTTCTTGACAACCAAAAGGACAGGACAGTATCAAATTTCCAGAGTTAACTGTAACCTTACAGCCCTGGATTCTTCTGAACCAGCGAAGGAGGAAAAAAACCTTGAAAGAAATACAAGCTTGGGAGCAGCTGAGTTAAATGCTTTGGGGGATACTGCTACCTTAAAAGGCATGCAAATTGTTCTCGTAAATAGCTCCCGCTTCCCCCCCCCAACCTCCAACTCTTGAAAGATTATAAAGCAAAACAAGTTTCAAGACTCTACAAGGTTGTTCCAGTAGAAAATAACATTTCTCTTTTGTATTTATGAGGGAATACTTCATCAATTCTTTCCTAATGACACTCCTTCTGTCACTCCACTCCTCTAGCCTGTGCTGTGCCAGCATCAGTAGTCAATCTCACAGTAAGTCAATGCAATGCAAATAGAACAGAATGAGCACAAAATCTAGGCAATGCAGGAGCTTTAAACAAAGCGAGAGAAAGGAGACTGGGAGGGGGGAGGGGAACATGAACATGTTCAATCTGTCACCATGGCTTCTGTTCAAATTGGCAAATCAACGTAAAAGTGCTCATCATTGGGAGCTCTGCTTCTGCTCACTCCAATTCAGAAGATAGAAAATGGAACAGAACTCTCTCGAGTGCGCAGTAAATGATTTTGAACTTGACGTGACCTGTGTAGCTCAACACTGGTCTCCAATGTAGGCCCCAAGCAGGCAAGAGCCCACCTCCATAAAAAAACTCAACCAATAGGAAAGAAGCTAAGTCCTTTTAGCTGACGGCTGCAGTGACTTGGAAAGTGTTCACATCAGACTGGAAAGGAATGCATTGCAGGGAAAATTAGATATTGTGCACCAGCTGGGATACAAACACTGCCAACCAGCATAACCCTCCTTCATCATTTTCAGCCAATCACCTCCAGGAAATACCTAAACACATATACAGCCTCTCTCAACCCCCTCGCCTGCTGTTTTTTTTCTCCACATTAAACACAGATTCCTAAAAGCCCCACTCCCACTCCCCACTCCTCTTCATGCTTCAGTCAGTGCACCACACACTTGCTCAGCAACGCCTTCTTGCTCTGTTCCACATGGGCCACTCAGCTATTGCTCCACACTTTACCCTCTTTCTCCTGTGGTCCACCTGTCATTCCTCCTTCATTTGCACCAACCTCTCCAACTCGCCAATTATTCACATCCAACTTGGCCAACGTACCCCCAAGTCCCCCGACCATGCTCTCCAGCAATCACTAAGCCCAGTAACTTCACAATATTCTGCCTGCTCAGAAAGCTGCCAAAATCGAGTCTGCAATAAGTGACCAATGACCGGACTCTAACTGGTAGAGCATCATAATCCCAGGCGTTCACTGTTAATTGACTGACTTAACTCTCTTTGAATTGAGGCGTCAAAAATCTAACAGACCATGTCGGCTTTTAAACCCATCGCAGCTAATGTCAAAAGTAAAACTGAAGTTATTCAAAATGGGACAAAATGGACTGAGCCATCTACAGAAATTTTGGAAGAAGCGAACATGAATCCTTGGAAAATATTGAAACCTTTCTGAAGTGGGATTTATACACAACATATGCCACACCCACTTTAACAATTAAGAAACTTCACTAAACTGTATGGACATGCTACCGGTGACTCAAGGTGTGCCCTACGTTAACCCAGAGTGAAACACAAGTAAACAAACGTACTGGATGCACTTGTGATTTTTTTGAAGTATATATGGACCAGTATGTCTCATTCACTGGTTCATTTTTCTTCTGCTCATTGGTCTTTTTCAATCATAAAGCATTCCTGGCATCAAAATGAGGACAGCTCAGAAATGTAGCTCACTGTTGTTGAGAGTTTCATAGAATCATAACATAGAATTCCCACTGTGTGAAAACAGGCCATTCAGCCCAACAAGTCCACACCGAGACTCACCCTCTCACCTATCCTTATATCCCCACATTTCCCATGGCTAATTGACCTAACTTACAGATCTCTGGATACTGAGGTAATTTAGCATGGCCAATCCACCTGACCTGCACGTCTTTGGATTATGGGAGGAAACCGGAGCACCCAGAGGAATCCCACGCAGACACTGGGAGAATGTGCAAACTCCACACAGACTGTCACCAGAGGGTGGAATCGAACCTGGATATTTGGTGCTGTGAGGCAGCTGTGCTAACCACTGAGCCACCATGCCACCCCGTTATCACTGAGAACAATCAACAAATGAGAATTGTAATTACAATCAATATCCTGAACTGGTGCCATGAGCTCATTCTTTTATAAAAAAAATCTAATTCATGAGAAATTAAATAAGACAACTCTCAATCTGGAAAGGAAGAATAATTAGTTTGTTCACATTCCTAACTACTCAGGATATGGCACTAAAGCTCCTTCTTTCTACAA
Source organism: Rhincodon typus (assembly GCF_021869965.1). Lineage (NCBI taxonomy): Eukaryota > Metazoa > Chordata > Chondrichthyes > Orectolobiformes > Rhincodontidae > Rhincodon > Rhincodon typus. The sequence goes on from NC_063348.1 coordinate 3,789,371, forward strand.
CCTTAACAGTCCCATTGCCCTGCCCAATAGAAAGGTAGAAACATAGACGATAGGAGCCGGAGGCGGCCATTCGACCCATCGAGCCTGCTCCGCCATTCATCACTATATGGCTGATCGTCCAACTCAATAGCCTAATCCTGCTTTCTCCCCATAACCTTTGATCCCATTTGTCCCAAGTGCTATATCAAGTTGCCTCTTGAATACCCCAACTTGATTCCCTCTTGATTCACAGCCTAATACCAGAGATGTCTGCTCTGCTTTCAGAGTCAAACATAAATCTCATCCCTCCACTCAAGTCTGATTCCCTCAAATGCACTATCAAACCCTCTTTAGTACTGGAAGCTAGACCTATGGCTGAACACAGCAACTATTTAGGTCTGAGTTAGGGTGCAAAGGCTTCACTAGCTAATCCTTACTGAGTAGAGTGCTAGACCCAAAACAATGAAAGACAATACTGGATGTTGGAAATCTCAAATCCAGATTAATTTAAAATAAAAAATGCCTGTCACTCAGCATTTTGGAAAGAAGGTGGCGGTTAAGTGGGTTGGTCTCATTCAAGTTGCATAGTTGTTTGCTCTTTCCACAATGCTAAAACAGATCCTGAATTTTCCGTTTGTACTACCCACACTGATAATCCAGGACAGATTACTTTGCGTACGTTGTAAAGGAAGCAATTGTAAAAAATGACTGGATGGCTGTTTAGCTGTTGCCCGCAGAAAACTGTGCTGTCCATTGTAACATCCTGCATTCCCACTGTTCAAATAGCTCAGACACAGGAAAGCAATAATGACCAAGGTCAAAGTGCTCAATGTTCGAGACTAGGTCAAGAATTTGGGAACGTTCCAAGAGCTGAATTTATTGTCTCTGTTTGCCAGATACACCATAAAAGAGACAGCATTCTTCCTCTACAGTGGGGCCAACTGCTGTCATACAAAAATCTGAAACTGCATGGACAGGGAGATTCATTTAAGTTCAAAACACAGAGCAAATTTCTCTGAATATTTAGCTTCTATTGACTGCAAGTTGCTGCTAGTTACAGAACTGATTTAGAAGGTTACTAACCTCCCTGCTTTTGTGACAAATCAAACCTTACACTTAATTTTGCCTTGATTACTAATTTTGTAACATTTTCACGCAGTCAGGGACAACTAAAGCCTTTTTAATTATGTGTCTGAAACAAAATGTTGAAACAAGAGCTTGATGACGTGTGTTGAGGCATTGAAATAGAATCATACAGGATGGAAGCAGATGCTTTCGGCCCAACTCGTCCGCACTGACTAGATATCCCAATCTGATCTAGTCTCATTTGCCAGCATTTGGCCTTTCTTTTTAATATACCCATCCACGCGCCTTTTAAAATGTTATAATTGTACCCACTTCCACCGGCACCCTCTGGGTGAAAACGTTGCTCCTCGGGTCCTTTTTTCAAAACAAAGGGAAGGAAAATCAGGAAGACCTCCAGTGTCACTGGACTAAGTGGGTTGGATTCTCAACTTGAAAGCTGGGCATGAAACTGGAATTATGCTCCATCTGTCCACATTAGAAACAGTAGCAAATAGTTAGATTGACAAGCTCAGTTTCAGGCAACCATCGTTGAAATATCTTTATTTACACCTCACCAGAGACAGCAGCTAAAGGAGACAGTGTGACACTTTGCTCAGATGTTGCAACACACTACACCACCTCCCTGCTTAAAAAAAACACATATACTCAAACGTAAAATACGTTCACGTACACAAGATTCCAGAAAACAATATGAATAAACCAACATCAATTAAATCCAAAATTCAACAGGTTGGGTTGCATATTTGATTTTACTATATTTACAGTTAAAACATGCAACTCAGGCAAGATTGGTCATATAAAAAAAGATTCTTACTTCCAGTGTGTACACAACCAAAATATCATGACTGGATGCCATGTAATGAAAATAACAGCTTATTATTTGTTCCTTTCCAGATACATCCAATTAAACCATCTGGCTTCTTTCTATCCCTGCCTGGATGTGTCCTTCCATTTCTGCTAGACTGGACATGTTCTTTCAATATCTCTGTCTATATCTAACATGAACTTTGATGGCAAACTCCAGTTAATAGCAAGGACTGCGATATTGATTGATCTGTTTTAATTAAAAGACCCTGACTCACTTTGTACTTTGGTAGGAGTTTGGACTCAGGTTTATCACGCTCTTCCTTTGTGAGGTTTCGTCTTTCAAGCAAAGTATCTACATGACACTGACAATCTCTCTAATCCTTACTAAATACATGAATGCATGTAGGCTCTATCCAGCAAATCCAATTAAACACTTTTCCTTATCTCCCTGATGTTTCACCATGACCTTCTGACTAGCATTGGACTTTCTATGTTTCATGTCTTGTATAGGAAATTCATCTTCACTTTGCCTTGTTCTTCCTTTCCTCTTACGTTGCTGTGGATGTGAGGTTTATGCAAACTAAACCTTGTTGTAGTTATCGCTAACTAGCAAGGTGAGAAAACTGTTGTACACTATGTTGTAATTCCTTACGGTCAGATAAAATTGACAAGGTAGTGTTGAAGAGAAGCACAGAAATTACAATACGGATTGTCAGGTAGCAAATTCTTCTGCTGAGAAACACTCACATTCTGTACACTTCTTTCTGCAACACCATTCATTGCTGGGTCATACTAGAGTGTGCAAATCTTTCAAACATTCATCATGAGCAGCTCTGTAAATTGTACCAACTTTTCAAAAACACAATAGTTTTGGGACTTGTGGCAATGGGCATATACCTCTATAATAAGTCACTTGCTACAGCTGTCACCCAAAAGTAAATATCTTAGCCTTCCACTTCAAAGAAATCGATACGTACTCATCCCAATCATTTTCTTGTGTTGGGTTAGGGAATGAAAGGAACTTGTTTTGAATCATCTCTCAATCTGAGACGCACTTCACAACTTTTCATTATTGCTATCTACCTTTGCATACCAAAAGTAGTTTTTGCTACTGCTTTCAGGAGAAAATCTCAGCGTACTTTTGATGATGTTTCTCTCACAATCGCTCTCTCCACCTTGACAGAATAAAGTCTCAAACACCAACATTTAGTCCAGTTCTAGGTTTGAAATATTTCTGCAATTGCTCGTCGTCACATGCTTTTCGACATTAGGTCATTCATGATATAACTGAGCACTTCACTGAGCTTCACTTGCTAATGAGTTTCTTCATTAATTTCTCTAGCAGAAACTAGCATGTCATTTGTGCATGTAACGTAATTCACAGGCTGCTCAGTGGTTAGAAATGAATCAGTCTTCATGGGATATCACAAAAGGCCAAATTTGCATGATCTGTTAATAAGATCTTTAATATCATACTGATGGAACATCCAAACTGATACTCGTTTCAACATCCTTGCTGTCGCTAGTAATGACAACCTTTTCCTTGAAACGTACATGCGATATCCCACTGTAATCCTTGTCCCAGAGTCATTTGTTTACTGTAACCCGATGCTCCAGTATCATATACACACTGTAACTCACGTTTAACGTGACTCAGTAATACTGTAATCAACTGTCCCAGTGATACATTGTTACAGGCGTACACACACACACACACACAGTTCAATTGACATGGTTACTGGGTAACTATACCTGGCAATTCCACACACTCTGACACTGTGGCTGGGACTCATTCACACGGTAATCCACACTTTCTCATTCAGTAATATACATTGTGAATGTGTTGCCAGGACAGTGTAACAAACACTGTTTCAGTTAGGTTCTCCATACTGTCCGAACGACACACTTACATTGTGATCCACATTGTGGCACTCTCTCTTTCTCCCCCACTGTCCCGTTTGTATTGTCACACTGGGACCATGAGTGTCCTTAGAACCAGCTATAAAACTGTACACAGTTGGTGAGAGAAGATGCAGCCAGCTGTACACAACAAGACATATCAATCTGCCTGTACATGGACCTGAAGGGATCCCCAGTGGGAGCTGATAGATAATGGAAGGCAGCCCCAGTTCAAACTAGTCGTTTTCGTCAACTCTTTGAACTCTGTCCCAGAATTAATGTTTATTGGAGCAAAACCAAGTTTAAAAAAAATGCGCCAGATCCAGACTCAGACGGAGCAAATTATCTAGAGTTTGGGATAGCAACGGAAAGCACTGACTCACTAAGTGAAATGTATTGTTGTACATATGGTTGACTCCAACGTCATGCGTTTTAGCTTTGGTCTATGCCATGTTACCTCACCTCAGCCAGAGAGAGGTCTGTCTGTTAGAAATCCTGCCAATGCTTCAATGTTAAGAATGGCAGCTTGGGTGAGGTATCAGAAGAGAACACCCATTGAGATGAATCAAACAGCAGTAAGGACCCACCAGGAGAGGAGGGAAGAAAACTGTAAACTCAACATCCTGCTCGGAGCTGGAGTATTAGCCGTAATGTCTCAACTCTCTACTGGTTGTGCAAATGCAGATAATACTTTGATGGAGTTACACAATTACGTTCACATTTAAAAGCATTCAATAGCTATTTCATTCTGAGACAGTGGAGTTGTTGGTTGGTTCATCAAGCTGACTGGTTTTCATGCCAACATTTTGTCTCCCTTCGATGTGACATCATCAATGCTGTGTAGCCTCCATTGAAGCGATGTTGTTCTGTCTCACTCTGAACATATATGGTCTGGTCTGTCATGGTGGGCAGTCTTTTTTTCGGTTTTGTACCATAGTGGTATGTAGATGGGGTCTATTTCAACACGTTTGTTAATTGCATTGGTGGTTGAAACCAGGCCTCCAGGAGATCTAAATAAAGACCAAAAGAACTGTGCGATGCTATAAATCAGGGACAAAAACAAAGTTACTGGAAAAGCTCAGCAGGTCAGGCAGCATCTGTGAAGGAAAAAACAGAGTTAACGTTTCAGGTCCGGTGACCCTTCCTCAGAGCATTAACTCTGTTTTTTCCTTCACAGATGCTGCCAGACCTGCTGAGCTTTTCCAGCAACTTAGTTTATCCTCCAGGAATTCTCGTGCTTGTCCTTGTCTCGCTTGTCCTAGACTACTGCAACTTTGTCCCAGTTAAACTAATGTCCTTCTATGTCGGAGTGTATTGAAACAAGGGAGAGTTGGTCGTGCCGTTTCGCTGCGAGTTGGTGTTTGTGTATCCTGGTGGCGAGTTTCCTGCCCGTCTGTCCTACGAAGTGTTTCTCACAGTTGCTGCATGGTATTTTGTATATCACGTTTGTCCTGCTCATTGTGGGTATGGGGTCTTTTGTCTTTGAGAGTGACTGGCAAAGTGTTGGTTTGTCTGCTATCCTTATTCCAAGAGGTCGTAGGAGCCTTGTAGTCAGTTCTGATGTATTTTTAACATAGGATAGGGTGGCCAGTGTGTTGGGGGCATACAGTGTCTTCTTAGTGTTGTTTGTTTGCCAAGCATCAGCGGACAAAGCTGTTAGGATAACCATTATTTGCAAAGACTCTGTATAGGTGCTCCTCTTCGTTTATGCACAGTTCCGGAGTGTTGCAGCCAGTTATCGCTCATTTAAACAGAGTCTTGACACAGCTCAGTTTGTGGACGCTGGGTTGGTTACTGTTATAATTCGGGATTTGGTCTGTGTGTGTAGTCTTTCTGTATACGCTGGTAAGGAATTCTCTATTGTTCGTTCGTTCCACCATTACATCTAGAAATTGGAGTTGATTGTTGTTCTCTTCTTCCCTGGTGAACTTGATCCCGGTGAATATGCTGTTAACACACTCCGACATAGAAGGACATCAATTTAACTGGGACAAATTTACAGTACGAGGACAAGCAAGACAAAGACAAGCATGAGAATTCCTGGAGGCCTGGTTTTCAATCACCGATACAATTAACAAACATGTTGAAATGGACCCCATCTACATACCATTATGGTACAAAACCAGAAGCAAGACTGCCCACCATGACAGACCGGACCATTTAAATTCAGAGCAGGACAGAACAACAGTGCTTCAACAAAGGCTCCACAGCATTGACAATGTCACCAAGAAGGGAGACAAAATGTTTGCATGAAAACCAGTCAGCTCAGCCACCCAACCAACAACTCCAACCGCAATCCGAGCTACAGATCTTCACTAAAACATTAGAGACCATCGTAACTCAATGTACATCTTCGATACAAAAACAGAAGTTGCTGGAAAAGCTCAGCAGGCTTGGCAGCATCTCTGTGAAGGAAAAATCAGAGTTAACGTTCTGAGGGTCACCAGACCCAAAACGTTAACTGATCTTTTTTCTTCACAGATGCTGCCAGACCTGCTGAGCTTTTCCAGCAACTTCTGTTTTTGTTCCTGATTTACAGTATCCCACAGTTCTTTTGTTTTTTACACATCTTTGATACATGGGACCGTGAATAGGAAGAATTTAGAGGGATATGGGCCAAATGCTGGAAAACGGGACTAGATCAGTTTGGGATAAAAGCTGAAAGAACAGCAGATGCTGTAAATCAGAGAGAAAAAAACAGAAGTTGCTGGAAAAGCTCAGTAGGTCTGGCAGCATCTGTGAAGAGAAATCAGAGTTATGTGATTCTTCCTCAGAACTGATGGTAGCTTGGGAAATGTTGGTTTATACACGGAAGATTGGGTATGGGGGAGAGGGGTAAGGAATAAACAATAGTTGGGGATAGAGCCAAAAAGAGAGAGAAGAGCAATCAGACGGACAAACACACCTTCTCGGTGAAGCAGCGCTTTGCCTGCACTTCATACAAACTAGTCTACTGCATTTGCTGCTCACAATGTAGTCTCCTCTACATTGGGGAAAAAAAGGTGTAGGCTGGGTGACCGCTTCACAGAACACTTCACAAAAAGACCGAGCTTCCAGTTGCCTGGCACTTCAAACACACTACTTGTTCTCTGGCCGACATCTCTGACTTGGGCTTGCTGAAGTTCCAGCGAAGCTCAACACAAGCTGGAAGAACACTTCATTTTCCGCTTGGGGGCCCTGCATCCCTCTGGACTCAACGTCGACTACAATAACTTTAGGGCCTAAACTCTCCAATGTCCTTACTCCAACCCCCACAAACCAGGCCTTGTTATCACAGTTTGCCATTACATATTACCTATTGTAAGCCACTGACAGTTCCCATTAAGAGCTATTCACCCTCCCAGCCAGATTATTATCAACTCCTTTGTCTGTCCAACTGTTCTTCTCTCTTTGGACTCTATCCCCATCGATCATTCACCCTTTACCCCCTCCCTCCGCCCTATATTCTGGGCATAAACCAACATAATCCCGGAGTAGCTTGGAAAATAAGGACTGCGGATGTTGGCAGGCGGAGACAATACACTGCGGAGATGGAGAAGCACAGCAGGTCAGACAGCGTCGGAGGAACAGGAAGGTTGACGTTTCAGGTCTGGACTCTCCATCGGGGCCATCAGTCCCGAGGAAATGTCACTGAACCCGAAACATTAACTCAGATTTCTCTCTATAGATGCTACCAGACCGGCTGAGCTTTGCCAGCAACTTCTGTTTATGCCTTAGTTTGGGATATCTAGTCAGTGTGGATAAAATGGACCAAAGGGTCTGTTTGTGTGCTGTATGACTCAATGACCAATTTCCTTCCAGCTAACAGGCTTCTGGTAGAGCAGAACTTTCCCATCATTTCCCTCACTGAATTCGCCTGAATCATCGGAGACAGATCAACTCTTTTCCAATAGTACAGAGGAAACTGAAACATTACACTTTCGAGGCACGCTGCACAGTGCCAGAAAAGTATCAGCTCTGGAAAAGGCTGTTTGTTTTCTGGGAATGTTCTGGAAGGTGTTGCCAGAGCTGTCAGCCATATGAAAGAGGCCAGTTTGTGCTCCATAATAACTGGGTGATGTTTAGGAGGGATGTTGATGCAAACCAGAATCATGAGGGGCTGCGG
>NC_063348.1:3802246-3818120 GCF_021869965.1 Rhincodon typus
AGAGAGAGAGAGAGAGAGAGAAAGGGGGGGGAGGGAGAGAGGAACGAGAGAGAGCAGCGAGAACGAGCGCGGGCGCGTGAGCGAGAGCGAGTGAGAGGAAGAAAGAGAGTGAGGGAGAGAGAGACAGAAAGAGAGACAGAGGGAGAGATGGCGGGAGACAGAGGGAGAGAGGTGGGAGGAAAGAGATAGAGAGAAAAAAAGAGAAAAAGAAAAAATAGAGAAAGAGAGATGGAGAAAGACAAAAAAAAGGGGAAAGAGAAAGACACACACAGATACAGAGACAACGACAGATAATAAAAGAGCATTTGAAGTGACAGCAGAAAACAACAGAAAAGGAGATAACAAGGTGTACAGCTGGAAGAATACAGCAGGCCAAGCAGCATCAGACGAGCAGAAAAGGAGACAGATACAGAAAAGGCCAGAGTCAGAGGGAGAGCTCAGAAAATGGGGAGGGTGTTTTCAGACAGATGGTTACAGAGGTAGAGGAACGTGACAATGGGGTTTGACACAATAAGAGAAATTTTTGAAGTGGGAGACCAAAAGCCAACATGGGTCAACTGGAAAAGGTTTAACAAGAGAGTTGGGCTATGTGCTGTATATAATATGGCATCAGAGATGAGGTGTACTCATAACAGGCCATCAAATGGCATTGGATTAGTTGAGTATAAAGGTAGTAACATTTGAGAGGTTAATTTCAACAGGAGAAGGGTTGATGTAGAGGAAAAATTAGGCATTATTCTGGAGGTAGAAGTCAGCTGTGTTTGTGTTGGAGAAATGGACTCTGAACAGCACGGTTACAAATAGTCTGGTTTACAGTAGAGTGGAAGGGGAATGGGCTCAATGGCCAAAGTAAATTGTTCATTGCAGGAATTGGAGACAATGGGTTCAGCCTTTCCAATGATTACCCAGAGGAAACCACAACTCATCTAAGATTAGTGATTATAAGCAAGCGGCACAAATGCAAGAGAGGGGAAACCGTGTGAAGTAAAACTAGGTGTTGTCAAACTAAATATGAAAGATGTCTGCCAACTTGGGTCATTGCGAAGGTAAAGGTATCAGAAAAGAATGAGGAAACACTTGCCACGGATACTCTTCGCTACTGTCAAATAGATGATGAACCCAACAAATAGCAATCAAAATGAGCTGGACAATGGAGGTGAAGAAGCGAGAGAGATAGATAGAGACAGAGAGAGAGATAGATAGATAGATAGAGACAGAGACAGAGATAGAGAGAGGGAGAGATTAAGAATCATAGAACCCCTACAGTGTGGAAGCAGGCCATTTGGCCCAACAAGTCGATACCACCCCCTCCGAAGACCCATTCCCCTCACCCTGCATTTCCCTTGTCTAACCCACCTAGCCTACACATCCCTGAAAACTACGGGCAATTTAGCATGGCCAATCCACTTAGCCTGCACATCTCTGGACTGTGGGAGGAAACCAGAGCACCCGGAGGAAACCCACGCAGAGATGGGGAGAATGTCTGTGCAAAGTTTGCACAGACAGTCGCCCGAGGGTGGAATCAAACCCAGGTCCCTGACGCTGTGAAGCAGCAGTGCTAACCATTGAGCCACCGCGCTGCCCAGAAGAATGAGGATGGATCGTTCAGCACCTTCACAGAGGCTCTAAGTTGTGTAGCTGATTAGTTCTGTTTGCTGCTGCATTAGAAAATTGATCAGTGGGATTTAAACAGGGATTTGGGGGAGGGGTAGCAGAAGGTTGGGAAGAGATGAAATGATGCTGGAAATACAGAACGTAAAACACTGGGAGGCAGAGAGGGAAAATTAACATGGAAACAGAAGAGAGACAGGCAATCAGGATAGGGGTGTAGGAGAGGGGAGAAGGTTTACTGGGAGTTTGATGTGGAGATGAACTTTAATAATCTAATGGTGCGTTGTAGTGCAATGGACTCAAAGTTTCATTCACCGTCACATCAGAGCAAACTAAATAAGGGCTTATGACTGAAGGTCAGGATGACATAAGGAAGACAAAGGGAGGGTGGGTCCTGCTGACTGATGAAATACTATAGATAGTTTCAATATCTCACTTCAACAATGGAGAGACATTTCCATTTTCCACTTTGGAACAAAAGCAGGGAGAACTGGAGAAAGGGCACGGGGGAGGTTGGGAGGGAGAAAGACAAAACAGGAAGAAGTTTCTCCCTTTGCCACACCAAATGCTCCCTCATCCACAGAGGACACAAAAAAGGTAAGGCATGCCTGCCATTTGTGATTAGTATAGGAGAGCTCATTATAGGATAACAATGTCAGTTCAATGTAAATCTGCAGGAAAAGTACTTAAGATTCAGCTGAGGCACATCCAACATGCCTATAAAGGCAATGTGAAATTGTTCATGCCAGCAGACAATTTATTAGTCCATCATTCTCTCTCTCTCTCTCTCTCTCTCTCACACACACACACAGAGAACTATCTCAACATCTGACAGAATACACATGTGTAAGGGAGACCACTATAGTGCCAGCTGCCACAGATACTACTGGTAAGGAAAATCTTTTTGTGGAGAAAAGTAATGCTACCCAATTTGTTTGTTTTAAATTAAAAAAACAATATTATTAATCTTATATCACTTAAAACTTGCATTGAACTAGTGCTGATCAAAGCTGGGTACAGGCACTGCCTCCTCATTCACAGAAATACAGTGTAGGCCAGGATCAGACATCAAGCCTGTGTAATGCTAACTCTTCAACTAGATCGGCTTATCCATTTCGCTTCGACGTTCTTCCATTTATGGTCTTTTCTAAACAATAAAATCTCTGTTGCAATAGCCACTTATATAAAAATAACATTCTGCTTTCCTGTGTGAGAGAAATATTTTTTGTGACTTTCCCCTGTCTTGTGATAACCCTCATTTAAGATTTCCTCAATACTAACTGAACAATTTCTGGAAAACTGCTTCATTACTTACCCTCATGAAAAGAGTCATACCTTGAAAAAGATCCATTTGCATTATAAGTAACATGCCTTTTCATGTTTGTTTTTCAAATCTGGGGAAAGAAATGACAGAGCTATTTTTTCAATAAGTGTTTGAAAGGGGGACTGTTGAAACTTAACAACCCAAACCCATTCCAGGTATCGTTAAAACAACTGTTTGAACCAGCAGTAATTGTAAGTTTGAGTTGCAAACAATTTAGAGCCCATGGGTGTAGAGATGCAGCTTTTGCTGGCAACAAGTAGTTGACTGGTCTGTGGACTTGTAACCAGTTATCAATGACAAAGACCTTTGTGCCTGCCAACATCTGTGCGATTGCTTCTCAGGTAACTGAGCAGCTTGCAGCTGGGAGCAGGTTAGAGAGATACAGAAGTGTTCAGTTCTTCCCCAGCTCAGAGTCATCTCTCTGTTCTCTGCAGTCAAAATCAATGTCAGCCTGAAGAAAACCAGTTTATCATCCCTACAACAATTATCATAAGCTGCAACTTCTAACTAATAAGTCAGAAACTTTTATGAGTGAACCTGCAACCTTCTCTTATCAATCTGTGGAAGCATCTGGAGAAAGACAATGTACGAGCAAATTGCTTTGAAGAGTCATCTAGACTTGAAACATTAGTTTGCTCTCTCTCCATGGATGCTGTCTCACCCGCAGTGATCTCCCAGCAATTTGTTATTTTTGAGCAAATGAAGCAATGTACTGGCCAGCAGAAGAGCCATAAGGATAATTTCAACAACAAGACCTGGAAACAAGGACTACTGAACTGTCTGTACTATTCTTCCCCTCTGTTCAAACTCTATTTTACCCAGTCTGTTTGACTGTCTGTATCCGACAGGGAATTTACAGGGGGATTTGAGTTTCACTTAGCATTACTATATGTTCACGGTTTATAACCATTTACCTGTAGCTATAGTCTACTTACTGGTATTATATAGCAATTCTTGTTAAGTACAGAAACCTGGCTTAAGCCTTCCATCAACTTGGATCTGAAGGCCATGCGATAACTCCAAAAAAAGCAGTACTCGATTTCAAGTACACTAGCCCAACAAGTTGTGACAATGTCCCCCAGTGCACAACTCCCTTTCAATCTGCTTCATTCTAGTAGGTAGATACAGTTTGTGGATCTTTTTCAGATCTAGAACTTCGCAGTCCTATCACCATACCAGTATTCTTTCTATGTCTGCATTATTCTTTCCATAATGGCTTGTCTAGAACTGCAAATATTGGGCGTGACCCAAGTGGTCATGTTAGAAAAATTCAACATTACTGCTATCTTGTATTCGATTCAGTTATACGTAATGCACAGAATAGTAGCTGTTTTGGTATGTTACTGTCAGCACCTCCAATCCTGGAACAGAGAACAAAATAGGTTCGTTGGCTCTGCAGTAGCTGATGCAGCTCAGACACTAACATAGAACATGCCCCACACACACACACACACACTCTCCCTCAGGCAGTCCCTCGGGATGGAGGGGGACCTCCTTCCACTCTGGTTTAATAGGTCCTCAAAGACATCACATGTGGGGAAGGTGATGCTTGAAGGGCCAGGCGAAGAGTTTGATCGCAAGTTTGTGTGCTCTCTCTTACATTTAGCCCTAATGAAATCTCTCAACATGTTTGATGTCTTTCTGAATGGGTCTGCTCGAACTTTTAGGGATGTACTTAAAACATCTCGGAAGCATTTCCGCTATTCTGCAATGTGGAACAGTTGCTTCAGGAATCATAGAATCCCTACAGTGTGGAAGCAGGCCATCTGGCCCATCGAATCCACATCGGCCCTTTGAAGAGCATCCCATCCAGACCTATCCCTGCAACCCCTCATTTCCCATGGCTAATCCACCCAAACTACACAACCCAGAACACTATGGGCAATTTAGCATGGCCAATCCACCTAGCCTGCACATCTTTGGATGGTGCAAGGAAACCAGAGCTCCCAGAGGAAACCGAAGCAGACACAAGGAGAACGTGCAAACTCACCCAAGGGTAGAATGGAACCCGGGTCCCTGGCACTGTAAGGCGTAACCACTGAGCCACCGTGCTGCCCTACAAACTAGGTGTGCAAGGTGTGTTAGGTGTGCAAAACTCTCATCTTACCCAGCAGAGCTGGTTTTAAATGAATAGCATCTCAATGCTGACCATATTAAAAGAGGCACATGGTAAATACACGAAATAAACTGCCCAATGCCTACCATTACAAGATACTGTATGGCAGATTTCAATGTTTGTGGTCAGGCAACTCAGCAGTAATTGCTTGCTCCAGTCCTACACATTACTCTATTCACCTTCAAGTAATATATTCTGGGTTTACTTCATCTAAATTAATTAATTAAACATTTGACACATTGTCAAGGGCAGTAAATGCTGGCCCAGCCAGCAAAGACCATATCCCCTAATAGAATAATAAAACAGGCCCAGGCATAAAACAGTTGCCAAAAATGATATTTAATGGACTGACAAGAGGGATTAAAATGTTCAGTTCTTTTCCTTCATCTCTGACTGTGGATCAAGCTGCAAGCAAAACGCAAAGAACCAATGGGCTTTCAGAACACTGACAATTCTATTTTGCAATTGGTTGTCCAAGGTTTAGCTACAACTCAATGTCTGAGAGTAATTCCAACCCCAAAACCACATGAAAATCAGCAAGACCTCACCATCTTATGATCCAACCTGGACTCAGAGTCAGCGAGTCACAGAAACAGACCCTTCGGTCCAACCAGTCCATTCCGAACATAATCCCAAACTAAACTAGTCCCACCTGCCTGGTCCTGGCCCATATCCCTCCAAAACCTTCCTATTCATACCTATCCAAATGTCTTTTAAATGTTGTAATTGTACCCACATCCACCACTTCCTCAGGAAGTTCATTCCACGACCTGTGTAAAAAATTTACCCCTAATGTCTATTTTAAAATCTCTCTCCTCTCACCCTAAAAATGTGCCCCCTAGTCTTGAAATCCCCCATCCTAGGGAAAAGAAAACTACCATTAATTCTATCTACACCCCTCCATTATTTTATAAACTTCTATCAGGTCACCTTTCAAACTCCTAAGCTCCAGTGGAAAAAGTCCCAGCCTATCCAGCCTTCCTTTATAACGCAAACCTTCCATACTTGGCAACATCCTGATATAACAAGGTGTAGAGCTGGATGAACACAGCAGGCCAAGCAGCATCAGAGGAGCAGGAAAGCTGATGTTTCGGGTAGACCTCTTCTGAACCCTCTCCAGCTTGATAATATCCGTCCTATAACTGAGTGACCAGAACTGGACACATTATCCCAAAAGAGACCTCACCAATATCCTGTACAACGTCAATATGACTCCACAACTCCTATACTCAAAGGACTGAGCAATGAAGGCATCTAAATCATTTATATAAATGACAAAAGAGGACCCAGAACCAATCCCTGTGGAACACCACTGGTGATAGGCCTCCTGTCCAAAAAGTAACCCTCCACTACCACCGCCTCTTGCCAGTAAGCCAATTATGTATCCAATTGGCAAGCGCACCCTGAATTCCATGGGACCTAACTTTACTAATTAGTCTACCATGTGGAACCTTGTCAAAGGCTTTACTAAAACCAAATAAACAACATCTACTGCACTGCCCTCAATCATCTTTTTGGTTACTTCCTCACAAAACTCAAATCGAGTTGGTGAGACACGATTTTCCTCGCACAAAATCAAGCTGACTATCCCTAATCAATTTTTGCCTCTCTAAGAGACCATAAATCCTAGCTTTTATAATCACTTCCAACAATTTACCCACAACCAGGTCTGTGGTTCCCCGACTCCTCTTTACAACCTTTCTTAAACAAAAAGTACATTAGCCACCCTCCAGTCATCAGGCACCTCATCCATAGTTACAGATGATGCAAATATTTCTGTAAGGGGTCTTGCAATTTTCTCCCTTACTTTCCCACAACATTCTGGGATATATTAGATCAGGTCCTGGAGATTTTTCCACCTTTATATTCTCTAAGACCGCCCAAACCTCTTCTGTAATGTGAACTGTTCTTAAAACAAAGTGTATTTCTCTGCATTCTCCAGACGCCATTTCTTTCTCCACAGTAAAAACTGATGTGAAATATTCATTTAGTATCTCACTCAACTCCTGGGGTTCAACATAAAGATGCCCTCCTTGATCTTTAACAGGCGCTACCTCTCTCTAGTTACCCTCTTGCTCTTAATGTATTTGTACAATCTGGATTATCCTTAACCTTATCTGCCAATCCTGTCTCATATCCCATCTTTGCCTTCCTGATTTCTCTCTCAGGAATGCCCCTACACTCTTTACATTGATTAAGAGATTCAACTGAACCAAGTGGTCTCTCTCTAAAATAGGATTCTCTTTTATTCTTGACTAGAACCTTTATTCATCTATTGTTCCTTAATCTTACCAGACTTACCCTTCACTCTAATAGGAACAAAATGCCTCTGAACTTTCGTCATCACACTCTTGAACATTTCCCACTTGTCAGATGTCCTTTTACCTGCAAACAGTCTACTTCAAACAACTTTGAAAGTTCTTGTCCCATACCATCAAAATTTGCCTTGCTCCAATTCAAAACTAACTTTTATGGAAGGCTTATCCTTTTCCATAACCATTTTGAAACTAACAGAATTATGAGTGCTAGACCCAAAGCGTTCCCCTACTTTTACTTCAGTCACCTGCCCTGCGTTATTGCCCAAAAGGAGGTCTAGTTTTGCTCCTTTACTAGTAGAAGCATCCGTATATTGATTTAAAAAAAAAATTCTTGAACATATTTGACAAATTCTTCACCATCCAAACTTTTAACACTATAGTAGCCCCTGTCAATGTTTCGATAAATAAAATCTCCCATTATTACAGCCTTATTACTATCTTATTGCGGTCCTTCCCCCTTTCGATGATCAAAAAAAAGACCTCAATTGCATCTCTTGCGTTTCCCACATCTCTGCCCTCACACCCCCTCCCCCCAACAAAAATAAAGACAGAATCCCCCTTGTCTTCACGTCACCCCATGTACTATTCTCCACCACTTCCGCCATCTACAATCTGACCCCACAACCAAAGAGATATTTCCCTCCCCACCCCTATCTGCATATTGTAGAGACCACTCTCTTCGCAACTCCCTCGTCTGCTCCACACTCCCCACTAGCCCCACCACCCCCGGTACCCTTCCTGCAACCGCACAAAGTGCTATACCTGCACCTAAACCCTCCTCCTCACCTCCATTCAAGGTATAAAACAAACCTTTCACATTAGATAGGGGTTCACCTGCACATCCGTCAACTTGGTCTATTGCATCTGCTCCTCCCAATGTGGCCTCTTCTACGTTGGTGAGACCAAGCATAGACTCGGAGACTGTTTTGTAGAGCATCTACGCTCTGTATGCGACAAACGACAACACCTTCCGATTGCCAACCATTTTAACTCCCCCTCTCACTCCCTGGGTGACATGTCCATCCTGGGCCTCCTCCAGTGTCACAATGACACCACCCACAAACTAGAGGAGGAACACCTCATATTCTGCCTCGGGATCCGACAGCCCAATTGCCAAAACATGGAATTCACCAGTTTTAAAATCGCCCCATCTCCAGCCTCATCCCAAGTCCAACCCTCCCTCTTATCCTCACCTCCTGGACCTGACAATCTGTCCATCTTCTCTCCCACCTATCCGCCCCTCCCACCTCACTGACTAATCCCCACCACACCTTGCCTGCACTCACCTATCACCATCCCACCTACCTTCCCCAGCCCCACCCCACCTCTCTCTAATTATTTCTGAGCTCCTTTCCCCCTCCCAGTTTCTGCAGAAGGGTCCTGACCCGAAATGTCAACTTTCCTGTTCCTGTGATGCTGCCTGGCCTCTTGTTTAAAAAGAAGTCTGTTTGGTTTTTAATATTAATGAAACAAAATGTACAAATATCTTGTATTAGTGAAATATAACAACTTGATGAATCCCAGTCATTACAAAAGCGGCCATCTAACCCACGACAACTGTCTCTGTTCTCTGAAAGAGAAATCACTTAGTCCTAGTCTACTACTGGTTTATTCCAGTCCCAACTCCAACACTAGTTCTGATTAGACTTTTAGTGTCCTAACAACCCGTTATACAAAATTTGATTGCTCTTTGATCTTAAGTCTATGGTTTCTAAATACTTTCTCAATGACCAAAGGAAAAAACTTTTTCCCACCTTACCACGTCAAACACATCACGACAGTGTGCACCTCAAATCAGATAGCCTCTGGAGATTCTTTGGCCCCATGAGGAGAGCCTAACTTATTATTTATTTCAAAGAATTTTGACTTTAAACAGGCCAGCATCCAGTATTAAAAACCGAAAAAAACTGTGGATGCTGTAAATCAGGAACAAAGACAAAAGTTGCTGGAAAAGCCCAGCAGGTCTAGCAGCATCTGTGAAGGGAAAAAACAGAGTTAACATTTCGGGTCTGGTGACCCTTCCTCATAGCTGCAGCGTTGTGGCCTAAAAATTAGTTATCCGAGTTTAGGACTAAACTTTTAGTATTATATGGCCGTAATTAGAATGCTCAAGATTCATTGTGCTTTTCTTTATTTTTAATCACTTATCCTCCCACTTTGAAAGATTTGTGGATCTGATCGCTCAAGTTTGTTAACTCTGCGATATGTTTAAAGCTTAATATTTACACTCTCTTTATTCCGTCTCCCAAAAATTTTTGTTTTATTCATTATCGGGACGAGGGCATTGCTCGCAAGGCACCATTTATTGCCCATCCCTAATTGGCCAGAGGGTCCTAATTGCCCAGAGGGCAGTTCAGAGTTAGCCACATTGCTGTGGGTCTGGAGTCACATGTAGGCTGGTAAGGATGGCAGTTTCCTTCTTTAAAAGGACATTAGTGAACCAGATGGGACTTTCTGACAATCAACAATGGATTCATGGTCATCAGTAGATTCTTAATTCCAGATATTTTATTGAATTCAAATTCCACCATCTGTCATGGCCGTATTCAAAGCCGGGTCCCCAGAACGTTGTCTGGGTCTCTGGATTAACAGCCCAACGACAATACCACTAGGCCATCCAAGTTGCATCAGTTCTCTGATATTAAAGTTCCCTCAACTATTTGTTCGATTGACCGACTGGTCAAGGACAGCAAAGTGCATTACTATAATCTATGTAATTCACACCCTAATTTAATGTTTGAACTGCCCAAATGGAGAATTCCCTGAACCACCTGCAGTGGTGGTGCTGGAATCCAAATCCAGCATCACAGACCATTTGCAGATGCTGCAACACTTAACTTGACTTTAAATTTCCCTGGCAGTCTAGTGATAGGATTCAGTGTTTCCACTGCCACAATTCGGGTTCAATTAAAAAGTCTATTTCTGATGCCACCTCTCTCACTAACACCTGAAGAAGGAGCAAGACTCCAAAAGCTTGTGTTTTCAAATAAACCTGTTGGGCTGTAACCTGGTGTCGTGTGATTTCTGACCTTGAAGAAATAAAGGATTATTCTGACCAGTAGACTACAATTTCGGGAGCTGTCCCAATCGCTTTTGGGTGTTCTTGTGATGCAGTGGTAGTGTCGCTACCTCTGGGCCAGGGGGTTCAGGTACAGAGGTGTGCCATAAGAAGTCTGTGCAGGCTGATTAAAAACATACATAAGGCTCATATGCCTTAAACATCACTGTTCTAGGGATTAGAACATAAGAGCATAAAAATGTAAGAATGAGGAGAGGTAGACCAATTGGCCCTGCTTCTCCTATTGATGTGCAATCATTGTTGATGTGACTGTGACCTCTACTTTCTCTTCTACCTGCCTGCCCTTTGACTTCCTTGTCAGTCACACAATTATCTAATCCAACTTTAGATTCATTCAATGACCCTGCCTCAAGAAATGACCCTTTCCCACGAGACAAAGTAGCTTCTGAACATCCACCTTGTCAAGTCCCCTCAGGATCATGTATGTTTCAATAAGAAAACCTCTTGTTCATCTCAAATCCAACAAATACAGGCTCAATATGTACAAATTTTCCTCAAAACACAACCCTTTCATCGCTAGAAATTTCTATTTATCTTCCGTTCATTCCTGGGACACCGAGACTTTCTAACATAAGCCTTTTCCCAGCTTCCAGCCAATGCTATTCTCTACAAAAACAATAGAAGTAAGGGGCTCTCTAAGCAGTTCTAATTGCGAATCCCTTCCCCGAATTGCTGACCACATCTGAAACAATGGTTGCTGTCAGGGTGTGGAGCTGGGGTCAAATGTTGATCAAAAAGCTAAAGAGCAAGCATTCTGTTACTGTAAGGGCAAGAATTCATACCCACAGTTCAACATATTGGGTATGAACTGGCACCATGGAACCCTCTTTCCTTACGTACTAAACTTAAGTAAAAGAGAAATCAGATCTCAGAGACATACCATCCACAAGATCCTGTACAGTATCGTTGGACAAGGCAGTTACAATGCTATTCACCATTCCTACCTTCAGTTCAATCTTGCTCAAGTCCCACGGAGTATCGGTATGTGATTTTCTGGTTATGGTACATAGTAGCACTCTCACCACTGAGGCAGAAAGTCAACAGTCAAATCCTACACCGGGGAATGTAACATCAAGTCTGAAATACTAAGGGAGTGCTGCAATGTCAGAGGTGCTGTATTTTAAGCGAGGCAGTATTCAAGGCATCATTTGCCTTTTCTGATGCAAGCAGCAGACCACACAGCACTGTGGAGGAGAACAATACTTATCCCTCAAACAGTTCAAATAAAAGGGGGTGTCTAGTCATTACCTCACCTTCTACAAAAGCCACCATTCACAGCAAATTGCTTTGATTTGCAAATAGCCCTACATAAACGAGGCATGAAATCTAGGCATGAACTGAGTATCTGACATTATTGTGAAATTCAAAGTAATATTACAGACCATATCTTCAGAGATCTTTAACCCCGTTCCTCATGCTTCCAGGTTCAATACCTCATTACAGACACACCTTTCCTGAAGGGGTTTCAACACAATGAGCACATAAAATGGATTAATAGTGTCTCCTCTCTGACAGCAACTTGCCTTTATAGTGCAACTTGAAACTTGACTATCCTAACTTGATTCAGAGAGATATGAATCAGTTAAAAGTACACACCAAGTCAAATGTGACTAGCAACAATAAAAGCTAGGTGGAAGAGGATGATTCAAAAGAGGTGCAGTTCATGTTTAAGGAGGACAGTGTTGGAAAGCCAGGAGAGACAGTCAAGTATGGAAGCAGCCATAGCATAGGCACTAGCTGGGCTGAGATAAAGCTGCAGTCAGGCAATGTTATAGTGGTGGAAACAGACCATCTAGAGACACTAGGGGGTTGGAGGCTTAGTTGGAGTAGAATGATGAGGTTACAAACAGCTTGATTTAACACAAAATAATGACTTAAGTAAAGGAAAGGAGACAATAAGGACTGCAGATGCTGGAAGCTAAAGTTAATAAATGTGGAGCTGGAAAAGCACAGCCAGTCAGACAGCATCTGAGGAGCAGGGAAATCAACATTTCCGGCCAAAACCCTTCGTCAGGGCTGGGGAGGGGGAGGGGAGCCCAGAAATAAATGGGAGGGGTGGGGTTGGGGCTCAGAGGAGGGTAGGTGGGATGGAGATAGGTGGATGCAGGTAGCAGGTTATTTGGGTTAGTCAGTGGGAAGGGAGGAGCGATAGGTGAGTCGGAAGATTGACAGGTTGGGGTGGAAAGATTTTGAAGCTGGGTGATGCAGGAAGGGGGTTATTGACATGTCCATCCTTGACCTCCTCCACTGTCAGAGTGAGGCCAAACATAAACTGGAGGAACAACACCTGATATTTCGCTTTGGGAGCTTACAGTCCAATGGGCTGAATATTGACTTCACCAGCTTCAAAACCTCTCCACGCTGTGTTTTTCTATCTCCACATTTATTGAGTAAAGGAAAGATCTGGTGCAGGGAATGAAGATGGTGAGTTCAAACTTCCAATCACTCATCTTGGAGGATGCTGCAATAAAATGTTGGTTACACAGGCTGATGGCAGTAGAGAAAGAGATTGATGGGAAACAAAGCTGCATGATGGCAATGTACCGAAACCTCTTCAGTGTAGAAATCACTGTGTGGAAACACCAGTTGTCCAGATTTCATTTTAACTCGCTGCATAATTTTAGAATCACAGAGGTGTACGGCCCAGAAAAACACCCTTCTTACAATCAGGTCTGCGCAGGTCAGAAACATGCACCTAAAAATTCTAACCCAATTTTCCAGCACTTGCGTGACTTGGTACTACAAATGTAAATCAAAATACTTTTCAAATGTTATGAAGGTTTCTGTCTCTACCATCCTTATAGGCAGTACAAAGTGCAATACTATGGAAGAAGAAACATTGACTATACATTGAGCAAGATATTATTTGTCCCTCTCGGTGCACAATTGGCAGGAGAGACATGTAAAGCAGGTGGGTAGCTAACCCACCTTGTTATACCCACTCACCCCTCAATATTCAAGGGTGGGTGAGCCATGAAACTGGTAGCCTCCCCTCCACATGTGAATAGATAATTATGGGTCAACTGAGCTTATTAAAAATTCACTTGATCACAATATTACACTGCATTTGCCACTATACAGTTGGCATGGCCAGTCAGGCAGAAATGGACACCCTGTTTTCTTGACGTAAAGAAGTTTTTTTTAAATAAATGCTATTTGCGGAGGGTGCCCTTCACCCTTAGGGGCGCACCCACCAATATACTACCCACATTCATTCTATCCAACACCCCTGGCTAATCCACTCCGCAAAGCCCAAAGTTACTTGGATCTAGGGTTCCATTGGGTCTCTTGGTCCTGAGACCTCCTGCCACTGAGGGGTGGCTTGGGAGTAGGTTATTCTCGGTCTTTCGACCTGCCACAAACTTATAATTCACCTATCCCGTTCCAGCAAATTACTGCTCAGCATTTCAAAGAGTGAAAGAAGTTTTTATGAGAGATTTATCACTGTGCTAGCCAGGTAAGCATTTGTGTTTATTGTGTTTTCATGTGTGCATGAGAGAGAACATGTGCAATGGTCACTCAGAATGAGGATGATTCTTATCCACAGCAAGTGGGTCAGTGGTTAGCACTGCTGCCTCATAGCGCCAGGGGCCCGGGGTTGATTCCCCTTCGGGTGACTGTCTGTGCGGAGTTTGCACATTCTCCCCATGTCTGTGTGGGTTTCCTCCCACAGTCCACCAAAAGGTGTGCAGGCTAGGTGGACTGGCCATGCTAAATTGCCTGTAGTGTTCAGGGATGTATAGATTAGGTGGGTTTGGGGAATGGGTTTTAGTGGGATGCTCGGAGGGCCGGTGTGGACTTGTTGGGCCAAAGGGCCTGCTTCCACACTGTGGGGGTTCTATGGAGAAAAAGAAGTTGCATATAGCGTTACTTAATGTGGCGTTACTTAATATAGCGTTATTACGTGGCAGCTACTACACGCTTCTGGCTGACCAGGAGAAACATCTGCTCTTACCACCTGCCAGAGACAGGTTAGGATTTTACAGATTGATCACCAATTTGTTTGAGCACATTCAGGATACACCTTCCATGGCCATCAGGTCTTGTGGTGGGATTTGAACCTGCAGATTTTGGCTCAGAGGTAGAGATGCTACCACTGTGTCACATGGCCTCCTTCTTAAACACTGGTGGTTAGGTACTCTAACGTCTTGCTATAATCCAGAAATAAATTGGTCCTACATGTGCCGGACTGAAGAGGTTATAATGTACTTCTAGATAAAAGAGAGATTGAGAGGGGTTGATATTTTGACATATTCACCACTAATGCCTAAAGATAGACATGTTCCAATTCCAGACTTGTTACATTGCTCTCAATTGTCAACATAGGCAATTTCTCTATCTTGCAAGTGGAGTCTGTGATAGATCAGAGTGTGATATAGTATATGTATCAAACTTGGGATGGAATTTCCAGACTAGCCCAACTTTGAGCATTTTGGCACCAGACATTTTCTCTACTATGCCCAGAAATGCAAAATATCCTCAACTTCTGGTCAACTTCAGGCCAAGGCACAGCGAGAAACTAGGAGGGCTAGCATCTGAAATGCTGCTATGAATCTTTCTAAGTCGAGTAAACACAGTCACATGCTCTTTAGCTCCATAGTTTTTTTTTTAAAACCCACTTTCTAAAAGAGTTCACCTTCCACTGTCCTAAAGCATCACAGCTTCTAACAAAAGCAGCATACCTCCAACAGGGCCATGGGTTAGGAAGGCACACCACATCAAAAAGGGTTACAAAATAACATGTTGCAGTCACTTCAAGAATGGAAAGTATTTCCACAACAGCAGAAATTGTTGATCAACTTTTCTCCAGCGTCTCCTTCGAAATCAATATCACAGCCATTAGGAAACTCAGCAGGTAAAGCTAATTTCTCAGGATCCCCACCCGCAGGCCACTTATAAATTATTAAACACACTGCCAGAAAATTCTGTAACACAAAGGGGCATTCTACAAATGAGACCTGCTTATGTGACATACATCCTAACTTCCAAAAGGCAGTTTCAGCCAACAGTGAAACTGGTGTTAAATTTATTATGCTAACAGATGTTCCACTCTTAATTAATCAGTGTTCACGACAGACATTAATCTAATCACAAGATTAGAGTTTTAACATTCCTTTCCGTGCTGTAATTACAGACTAAAATATTTGATTTTCACCTTGGCTTGTGGTACAGAGTCAAGTAGTCCTTTCTAAATGCAGCATTGTGTAATTACAGAAAAATATTCCCTTTCCAAACCCAAGCTACAAGTTAAAGCATCCTGTTTAACTCTAGTAAGCTCTCATTACAAGATCAAATATCCCATTCTAACCTTAGTGTACTGTAACTACAGGTAAAAGCGACCTATTTAAATACTCTCACTGCACCATCAATAATCAAACATGCTCCAATTACAGTATCAACAATCCAGTATAAATCCAGTGTGCTCC
>NC_063348.1:3818130-3821375 GCF_021869965.1 Rhincodon typus
CCAGTGTGCTCCAATTACAGTATCAACAATCCAGTATAAATCCAGTGCATCTTAATTACATCAACAATCCTGTTGAAATCCAGTGTGTTCTCATTACAATCATCCCATCTTAGTTGACTGTAGATCATTATTACTCATCTCTGTTCAATTTAGTCCATCCATTATTACTAATTTGTTCTGTTTAATCAGGTTGACTAGCATTCCTATTTGACTATTACTCATTTCAGTAACATCAGTGATAGAAATTGGGCAATTGCACTCAAATTTTATTCAAGTTCTGTGCTTCTGTGGACATAAGATCTTAAAACGTTATTTCAAAGTTCATTTCTACCTACCGGAAGTTTATACAACTTTAAACAGTTCACTACTACTTTTTTCACAGGAATCGAAACTCAGGTAACTCTAGACTGTGCAAGAAATATGACTGTCAGCGGGATATCTCCATCCAAGTTTACTACGATTCATTTCAGCTTCAAGCTTGATCTCAGGTTACGTTTGTTGCTCAAGTGTCTCATATTCTTTGATAAGCTCCTACCATAAAAGCTTAAAATGTTCACACGTAGAATAAAATCTTATTTCCAACTTCTCGCTGGTTAATCAATTGTTCTTATAAAAATGCATCTTGCTTTCTATTCCGATACACCGCAGTGGCTGAATCTCGACTCAATTTGCTTTATTGCAGCCATTCTCTTGTTATGTCCTACTGGCAGTGGTTATGCTAAAACGTCAAGATCCTTTGTCCAGTTATACCTTTCGCTTATTTTTTATTATACTTCATCTGTTGTAAAAAACCCTTGCAGTTTTCTGCTTTGAGTAATTGTTTCAATTTAGGGAAATGTTGCTTTCATTCAAAGGGCACATCACTAATAGCATTGACAATACTGTCTCATTTTCCAGCATTTCAACAACTCAAGCTAAAATGCTTGCAAACTTCACCCAGGGTGCCAGATTGCAACGCATACATTTAATTTACTGCTGGTTTTCTTGCCGAGTTCAAACAAAAAAGGAACGTACTGTTCAATAGATTAACTGCTCGCGATTTATTTACTAATCAGAAACACAAAATCAGTAACGGGCATGGTCATTTTGTGTGTAGTTTCAAGGCTCAACTCCATAGGTAAGCATGTGATCTTGAACCTTATTGCATGTTTGAAAATGGTAACATGAAAAGCAGAAAGTGCTTGTTGAGTACTTTGGAGCATTTTACTAAAGTTAGAATTGCCATATACACACATTGCTGTCGCAAGTTTGGACACCAAAGTCATTTCTAATGTTGACGTTTCGGGCCCAGACCCTTCATCAGAAAAGGGGGAGGGGAAGGGGGTTCTGAAATAAATAGGGAGAGAGTGGGAGGCGGATAGAAGATGGATAGAGGAGAGGATAGGTGGAGAGAGGAGGATAGGTGGAGAGGAGACAGACAGGTCAAAGAGGTGGGGATGGGGCCAGTAAAGGTGAGTGTAGGTGGGGAGTTAGGGAGGGGATAGGTCAGTCCAGGGAGGACGGACAGGTCAAGGGGGCGGGATGAGGTTAGTCGATAGGAGATGGAGGTGCAGCTTGAGGTGGGAGGAGGGGATAGGTGGGAGGAAGAACAGGTTAGGGAGGCAGGGACGAGCTGGACTGGTTTTGGGATGCGGAAGGGGGAGAGGAGATTTTCGCCTCCGCCACATCTGCTCCCAGGATGAGGCATTCCACTCCCGTACGTCTCAATTGTCCTCGTTTTTCAAGGACCGTAACGTCCCCCCCTCAGTGGTCGAGAACGCCCTCAACCGTGTCTCCCACATCTCCCGCACCTCATCCCTCACACCCCGTCCACGCAATAAGAACTAAAAAAGAATCCCCCTCGTCCTCACGTACCACCCCACCAACCTCCGGATCCAACGCATCATCCTCCGACACTTCCGCCATCTGCAATCCGAACCCACCACCAAAGACATCTTTCCCTCCCCAGCCTTATCTGTTTTCCGGAGGGACCACTCTCTCCGTGACTCCCTTGTCCGCTCCACACTCCCCTCCAGCTCCACCACACCCGGCACTTTTCCCTGCAACCGCAGGAAGTGCTACACCTGCCCCCATACCTCCTCCCTCACCCCCATTCCAGGCCCCAAGAAGACTTTCCACATCAAGCAGATGTTCACCTGCACATCTGCCAATGTGGTATACTGCATCCGCTGTACCCGGTGTGGCTTCCTCTACATCGGGGAAACCAAGCGGAGGCTCGGGGACCGCTTTGCAGAACACCTACGCTCGGTTCGCAATAAACAACTGAACCTCCCAGTCGCAAACCATTTCAATTCCCCCTCCCATTCCTCAGACGACCTGTCCATCCTGGGCCTCCTGCAGTGCCACAACGATGCCACCCGAACGGTGCAGGAACAGCAACTCATATTCTGCTTGGGAACCCTGCAGCCCAATGGTATCAATGTGGATTTCACAAGCTTCAAAATCTCCCCTCCCCTTACCGCATCCCAAAACCAGTCCAGCTCGTCCCTGCCTCCCTAACCTGTTCTTCCTCCCACCTATCCCCTCCTCCCACCTCAAGCCCCACACCCATCTCCTACCGACCAACCTCATCCCGCCCCCTTGACCTGTCCGTCCTCCCTGGACTGACCTATCCCCTCCCTAACTCCCCACCTACACTCACCTTTACTGGCCCCATCCCCGCCTCTTCGACCTGTTTGTTTCCTCTCCACCTATCCTCTCCTCTATCCATCTTCTATCCGCCTCCCACTCTCTCCCTATTTATTTCAGAACCCCCTTCCCCTCCCCCTTTTCTGATGAAGGGTCTAGGCCCGAAACGTCGGCCTCTCTGCTCCTATGATGCTGCTTGGCCTGCTGTGTTCATCCGGCCCTGCACCTTGTTGTCTCGGATTCTCCAGCATCTGCAGTTCCTACTATCTCTGATTCATTTCTAACGTTTATACTTTTCAGATGGAAAGTCAGACTCAATTCCATACATGTTCAGCTCTGAACATCTCTTGAATTTTACTATCAAACTGCACTCCATCTTTCAAATTCTGTGGTCATTTGGGACTTAATGAAATCCCACACTATTAATATTATCATTTTCAGACTCTCAGTCATGACAGAAATTTTCAAAAATAAAATCGGAAAGATCTGCGGATGCTGTAAATCAGGGACAAAAACAGAAGTTGCTGCAAAAGCTCAGCAGGTCGAGCAGCATCTGTAAAGATGACCCTTCCTCAGAACTGATGGTAGCTACGAAAATGTCAGTTTATGTGCAGAAG
>NC_063348.1:3821475-3830091 GCF_021869965.1 Rhincodon typus
GGAGTTAATAACTATCTGGCTGGGAGGGTGAATAGCTGTTAATGGGGGCCGTTCGTGACTAACAACAGGTAATGTGTGACAGCAGGCTATGCGACAACAAGACCAAGACCTGGTGTGTCAGGTGGGGGGCTAGGACATGGGAGAGCTCAGGCCCTAAAATTGTTGAACTCAATATCGAGTCCGGAGGGCTGTAGGGTCCCCAAGCGGAAAATGAGGTGTTGTTTTTCCAGCTTGTGTTGAGCTTCGCTGGAACACGTCAGCAAGCCTGAGACAGAGATGTTGGCCAGGGAGCAGGTCGGTGCGTTAAAGTGGCAAGCAAATGGAAGCTCAGGAACTTTTTTGCTATTGTTAATCACTAACAGTCCCCATTAACAGCTATTCACCCTCCCAGCCAGATAGTTATTAACTCCTTTGTCTGTCCAACTGTTCTTCTCTCTCTTTGGGCTCTATCCCCCCCACCTATGTTTTCCTCCTAACTCTCCCCTCCCCCCAACCTATCTTCTGCACATAAACCAACATTTCCCTAGCTACCAGTTCTGAGGAAGGGTCACCGGTCCAGAAACATTAACTCTGATTTTCCTTCACAGATGTTGCCAGACCTGCTGAGCTTTTCCAGCAACTTCTGTTTTTGTTGCAGAAATTTTCTTGCTTGACACATTTCACAGTTAAATGTTGCAGGTCTTTTTCTAACTGAGCATATTTTTACCGAGCTGCTGAAGAGGAACACACAGGAGGTACAACCCTACACGTATTTCTCAACTGCTAATCCCCACTGTTCTAATCCACAGCTTGGTGCTTCCAAACTGAACCATGTAAATGGTCTCTGAGCCGAACCGCATCTAGAATTCCTCTCTAAATTTATTAACCTCTTTCTCCATCTTTACCTAGTTTCTTACATTCTACTTTGGCTAAGCTTTCATTCACCTGTCCGAATATCTCATCTGCTTCGGAGTAATGATTTGTTTGATAACTTTCTCATCAAGAACCTTAGGGTGTTTTTGTGATATTAAATGCAAGTTCTGTTGCTGTTCAATTATGTTGTATCATTTTAGCCCTAAGGGCTTTATAAAGAAATGAGGCAGCTCTTTCAAAACTTTCATCATACCCACCAATCCAATCTCGCAAAATGCTTCTTAATGTAGCTTTTTAAACCAATTAAGTTTAAAAAGGATCTTCTACACTGCGAGTCAACCACATACGATGCTGCCTGAGCCTCTGTCGTTGCATTTGTATAATCACAGATTTGATCTTTTCCACCATTTTTTGGTGGTTTTAAGTTTGTTTCTGGTTAAGCTACCTTTTTGGTGTTTTGATCTTACACATGTCGTGAGGTGATTTTACATGGCGTTCTCCTTGTTGTGGGACTCTGATCTTAAACCATATTTCGGTTCACTCCTCAAACCATGATGCGACCTCCTCTCCTTGAGCATCAGTTTACACTGTAATAAGGGGCATTGAGCACATTTCAGGAGCTGAGCTGACACCAAACCTATTTGTCACACATCTGCCTAAACATTTGCAACTTTAGCAGGTTTCCATTCCACTATATTTGGCACTAGTTATAACTCAGGAACGTTCGGAATTTGACAACTATGAAAATGTTTCCTCTTGCTTCTGAATTGGATAATTTTCTCCTTCTGTCACTTCATTTAAATTTTTAGCAACATTGTACATTGCCTAATTAGAGCCTGGCTCAGCAACTGCCATTCTAATGCTAACCCACAGCTGTATTATCTGACCTCAAATTTATTACATCAAGGCTTTCCATTCTGTCCGTCATCAGAAAGTACAATCAGCAGTCTCCTAAATAGAGGCAGGAATGGTTCAAATGTTGACATTATATCCTTGTTTCCTGCTATGCACCTGAGCCTTCAAACACATCTGTCAGGCACACACTGCAAACGGCCACATTAATTATTCTGATCAACTCTCATTGTTGGAGCATTCACACTGAACTAACAGCTGTTCCATAAACTGAAGTTCCAGACTTCGACATTTTTTTCTGACATAATATTTTCCACCCAGCTTGATGCTTTGGCCACAGTGCATTGCCAAACTTCAATTTGCTGAACTATGCACTCAGTTTCTTGTTACACCAGCTTAGGTTCAACCATATGTTGAGCACCTGAGTCCAGTCTATAAAGCAAGGTGTTACCTATATCTGGATCGACTGCCCATTCACCATCATCTCCAATGTAAATTGCAGCCACAAGAAATTCATTTGCCTTCCCAGACTCTTCCACTCTGAACTTTTCATTTATTCATTGCTTATGTGACAAGAACGGCTTTCTGAACTGATGCAATTTCTTTTCGAAACATCACGTACAGATTAGATCATACACTGGATTTTATTTCCTCGTGAATTACCATTGTATTGCCATCTTTTGACCTAAGTTTATCTGCTTAATACTGATCTTGTCACCTGAATGTGTGCAGTCATAAATCTTCTATCAACTTGCATTCCTTACACCACAGCTAGTATTGCATGACTGTACAGATTGCATTTTGTTAGATTCAGTTGTGTGGAAATATTAAATGCTTTCAGTCGATTTGGACTTACCTCAGGGAGTGTTTGATAACAAAATGTTTGTGTTACTGGACTAGGCATCAAGATACCTATCTGAATAGATGGGCTCAAATTGCACCAAGGCAACGGAGAATTTAAATTTGGTTAACAAAACAAACCTGTTCAAAGAATCTAGTATCAGTAAAAGATGTCTATGGAATAACCCCAGAATGTGGTAAAAACCCAGTGGGTTCACTACTCTGAACTTGCACATCTGCAAACCCACAACCACAGAAATATCCTTAACTGCTCTATGAAATGGTGTAACAAGCCACTTAGTTACACTAAACTACAACAAAAACGTCAGATGGGAATAAACTGGACAGACTACCCAGCAATGGCCTTGGCACTGGAGTGAACAAAGGCACTCAGACCAGAAAACCCTGTACAGTCCTCCTCATTAACAGCTGGGGGCTTATGCCAAAATAGGGAGAGTTGTCACACAAACTAGTCAAGCAATAGCCTGACATATTCATAATCACAGAAGCACAGCTTCCAGCCAAAGTCATCGACCCTTCCCAGCATCCCTGGTTAGGTCCTGTCCCACTTCTGGGATATGATGGAACAATTACAGAAGGAATAGCCAAGAGTATTGATTCTGAACCAGATGTTGCCTCAAACCATCAGGTCAAACACAGGCAAGGAAATTGACTGCTGATCACTATCAACTGGTCTCCCTCAGCTAATCAATCAGTACTCATGCATGTTGGGCACAACAGGATGTGTTCTCGCTTGGAGACGTTAATCTGTCACTCAGATTAACTTGGCAGAACTGTTAAAGAGTGCTGGCTGAGTTCTGAAGGACATATCTGGCAGGCTAAGGCTGAAAAATGTGGTGAAGTGTCTTGTCTTTGTCCTCACCCAATTGCCCATGGTATCTATCTACAAAAGTATGGTCAGGAGGGGCAAATCGCATTCCTTGTAGAAAGGAAACTCCACACTTAGGCCGATGGCATCTTCCACATGTTGTGTGGTACTACTGCTGTGCTAAATAGGATAGATTCAGGACAGCTTAAAACTAGGCATCCATGAAGTGCTGTGGACCAGCAGTAGCAGCAGAATTGTATTTCAGATAATCTATAAACTCAGAGTCAGGCACATCCCTCACTTTACAACAAGTTTCAAGCTAAAGGATCCGACCAATGACGAGTATAAAGGATTATGCCAGGCATACTTAAAAAATAAGATATTAATCTTTAAAGATTAAAGTTTTAACGATTACAGGAGTATGTGCAATGCTAAACATCAAAGCTATATGCAATAGACAGATCTAAGTAATCCTACAACCAACAGGTCAGAACAAAGCTCTGCAGTTGTGCCACATTCAGTGATGAATGCTGGCTGACAATTTAATAACTAATTAGAAGAGGAGAAGGTCTCAGAAAAGCCCATACTCAATGATGGGGGTAATCCAACACTTCAATGCAAAAGACAAGGCTAAAACATTTGCAAGGATCTTCAGTGATAATGCCAACTGGTTAATATGCATCTCCTCCTTAGCTCTCCACTACTACAGATGCCAGTCTTCGGCGAACTCAATTCACTCCACTTGACATCAAGAAAAGGTCGGAGTCAGTTGATGCAGCAAAGGTTATGGGTCCTGACAATATTATGGATGCAGCGCTCCAAATTAGCTGTTTTGTTCTCACAGAGCTCCCTGACAAAGTGGAAACTACCCAGCCACATCCTGTATGCAAAAAAAAACAGGACAAATCAAATTTGCCAACTAATGCTCTATCAGTTTACTTTCAAGTGAAGTGATAAAGGGGTCATTTGCAACGTAATAAAACGGCATGTCAGGAGATCTTGTGGTGCCGTGGTAGTGTCCCTATCTCTGGGACAGGAGACCCGTTCACATCCCACCTACTCCAGAGGTGCGTCATAACAATTTTGAACAGTTTAATTAGAATTAAAAGGAAGATGTTTAAAAAAAAATTAGAAGTATTATTTTATCAATGATTAGGGATAACAATAACACCTACGAACAAAGAGAAAAAAAAACTCAGCAAACTTCTAAACTGACTACATCTGCTTTTCCTGAACTTGATCAAGGCTCTCTATTCAAGAATTGTCATTTTTTCTGCTGCAGATCAAAACTAATGTAAACGAGTTTAAGAATTAGCATTCAACACATCTTTTGTACATGAAATATGCATGAAAAAAATACTAGAGCTCTCTCATCAATTTGCAGTCATTAAACTACTGCCTTTGTTTTTGTTCTCCGAGACCTATAGCTTCAAACCGAAAAAAACACATTTAGTCGGTATGTCCGTTGATCTGCAAGGTATTTTGACTTTAACCTCTAAGACTTTAAAGTTTTCCACTGCAATCCTTTACCTCATGCAGTGGTGTATAACAGAATACAATAACAACTCTCAGGGGACTATTTGCAGCAAGTAGCAAGCTTAATACAAAATGGCTGCTTCCTTCCCTGAAGGTGTAGTATTTATATATCAGCCCTATCGCTGACTAAAATTGTTACATAACTTCAAACATATTTCCTGTACAAATTTATATAACCATTCAAAAACAAACTTGCATTTATATAGTGTCGTTAACATAATGACATTTTCCAAGGTGCTTCACAAGAGCCTAAATCAAAGAAAACCTGACGCCAAGCCAAAGAATGGGCCACGAAATGTTGGTCCAATTGTTAGGTATTAAAAACAAACACAGTCTTATTGGATGAGAGGTGGAGATGCAGGGAGTTAAGAGAGAGAATTGCAGAGCTTAGCCTTGCAGTTTTAAAGATTTGCAGCTCTGCTTCCTCAGGTGAGATTCCAACACTGGATCACACTCGGCACTTGTTTTGCTCCTAACAAAATTTGCGCATCTTCTGGGAAGGAAAGATTCAGCTTCAGGTCATTTCAGCACAAGTGAAGACTTGTGGAGGACCCTTGCGAATATGCTGTCTCCCAGTCAGCACTGACACACAATGTGCCATCGTAGCACAGTAAAAATGTGTAAACACTGGCCAGTCTGTTGTCTCGAACAAGAATCATTTCTGTGTAAGGGGGATAAGCTCATGGTTCAATAGCAACATTGTTGTCTTGACAAATGATAGCTCACAAAGACCTCATTCAGGTCCTTAAAATATTAAGTAGCCCCTGTATTCTGGAACATTTTACTTATTAGAAGCACACAAGAAGGCAGTACAAGAGAAGGCAAAATTAATACAAAATAGTTGTTTTAAAATAGCAGAAAATTATTTGTCAAAAACTGCACAAGAGTTTCACATATTGGGTGGGGGTAGCGAGAACGTTCAGAAGCACATGCTTGATAAATTAATTGGGCTTTCTCCACTTTTACTGCTTACATGTAATCACTGCAAGTTTCAAAAAGGTAATAACCTGTAGTTCCAGCAAAATATCAAGTGCCTTCTGTGTGCCTGAATGTTTTCCAAGGAGGGCTTTGCTAAAGTACAATTCTTTGGACGCTTTAGTCCAACAGTCCACAGTTTAGTCCCACAGGGAGACAGAACCTTGGCTGATAAAAGGAGTGTATTTGAGAGAGAAAAAAAATTAAAAGAAACCTAATCCTTTGTTTTTGACTATAGTTTAAACTTATCTACTGAAATTCATCAACCATTATTCTACTCACTTACAATTTTTTTGCCCAAAGCATTTTCTGTCCCTGTTACATTAGACTCAACTCATCTGCCTATTTTGCAATTCAGAACTATAATTTCCAACTGTTAGACTGTTGGAATCCCAATGGCTGACAAAAGAAACCTTGGTGTGTGTTAACAAGTAATCAAGAGTACATATCAGAAATTTACAGCGATATCACTATAAATGCAGATGACCAACAGTTTGCAGAAATCTGCCACAATACTCAAAGTTGTTCTGTAATTCATTGTTTGCTCTCCCAATGAATTCCAATGCTGCAAATTTCCCGGTATGCTCTTTAGCATGTTCTCCATGACATCACATGTTGCCAGCCAGCAGGAGGTACAGATAAATAACTCGTGCTTGTATTATATTTCATTTATTCCAGAGACATTCCAGGTCACTCCAAATGCCAATTAAACTGCAAGGGCACTTCAGGGATGTCAGCAAAGATGAAATACTCGGGTTCAAGTCCTACCTGCCCCAGAGATTTCATCACATGTCGAGGTTGATTTTACTTTTAGAAAAGCCAAAACAGAAGAGACAATAGACACAGAGATAACAAGGTGTAGAGCTGGATGAACACAGCAGACCAAGCAGCATCAGAGGAGCAGGAAGGCTGACGTTTCGGGCCTAGACCCTTCTTCAGAAATGACAATAGACACAGCCTGCAGTATTAACACTGTTTATGTTACAGAGCACAGCACATCAAGATAAAATACATTTGGTTACATTAGAAAAGATTAATGACATAAACCAAAAAACAATTACTGACTGCAGCTGTAAATTAGTGAACACAGTGGTTCCAAACTGGCATCTGCTGGGTACCAGACCAGCATGTGCTGCAGTCACAGCGTTACTCTGCACTGCCTTTTATAGAAATCAATTATCCTTTTATAACATATACAAAGCATGCGAGATAACCTGATCAGGGCTGCCAAAAATCAGCCCTCTGATGCACCCCATGCACATAATTCCGTATGGAATTCTCTGCTTATTAAATTTTCCAGGAAACCTTGCCCTGCAACAATGTAACTGATGGCCTCAGAGAATGTCAGTTGTCCATGGCAGCTCATCAAAGTTACTCTGAAGCTGTCACAAGCCCAACAACAACACTTCAACAGTGAAACACCACATTCAGTACGCATTATGGAAAATAACCTGAGGCCAAGGAAAGTAGAACAGAGTCTACGTCTAAATAAATATTAACTAGAAAAATTGGGACAAGGACATCAAAAGACCACCCTGACATCCAATCCATCAGTCTCTATCACATATTCGACATGGTCTAGGAGACTCCCAGTGGCGTTGCTCATTCATAGCCACCTCCCCCTCACCGTTTCTCCTCGGTCATTCTGTGTCCCAGTCCCCACATTGTTCATCTACCTTTTTCCCTCACTTTTCTTTTTGTGGGTGTCACCCATGTAATTTCATCATCTTAGCTATGTGTATGGTCATTTCTTTTCAAAACTTTCTACAGCATAACTGGAATGGCCATATCCCCTCAGGTTATCAACTCAGTTTTCCATTAATCTGTTTGCAATCATTCAGCTACTGTCCTGAGTCCAGTGATATGCTCCTATTAGGGACCATTTACCTTGAGAAGAAGAAAAAAAAAATCCAACAATATTCAGAAAATTGTATTATATATCAAAAAAAACAAAAAAAAGTGTGTCAGAGTTTAACTTAGCTATGAGCTCAGATCTACTTTTAACCACCACCTTCCTGCAAAAAAATTCCTTTATACATTACAAAAATCTTAAAAGTTTATTCATTTCTTGAGGGAACTGTTATGGTCCCAGCTGATGGCAACACCAGACAAGCTCAATCCCAGAGTGAAATCTGGCTTGATAGATCATAAGATTTATTTCGGCAATTTGTTTACCATGGCAGCCATTCACGACAGCCTGTCAATGTACTTTTACACAAGAACATAAATGTTTTTTTTACACACAAAGGGGTAAAAAAAAAAAATCACACCATCCAAGAAATACTTGGAACTTACCACAAGTATCAGAAATAAAATTCAATCCCTTTATCCTTGACAACAACCTTCACATACTCAACCCAAGTGAAGCCTCATTTGGCTTCCACTCAAAACATTTTGTTCAGTTGGCACAGCTGTATTCAGTCTCATCTCAACAAACATATGCAGTTAATCGATGTCATTTTTTGAATTAATATTTCTTCTTGAGGTCCTTACATAAACTTAGATAATACAAATCAATTATTTCCTCACATGGCATTGCTTAAACGATACATCAAGGACATTATATTTCCTCAAGAAGCTTTTCTTTGCAGATTTTAAGCCACTTAGAACTTCTTTTCTTCTACACAGATGGTAAACTGTACTGCGGCTGTTACTGAGATAACAAGGTGTTGAGCTGGATGAACACAGCAGGCCAAGCAGCATCAGAGGAGCAGGAAGGCTGACGTTCCTGG
>NC_063348.1:3830491-3842006 GCF_021869965.1 Rhincodon typus
CTGCGGTTGTTACCAGCTTTTTTCCTGTTGAATGGCCTGCTCCCCTCTCTGAAATAAACCTGTACACTCACTTGACCTTCTAATGACTTGGTCTTTCAAAAAGAAAACTGATTTATCTCTGCGTTGTAGCATGCATTGTTGCTGGACAACAGTCCAATTATGATTCTCTCTTCTACCTTTGTTTCTAAGCACTAAAATATACACCTTAACATTCTTTCTCAAAAGCCTCTTTTAAAGGAAGTAAACAAATTCACAGAAAACAGTACTCAAATATGAAACTAAAGTTATGTCCTCCCGTCTTGACCCACACAAAATAAAAATACAAAATCAGACTTACAGCTATACACGGTTCAGTCAATTTTATTTTCCAAGTAAAATAATGGTATCACGAAACTTTATTATAGTCCAGCCTAAATTTATGCCACAGCCCTCCAGAATTTACTTTAATTCTTAATATTACTTCAGCTCTTCAAGGTACAAACATCATGTGGATTCTTCCATTAACCACTGGCTCAGTGGTCCTTCAATTTTCTCATCAAACCTCAAAACTGCGTCTCTTAATTTCTGGCTTTGGACGTGCCTAAACTGCTTATTCCAAGGTGTTCCCACAGCTTCCATACACTTGATTCCAGGTTAACTACTCAAACTAACCGTTATCGGATACAAAGCTCTGTGAAGACCACTGTAGGTTTCTTCATCTAGCTATAACCTAGAACAAATCTTCCAGCTGCTTATCACTGCACAAAACCCAAACTGAACACTTTCCCTCTGTTAGAAAACAAGCCCAGATAAACTAAGGAACCTTCTAACCAAGGCTCCAACTAAATCACCCTTTAATGGCACCCTTAAATGCTTCAGGACATTCTCGAACAAAAGTGTGAATTCATTACTTTACTTTCAACACAACCCTTTCATTCTATAACTGATATGAATAATTTATATTTTTAAGGGATATGACTGCCCTTGCTCTAGACTCCTAGGTGCTCAATTACCCGACTTCATAGTGGGTGAAAAAAGTGGCTGGTCTCACGACTGGGTAATCAGGGTGACCTATCTGTCAGATGGGGGGAGCTCAGACGCACCATTTGCCCAACCTGGAGGCACAGTTGGGGGAAAGCAGGTGGTCTCCAAAAGACGACATGCCAGTCAGCCTCTGACCACCTCCACTGCAACCCACCAACCCTCCCCCACCACCAACATACCCACGGCCGCCATCCTGCGAGAAGGAAAATCAAAACCATTTACTTGCTCACTACTGGATCCCCTGAAGACGAGGCGACAGTAAAAGCTGTTGTGTGCCTTCAACAGCAAAGTGCTCACCTGTCATCTCTTAATCTAGCTCATAAGCTAGCCTGCTCTCCGAGTGGTCAGAATGAGTCAGTTGGCACAGTCGCCTGCTTCCACAGACAGCTCACAGATCAGAGAGTCACAGCTTTTTATACTGATGCAGAAGATCATAGTATGGGCAAAGCTCCAGAACAAGCAAGCAGCATTATGGTAGGAGAATAGCTGTTGTCCAAACCAACAAGGTGTAATGCCAAGCACAATAGTCAAGGGCCACAGAAACCAGGCTCTATACTGACATTTTACATCGGCAACCATTGACATTAACAATATATTTCAATCTTTGTTTTTGTTAGCATCGTCAAGCTAATGTTGACTGATTGCAGACACACAGGGTTGTTCCCGTCTTTGCTCATTAGATGGATAATGTGTCAAGTTCCAACTTTCAGATAGACCAAACTGGGGAACGTACATCCTCTTAAATTAACAGCAAACTATTTAACTCAAGAGAAATGCAGATTCTTGGGAATACCCTTCGCTTCGATAAACACTTCCAGGATTTGTAGCGTATTCCCGTTGGTTATTTTACGTCAAATCTCAGTCTGTCGTCTACAGCCAACAGAAAAACTGGGCTTCTTTAAAAATCAATTCTTAAAATGTGGGCATCATTGGCTGATCCAGCATTTATTGATCATCCCTAGTTGCCCTCAAGAAGTTGGTGGTGAGCTGCCTTCTTGAACCATTGCAGTTATTTCAGTGCAGTTGGGGTGGGAGTTCTATGATTTTGACCCAGTGACACTGAAGGAACAATACATTTCAAAATCATAACGGTAAGTTGTTTTTGAAGTTCAATGAGCATTCAAAGATGTCTCAGGAGATTCACGTTCATTACTTTGATAAATAAAGCTATGAATAAGGTTTGCAAATCAAAGTCAAAGTCAACATATACACTGTTGTGTACAGAATATTCCCCATTTAACTAATAACATAGAAATTGTTGCTTGAACTTCAATCTGAGAAAATTCAATCCGAAGACTGACAAGTAATTGTACCATGCAGAACCAATCTAATACCTGGTGTATAACAAATAACCTTTGTGCGTTGTAATGGTTTACCTCGATTGGGTTGGAGGGGAACGTACAGATGGTAGTGTTCTAATGCAACGACTATCCTCATCTTTCTGGGTTGTCAAGGTCCCAGATTTGGAAGGTGTTGCTGAAGGAACCATCAGGAGTTGCTGTTATGCATCTTGTAGATGATACAGACTGCTCTCATTCCACCTTAGTGTTGGAGTGTGTGAACATTTAACCATATTGAGTGCCAGTCAAAAGGACTGCATTTTCCTGGATAGCATCAGGGTTTCAGTGAATATTCTACCACAATACCAACTTGCGTCTTGTAGATGGTGGACTGGGTCCGGGGAGTCAGGGGGCAAGATACTCACAACAGTATTTCCAGCTTCTGACCTGTTCTTGTGCCACGGTATTTTTGCAGCTGGTTCAGTTCAGCGTCTGGCCAATGGGAAGCCGTACAATGTGGATTCAGCAACAGTAATGCCATTGAATTTTAAGGCTAAAATTGTTTGATTCTGTCTAGTTGGAGAGGCTCATTGCCTACAACCTGTGTGGCATGAATGTCCACTTGTTGCTAACTAGCCCAAGCTTGAGTGTTGTCCAGGTCTTGCTACATACTGGCACAGACTGGTTTCAGTATCTGAGCAGCCGTGGATAGGAATATAAGAAATAGATGGTATAGGCAGTTAACCACTCCACCATTCAATGCAATCATGGCTAATCTTCCACCTCAACATTATTTTCTTATACTATCCTTACATCCTTCTGAAGTTTTTAAAATACAGAAATCTATTGATCTCAGGTCTTGAACCTAATCAATTAGAGAACACCCACAGCCCATAGGGGCACAGAATTACAAAGATTCACCATCTCCCTGGTGAAGGAATACCTCCGTATCTCAGCCTAACTTGGTTTGCTCTTATTTTGAGGCTGTTGTCCTGGTTCTAACCCACCTCCTTCCCCAAGCCTGGAGGAGCTTCTTCCTAGATCCACGCAGTCAGGCCATGCCAAAATGTCCCAGTGAGATTCACCTGAATTCCAGCATCTTTAGGCCCAGTCCATTTCATAATTCCCCAAAGGACAATCTCTCCATCCCAGGAATTAGTTTGGTGAATCTTCACTGCACTCCCTTTGCAACAAGTTTATCTTTCTCTCGATGAGGAAACCAAAAGACAGCACAATACTCCAGGGAGCAGTTCTATCCTTGATGAGACAATCAGCAGCAAACACCCCCATGCCTGATCTAGTGATGGAGGGAAGGTTGTGAATGAAGCAGTGTTATGGTCCAGACTGAATCCCCTCAAAATATAGTAAGAAGATAGTCTAGACCCTAACTTTTTCTTATTTTAAAAGTAAGTGTAAGATGTTGCGTTCCAGATGCAATTCAATTGGTCAAACCATCAAATTTAAGCAAAATGCACTTTATTTTAATACTAGTTAAAATACAGACAAAATAAAAGAATTGACTTAACTGTAACTCTATTGAAATGCTTAACAAAATTATATTATATATATATATACACACACACAAACACATATAAACGACTACTAATTAACTGTTCCAAGACAGTAACATCCCACAAACACGCCCTTGGCAATGGCAAATTCAGTACAATAGATTGGCTCACATGCCATTCTAGCAGCAGGAAGAGAACTTCAGCTTTCAGCTGTAACAGAGAGAGGAATAAGAGCTTCCACATCCAGCTTCAAGATGCCAGCAACTGCAGAAAGCTAGAACTAAAATTCCTGGTTGTGTGGGAGCTTGACCCCACCCATTCAGGCTGCTTCTTTTGTTCCAATTTTTTAAAAAAAACCAAGGCCTCACAAGCTGTTTAATGGCTTTGAGCATACCGTTCAGCATTTCTGTTTCAACCTTTCTTCATTAAAAATAAGGACAAAATAGACCTCTTAAAGGCATAGTATTGTCACACAGCAGGTGACGATTGAGGCTTGGACACTCCCCTGAAACTAAGGTGACAGGCATCTGACAATAAACATCCATCTTCCTTTGTGCTAGTGGTGACTGCCAAGTGGAACTTCATCCCATTTAATTCCCGTCGACTTCCATTTTGTTCAGGGCTCTTGATACCATACTCAGAAAAGTGCTGTCTTAACATCAGCTCTTTCGTTCATGTGTGGACTAAGGCTGTAATAAGGTCACGAGAGAAGCTGTTCGGGAAAAGGAACTTCTGAGCATCAATAAGCAGGTTATTGAGAAGCAAGTGCTGTTTGATAGAACTGCTGATGACACCTTCCAGCACATTGCTGATGATTAACAGTAGAGAAGTAGGGTGGGATTTGATCAGATCGGATTTGTCCTGCAATCAGTACAGGACGTACCAAAGAAATTTTCCACATTGTCAGATAATTGCAAATGTAGTCGCTGTACTGGAAGATCTTGAATAGGTGCACATCCAGTTCTGGAACATGTATCTTTAGTGCTATTGCAAAAACATTGTCAGGGTATCCAATGTCTCAAGTGATTTCTTGATATCACATGTGGTGAAATAAGTTGCTCGTGGCTATCTAATGTAGGAAGAGGCCGAGATTAGCCATCCACTTGGTACTATTTGACTTAAGACAGGTGTAAATGGTTCATCATTGCCTTTAGCACTGTGTGCTGGGCTCTCGCATCATTGAGGTTAATGATGTTTTTGCAGCCTCCTCTTCTGGCCAGTTGCTTAATTGCCCAAACTCTGTGCGAGATAGTAAAGCTTCGGTGTGATCTGTTAGCTGTGGGATTGCTGAGCTTGGAATATAGTCACTGTTTCTGCTGTTAGACACAAAATGTAGTCCTGTGCTGCACCTTCAGTAGGTTTCAGGTATATTTATAGGCATACCCGCTGTTGCTCAACTAAGCTCTCTTACATATCTCATTAAACCAGGTTTATTCCCTGGCTAAGTGGAAATGGCATACTGAGGGAGATGCTCAGCTGTGAGTTTTGCCACTGGACTGATATTCCTCTGCCACCAATTTACCGCCGCCTGAGCCAGGCCAACCAACATTGCAGTCACGTCTCTCTCCGCTGGCTCCACCTTGATGTCACTGTGACGCCCGTTCGCCACCATTTCACTGTCACCTGTGCCAGACCCAACCAACGATGAAGTCGCCAATCCTCAGGCCCACGTTTCCATGCTGATCCTGCCTTACGATCCAATCCTGCTGACCAACAGAGCCCCATGGATGTCCACGAGGAATGCCAAATCTGTTCGATACCGATGCCATTTAGCACGTTTGTGTTGACAGATAGGTGAAGGTGAAGTCAAGTCACTTCCCACTTGCGATGGTTCTCTGGCTGTATGTTGCTGGGCCTTCAAGACTCAAACAGGTCTGTCAGTAATGGTTCTACCAAGTCACTGATGACTCTAGCCAGAACAACTTCTTTCAAGTTGTTTTCAACATAGAG
Source organism: Rhincodon typus (assembly GCF_021869965.1). Lineage (NCBI taxonomy): Eukaryota > Metazoa > Chordata > Chondrichthyes > Orectolobiformes > Rhincodontidae > Rhincodon > Rhincodon typus. The sequence continues at coordinate 3,836,256 of NC_063348.1, forward strand.
AAGCACTGAATGATTAGCTGAAGTGGAGCAGCAAGAGATTTCCTTGCGCAGATTTATCTCGGTATTGAAGTTTCTTGTGGTTCGTGTCAATGTTAAGGACTCTCGGCGAGTCCCTGTATTACTATGCACCACCTTTGCTAACTCATCTAGCAGTGTGACAGTACATACTAGTGATGATTTTCAAAAGATCTTTAGCTGAAAGACATGATTGTATGAGCAGGACTACGTAAGGCTCTCACTTGACTAGTTTGTAGGAAAACTCTCCCTATTTTAGCATAACTGGGGAGGGTGATATATGGTAATCAGGAGGTTTTCTTGTCCAACTAGAACTACATCACTCATTCTTTAATTGTCGTTGGGTCAAAATCCTGGAACTCCTTTTCTAACAGCACTTCATGTATCCTTATGCCACATGATGTAGCATTTCAAGGTGGCAGCTCACCACCACCTTCTCAAGGTCAATTAGAATGGGTAATAAATGATGTCCCAGCCAGTGATGCCTATTTCATAAGAATAAATAAAACGAGGGAAAGTGTCCTCCGTCTGAAAATAGGCCTTCATCCTTGTGAAATAATTACATCTACGACGTGGCTACAGCTGAAACTAATGGACAAGTGAGGACGAGGCCAGGTGGGTCAATCACCTTATTCCATTGCGTAGTAAAATTTAAGATCTCATCACTTCTCCTGAATTTCTGGTCAGTATCTTCTTCAGAAGACATCAATATATGAGCTTGCTCACAAGTGAAACACCTTCTCTTCATCTCCCCAAGTAAATCCCTTCATAAATTCAAATGCCTCTCTCAGGTCACCTCCCAGCCATTTCATACAATAAAAAGCACAAGTCTCTTTGTTTGCCCAATGTACAGTTTCATCAGTGGCTATATCTCCCCCCCATATCAGTATCCTGCATCAGACATGCATTTATTGCATCACCACTAGTCTTCTCAAAATGTTAAATCTCTGAAAAAAATCCTTGATTAGCTGAAAAAAAAATGGGTTCAGTTTAACCAGAAAACATTCAATAGAAGTATGAACAATGGAACTGTTAGATTTCCTCAGTTAACAGTAAAGAATGAAGAAGCTACAGACAGTTATGCAGCTGCATTAATCCTTTAGTTTAAAGATAAGCTGCCAATTTTAATCAAGTAATCAATCAATTCACTTCAAAACTTCCACTTATCATGTTTGGATCACCATCTTGATTCTCCCCCTCCACCCATGTTAAAGTTACAGGATGGGGAACAACAGCGGCACGGTGGCTCAGTGGTCAGCAGTGCTGCCTCACAGCGCCAGGGAGCCGGGTTCGATTCCACCCTCGGGTGACTGTCTGCGTGGAATTTGCACATTCTCCCCGTGTCTGCGTGGGTTTCCTCCGGTTTCCTCCCACAGTCAAAAGCTGTGCAGGATATGTGGATTGACCATGCTAAATTGCCCGTAGAGTTCAGGGATGTGTAGATTAGGTGGGATGCTCCAAGGGTCAGTGTGGACTTGTTGGGCCGAAGGGCCTGTTTCCATACTGTAGGGATTCTATGATGATTTGTAACAAATTAAGACTAACAATGGTGTTTTAAATTGTTATTTGAAATCCCCCGAAACATTTTTTCTCTCTCTCTCTCTCTGTGAAAGCCCAAAGATTAATTTGGAGTACTATAGGCTGGAAATTCAATTAATGGCCTGAACTTTGTTAACTGTTATTATGCAAATATTCGAACTCACAGAAAGCCCCCTCCTGCTTTCATTTTGACTTGTACGTGAACTTCAACACTAAATCAGAGCGAAAGAGCACTCCCCTCAGCATCTAATGAACGCCACTTCTGACAAGTTACAGTCAAAAACTGCACTGACATTTCCTCTTTAAGACAGGGTCAGGTGACTGACATCGGAATGTCTACCATTTACTTGAGAACTTTGCTGGATTGTTGGCCAGACTTTATGCTGCAAAAGTAAACTGAAAAGCTCTTTATTTTCTTCGCGTAAATAATTCTGTTCAAAAATTTAGACAAGCCTCAGCCTAGCTGTAACGATCCGGTGTCAGAAGTGAAGTAAACTGTACTGCGATCTGTGGCAGTCTCTTGGTACATCTCAGTTTGATCTCGCAAGAGCTTGAAATTCTGCCAATTCTGGCTCTGCTAAGCTAGGAAAAGAGGATTTTCACCTTCCAGGCTGCAAAGGTTCACGAAGTCACAGTGATCTGTAAATCAGAACTGTTGTTTGTGATAATGGAGAAAGAATCAGAGCAAATTCAAAAAATCCCATGGAACAATCCTAAATCCTAATCTAATCTGGCACCCCAATGATGTAGAGGGCACACTGCAGTACAGTCTTTCAGATGGTGTAATAAATGTAACACCCCACTTCTCTAATCAGGTGGACACAAGACATTGAAAGCATGCAGAAAAGATTTACAGGAACTTTGCCAGGATTGGAGGGTTTCAGCTTTTGGATGGGCTGAATAGACTGGGGCTGGAACGTCAGAGGCTGAGGGGTGACCTTATAGAAGTTTGTAAAATCATGGATAGGGCGAATAGCCAAGGTGTTTTTCCCAGGGTATGAGAGTCCAAAACTAGAGGGCACAGGTTTAAGATGAGAGGGGAACGATTTAAAAAGGACCTTAGGGGCAACACTTTCCGCGGGTGCTGCATATATGGAATGAGCTGCCAGAGGAAGTGGAGGAGGCTGATACAATTACAACATTTAAAAGGCATCTGGATCGGTATATGAATAGGATGGGTTTAGAGGGATGCGAGCCAAATGCTGGCAAATGGGATCAGATTAATTTAGGATACCTGGTCAGCATGGACGAGTCAGACCGAAGGGTCTGTTTCCGTGCTGTATGTCCCTATGGTTCTCTATGACTCCTTGACACTATTTTAAAGAAGAGGATGCAAGGCCTCCCCAGTGTCTTCGATGTTTATTTCTTAACCATTCTCAGGAAAGTGATTTGTTCATTACCTCAATGCTCTTTCTCAGAGTTGCTCTATGCCATTGGCTGCCACAGTTCCCACATTAAAAAAAAAACGTGACTAAACCTCAAAACTGCTTTGTTGGACACAAAGCATTTTGGGGAGTCCTGATATTCTGAAAGGCACTATGCAAAAGCAAGTTCATTCTTTATTTTTGAAAAAAAATATGAACCACACACTTCAATTCAAGTTGATTTACGAGAGGAGAGCTCTTCTTGCCCCTATGCAACACACCCACCGTCAGCACAGAACAGAGACTGTGGAATCATTTTTCTGAGTTCTCGATAAACTGCCTGACTGCTATGTTGGCTAACTGTTGAGCAATTTCAGTATAGGCAGCGGATAGACTCGCTGATGAAGAGTGGTCATAGAAACTGCAACGGAGATCAGACGCAATACTCTACTCGAACAAATCATTCAACAGGCTAGATGCCCAAAGCTGGTAAAATGCCGGCTGGCAGGCTATGGAAATGAATTATAAAGAGGCAATTGCTCAAAAATGTTGATTTTAGTTAAACAGAAATTTTAAAATGCAATAATCCTTAAAAACCAAGAGTCCCAGAAAGTTCATGTAGAGTGCAATCGGTGCTGGACTGTTCATGGTGATGTTGAGCCGCTGACATGTGAGCCTAATAAAACTACATCTAAGCGCATGAATACATCATTTTCATTCCATTCCTACGACTACCTGAAGTGGAAGAGGAACTAAAAATAATGAAACAAGAGCTCAATCTGAAAATGGTCATTTTTGTGAAATAGGGTGTTAAGTTAACCAAATATTATGAATACATGTGGCAATTATAGATCATGTTAGAGCTTAGCTAAGACAGAACAACATTAATCTACTCAAGAAAACAATGAAACAGAAAAGACACAATTCTGCTGTACCGAAAGATTTGATACACATACTGCCTGGGCCACATTATTTTCCTTTTTGGATGTTCATCAACATTGAGAGAAACAGCAAAGGGCAAGGAAAGCATCTGTATCCCAGTTGAGGGAGAAAGTGAGTGAGAGGAGAGAGGAAGCGAACAGAGAGAAAGGGGAAAGTGACGAAGATGGAGAGGACCAAGTGACAGAGGAGAAAGAGAGAAAATGTGATAGAAAAGACAATGAAAGTGAGAGAAACGAAAAATGCAAAAGTGAGAGTGAGGGGAGCAAACGAGAAGAAGCAGAAGTTCAACCTAGTAGTACAGAGAAATTCAGCCACAGATTGCTGTACAATTTACTTCACTTCTGTGAAGTGGGGAGATGAGGAGGAACAAACATGATGAGAGAAGGCGAAAAAGAAACATGGCGAGAGTGTAGGAGAAAGGGAAAGTGAGAGAGGAGAAATAGAGAAAATGACAGCAGATGGAAGAGAAAAAATGTGAGAGAGGATGAGAAACAAGAGAATGAGAGTGGTCCATTTTACATTTTAAAATATCTTGCCCAGCACAAACAAACTCTGTCATGGAATTAACACCACCTAACTGGAGTTGCTTCTGAAGAAATTTTCTTGCTCACCAACTCACAAATCTTGTGTTTCATTATAAACACACTCTGGAGTTACTAATAGGATCTTAATAGCTCACATTATGGCTCCATAACTGCCACATGTATTTATAATATTTGGTTAAGTTAACAAAATAAGAATAATCACCATGGGCTGAAGTCAGAACATGGGACCTGGATTTCAAACACTACTATCACAGAAACCGAAGGTAAAAGAAATGCAGGAAGTGTGTTATGCCCCAGCTCAGCATCGGATACATAGCACTCCCACTGACCTGAGCTATTAGAAGATTCTTTGTGTGTGGGGGCTCCACACTAAATAGATAAATAAAACTCAAAATATACAATGCATTATGTCATTTCCAACAAGTTAATGCATAGTTAGAGCTGGGTGGAGTTGACAGGGGCGGTGGAGATGGTGGAGCTGTATAGCGGGGACTGTGGTTATTTTTGTTGGAAGATCTGTGATGGAAACAAGTAGAAAGAATGACCCAGGTGTTCAGAAGCTGCTTTGTTTGGGAAAGATTGTTAGGAAGGTGAATGTTAGTCGAAGGTCCTACAAATGGCTGCTCATTTTCCTGTTGGAGATGGAAAATGCTCTCACCGTATCTTATTTCCTGGGGTTGGTGTGAATAAAAAGCTCCCAATACTTCAGCAACCACTGCTAGAGGTACAATCAATGTCTTGTCTTTTAGAAATAATCCAAAGACCGCGCCAGATTGAACCTCTGTCCAAGTATAATTTGAAAATTCCAGCTCCCTCCCGACAGAGGTATCAAAAATCGAGGGTAACAGCACATCTCACAGAAGATTTCCCACTGATGTTGCACAAAAGCTCAGCAGCTAAGGACAAAACACAGAACTACATGTGCTGCTGGTCCCAGTCGCTTCAGAGACCACAGATCACTCAGATTCACCAGACACAACACAAACAAAGTAACATGCTTTTAACAGCATTACGTTTCCACTAAACTGAGAAAAGTTTTTTTTTTAAAATGTTTCAACACCTAATACAAAGCCACAGGAGAGGGGAGAAATAAGTCCATAAAGAAAGCTCTCAGCATCCCAATACAACCCATCGCACTGATCTTGCAATAACCCCATGACCTGCAACGCTGAACCCACAATAACCCTTATTATTGACCATGCTGACCCAGCAATAACCCCGCGGCCTGTCACGCTGCCCCCCCCCAATAACCCCGCGACCTGTCACGCTGGCCCTGAAATAACCCCGCGACCTGTCACGCTGGCCCTGAAATAACCCCGCGACCTGTCACGCTGGCCCTGAAATAA
>NC_063348.1:3842016-3850249 GCF_021869965.1 Rhincodon typus
CTGGCCCTGAAATAACCCCGCGACCTGTCACGCTGGCCCTGAAATAATCCTTATTACTGATCATGCTGACCCTTTAATAACACCCGTGATGTCATGCTGACCCCACAACAAATTTAACCCGGCAATAACCCGATGATCTATCACATTGACTGTGCGATAAGCTTGCTATCCATTCACATTGACCCTGTAATGACCCATGATCTATTTTGACAACCCCACAATAACCCCATGATCCATCATGGTGCCCCTATAACAGCCCTGTGACCCTGCAATAACCCTGACCTGTCATGCTGAACCCACAAAGGCTGTGACCCTGTATTAATCCCGTGACCCATCTCACTAACCCCATAATAACCATGATTCCACAATAACCTTGCGACACATCATGCTGCCCCCACAATTACCCCTTGATCCATGGTGCTGACCCCACAATAATCCTGTGACTTTGTAATAACCCCATGACCTGTCACACTGACTCTCCAATAACCTTGATTCCTGTGATCCATGATGCGGAGCCCACAATACTTCTGTGGCCTGTCATGATGACTGCACAATAGCTCAATGACCCAGACACTGACCCCATTAAAAATCATGTGAGCCTGTTGTGCTGTTCTCATCAATAAGTCTCAAATCCCTGGCTTTGTCAGTAGACCACTTCACTTAAATGGCTAACCTTCTCCAGGGTGGTGGGAAATGCAAAAAGTGATGGAAATGGTAGCCAATCATTCATGAGTTACACGTACACTAAATAAGAGAGAAGGTATTTTTATTAAAAACTGAAAGAACTGCGGATGCTGTAAATCAGGAACGAAAACAAAGTTGCCGGAAAAGCCCAGCGGGTCTGGCAGCATCTGTGTCGGAAAAAATAAAGTTAACGGTTTGGGTCTGGTGACCCTTCCTCAGGTATTTTTATTGTTTCAATTATACAAGGTTCAATTCTAGCTGCAGAAACCTGACCATAGCTACACTGCCATTTCCAGGGAGTCTTTCAGAGCCAAACTTTGAAAACCAGCTGTATATTTTGGCCTTGAACACAATGTGCGTTTGGACTCCTTTTATAACGTGCTATACTCCTGACTCAGGGTTGACATGTGACTTTCCACATTTCTGGCATATGAAAACAACAAAGGTGCAAACATATCTACTGTGCCCCTGAACAAACCACTCAATACGGCCACTATAAGTCTAAAATGGAGTTTGATGGGATTGGAATGTGGTCTCCTTTTAACAAAGGGCCACAGTTTAAAATGCAAAGAACTTATGCTAGACCTTGATATAAAAATAAACTGGTTACGCTCCCAGTGGAAGTACTGCAACCAGTTCTGGGAACTACATGAGGATGGATAGTAAGGCCCTGCAAAATGCACATAAGGTTCACAAGAATGAATTCAAGAATGTGAGACTTCAGTTATGCAGGAAAACTGCAAAGGATGGAAATTGTTCTCTTTATAGCACAGAAGGTGAAAGTGGAATTTGGAAGGTCTTCAAAAGTGAGGCATATTGATGGAGTATATAAAAAGATACTATTCCCCTTGGCGAAGGGTCAGCAACCAGAGGTCATCAATTGAATGTAATTGCCAAAAGAACGAGAGAGAGGTAGGGGCACACTCCTTTTAAATGCAGAGTCGTTACAATTTGCAGCGTATAGCTAAAAAGACTGTTTGAGAGATTCAATAATAACTTTCAAAAAGGAACTGGATAAATCTTTCAACGAGATAAATTTGCAGGACTCTGGGGAAACAGCAAGGGAGCGGAGTGAATAAGTGAAATGTCTTTCAAAGATTTGGTACAGGCACAAAAGACCAAAAGGAGTGTTGTATCATTGTCAGATTGCTCAACCCCGTTTAGTAGTACAGCTGTTTACAACACATATTAACAACTTGGAAGAAGGAGGTGAACATACCAGATTTGCAGACGACACTGAAACTGGTGGAAAGGCAAGTTATGAGAGGGATACAAACAGCTTACAGAGAGATACCGATAGGTTAAGTAAGTGGGCAAAAATTTGCCAAATGACTTATAACATGGGAAAATGTGAAGTTTTTCATTTTGGAAGGGAGAACAAAATAACAGTGTATTAGTTAAATGGGGAAAAACTGCAGGAATTGGCAAGGGACTGTAGAAACCACAGAAAGCTAGCACAAAGGTGCAGCAGGTAATCAGGAAGGCTAATGAAAAGTTGGGCCTTTTTCAAGGTGGTTGGAGTTTACGAGTTGGGAAGTCTGACTGCAACTGGACAAGGTGCTGGTGAGACTACGTCTGAAGTACTGTGAGCAGTTTTGTTTCCCTTATTTAAGGGAGGTTTTTTTTCAGTGGACGCAGTTCAGAGAAGGTTCACTAGGATGATCCCCAGAATGGGGGATTGTCTTATCAGCAAAGGCTAAACAGGTTGGAACGCTACTCGCTGAAGTTTAGAAGAATGAGAGGTGATATATAGGATTCTTAAAGGGCTTGAGAGAGTAAATGCTGAGAGGAGATTTTCCCCATGTGGGACAGTGTAGGGCCAAAGGACATAGTTTCAGAATAAAGAGGTGTTAATTTAAGACCAAGTTGAAGAACAGATTTTCTTTGGAACTCCTTGCCACAGAGAACTATGGAGAAAGAGTCCTTGTGTATATTTAAGACCAAGATGGATATATTCTGGATCAGTAGGGAAATCAAGAGTTATGAGGAAAGGGCAGGAAAGTGGATGCGAGGAAATGTTAGATCAGCCATGATCCTACTGAATGGTGGAGCAGGCTTGAGGGGCTGAATGGCCCACTCCTCTTCCTATTTCCAATGGCTGTAATCAGAGACTAAACCAAATTCCCCATTACCAGTCCTCAAATCAAAATCAGCCAACAGAAACAAAGACCTCAACACAGTGAAAATAATTCAAAGTCATTGTAGAATCATTATGATTGAGCTGAATTCACCAAACATGGTGCCATTTCCAGTCAGTCAAACTTCACACATGCATACATAGGAAATAAAGCTGCAAAAACAAATAGCACCTACATGGCTCACCCCAGCTCTCTGAGCTAGAGGATGGGTGGGCAGGGATTTGGGTAGTGAGTTTAGGGAGAGTTAGCCTTAGGTGTGAAGGCTGAACACAGTGACATCTTATCAGATACATCAGGATTACAAAACAAAAGGGCAGGATCACCAAGCAGCTACAAGTCTGTAAGTGGTACAGAAGTGACAAAAAAATTAATCGGGGGGGGTAGGTTACAGTTAAATGCTTCACCTAAATCAAACCATAATTTCAACCAGAACAAGCGATCAGTTTTAAAAATAACTAAACTAAGCTGATCAAGTAAATAAACTTTAAATTGATAAAAGAAAGTTACATAGGCACGGCAATGCATGCAGTGTGCCATAACTGCAGCATGAGAGAGTTTGTGGAGTGCAGCCATATCTACACCTCCAGGAATGTCGGCTTGGGTTCTGAGCTGAAATCAGAGGTTCAAACATCATAAGGAGATAAGGGAAGGGGATAAGTTTTTCCGAAATACTTTGATCCAGGAGACAATACACTCCTCAGGAGGGATAGAGATACAAGTCTGATTAGTGTACAAATTACTCCAGTGAATTAGATCCATGAATTAATACTAATATTAATGTTAATTTATGGCAAAGTGAGCCAAAAGCTCTGGGTTCAAGTCCCATGTCAGATAAGACGATAAGACCATAAGACCAGAAGACACTGGAGCAGAAATTAGGCCATTCGGCCCATCGAGTCTGCTCCGCCATTCAATTATGGCTGATAAGTTCCTCAACCCCATAACCCTTAATCCTCTTGACAATCAAGAACCTATCTATCTCAGTCTTAAATATACTCAATGACCTGGCCTCCCCAGCCCTCTGTGTTGAATTCCTTAGATTCACCACTCTCTGGCTGAAGAAGTTTCTCCTTATCTCCGTTCTAAAAGGTCTTCCCTTTACTCTCAGGCTGTGTCCTTGGGTCCTAGTCTCTCCTACTAATGGAAGCATCTTCCCAATATCCACTCTGTCCAGGCTATTCAGTATTCTGTAAGTTTCAATTAGATCCCACCGCCCCCCCCCGGCAACTCATCCTTCTAAAGTCCAATGAGTATAGTCCCAGAGTCCCCAAACATTCCTCATATGTTAAGCTTTTCATTCCTGGGACCAGTCTCGTGAGCCTGCTCTGAACCCACTCGAGGGCCAGTACATCCTTCCTGAGGTATGGGGCCCAAAACTGCACACAATACTCCAAATGTGGCCTGACGAGAGCCTTATAAAGCCTCTGTAGTACGTCCCTGCTATTAAATTCAAGTCCTCTCAAAATAAAATGCCAACACTGCATTTGCCTTCCTGACTACTGACACAACCTGCAAGCTTACCTTGAGAGAATCCGGGACCAGAACTCCCAAGTCTCTTTGCACTTCAGACTTCTGAATTTTCTCCCCATTTAGAAAATAGTCCATGCTTCTATTCTTCTTACCAAAGTGCATGACCTCACACTTCCCCATCTTATTGGCCATGAAGGCATACAAGTAACATAAGCAAAAGGTCAATTGTCAGCTTGTAAATCTTTCAAATATGCCTGCTGGTGGGAAGAAAGAGCTGAAGTGTTTCCTAGTTAGCCATCCTGCAGAGGTAATGGAAATCCACTGTAGTACTCTACCCTGAAGCATGAATTAATCCAATAGCTGTCTGAAACCTCAACTCTCAGAAACAAGAACGGGAAAGAAAGAAAGTAATAATGAGCAGTGAATTAAAAACCCCGACTGGGAAAAGAGATTTTCAATCACAGCTAACCACAGAAGTTAGCGAAAGATACAATCAGCTTAAAGGAGGATGCTCATAATGTTGGCAAGACGAGGAGTACACATGTCCAATACAGGCAGAGTTGAGATAACTGAAAATGGGGAATAAGGAAATGGCAGGTACATTAAATAAATCTTTTGTATTTATTTTCCACAATAAATATAATTCAGAATTAATGGGGAACCAATGAGAAATGTGGAACTTGTTAGTACAGAATTGGCAGTGGAGACATTAACGGCACTAAAAGCCAACAAATCCCTGAACCGGATGACACACATCTAAGTTTTTGAAGGAGCCAAGTAAAATGAAAGAAAGCAAAATATTTCTTAAATGCTGATTGAATATCAACATTTTAAAAACAGAGTGACCTAGGTGTTTGTGTACACAAATCACAGATGTTAACACGAAAGAACAGCAAACAATGAGGAAAGGAAATGGTATATTCGCCTTTACTACAAAAGAAATGGAGAGATAAGAATATCACTGCAGCTAGACTTTGATATAGGTCATTAATGAGACCACACCTGCAGTATTGACAATAGTTTTGGTTTTATTATCTAAAGGAAGGATATAGTGCCAAGGGAGCAAGGCAAGTTCACTCAGCTGACTCCTGACATGGGAGATTGTTCTAAAGGAGAGATTGAACAGACGAGGCCTTCAATCCCTAAGGTATCCAAGAGAGCTAAACATAGTAAACTCTTGAAGGCGTTTGACAGAGTGAAGACAATCTGGAATAGGGTGCCTCAGTCTCAGGATAAGGGGTTGGCCTGAGATGAGGATAGATTTCATCACTCACAGGGTCATCAATCTACGGAATTCTCTCCTACAGAATGCAATAGATGCTCAGTTTGAGTGTATGCAAGACAGAGGAAGACACATTTTTTGGATACAATGGAATTAAGTGACATAGAAAAGTTGGAGTTGAGGTAGCAAATCAGCCATGATAGAAATGCCCTGCTATTCGATTTAAAAAGAGTCAAATGACCCAGTCTTATTACTAATGCAGTAATACAAGAAATATGAACCGTACTTTAAAAGTATTTCATTGGTTGCAGAGGTTTTTTGGACATCCTGAAGTCATTGTAGGTTTGAAATTAATAATGACTTATTTGTTTCCTACTATTCCACAATATAACAGACTAACATTTAGGATTTGTAATCTTTTTAAGGACCATGCTTTTAAGAGTAATGACAGAGTTCAAGTTCAGGAGGTTTCTCAAAACACTGTCAAGTCTGTTGACAAGAAGTTCCATGATCAACTGCTGATCTGATCTATTATCCATTGCCTTGCAATGGAGAACCAGGGACTATTTAATTATCCAATGAATGACTAAGTGAGAGATATTATGTTTAAATACATAAATAACAAGGAAAGGGGTTATTTGGCACAGACAACAGACCACGTTATCCTTCACATCAGTAGCTTCTGTACCTCATTTTTAATAGAATCTTTATTGCCCTTTTCTTCAAATCTATCCTTCAATACTGCAATCCATCCTCTCACAATCCTTTCTGTAAACATTGCCCCCTTATTCCAGACTGGTATGCCCCTCAATTGCTTAGAAACCTACCTCTTCAAAGTTATTTTGCCCCACTACCCTATCAATTTAAAACATTAAATATCAAATTGACTCTGATCACCTCCGTTCTAACAGAAACACTCCTATTTTACTTCATATTTGTTAAAATAAATTTATTTGCAGAGTACTGCGAACACAAGAGAAGACACTTTGTCACAGGGAGTGGGTTGAGGCAGAGAAGTCTGCATTGTTTAAAACATAAACCGTATAAACATTGAAAGAAAAAATGAGGACATGACAGCAGTGTGTGCATTGGGGGGTGGTGGGGGGGGAATTAGTTTTTGGATTGCAAGGAGCTGGCAAATCCATGGCGGGCTGACTGGTCTCAAGTGCTGTCAGCTCCCAGGGTGAAAATGACAGAATTGCTGATCTCTGCCAACAAACCTGCAGTACGGAGTCAGAGCTAGGGGGTTCGCACTGCCCTGTAAACCTTGTCACCTGCTGACTGACTTTTTTTGCCTTATTAAGCTCTCTCTTGTCTGATCTGTGCTGGAATCCCAGAAATGATAAGGGCGGGGGAGGGTTTAGGGAAGAACAGGACGGGGTTAGGGTAAGGCGGCAGGAGGATGTGCCCCGATTGCTCACGTTTCTCTCCCCCCACCCCCGAGGGGGAGGTGGGGGTCGGTGAAAGAGGTGTTGAGGATCGCCCTGGGAGGGTTGCAGAGAGACAGCGGAGACAGAGAGAGAGAGAGAGAGAGAGAAAGCAGGCATCCCCCTACCCTCGTCCCCGAAGGCACAGAGCCCCCTCGGGGGAGTAAGGGGGCAGAAAGCGGCACGATCCTGGACCGCGACTCAGCCCCGAAGCCGCGGTCCATGAAGAGGAGGGAGAGCCAGGAGCTGGGAATGTAACTCCCTGCCCAGGACTTTGTGCTGCAACAAACAAGGGAAGGGAAGAGGGGAAGGGAAGGGAAGGGAAGAGGGGAAGGCTCATTTTGCCCTTGCAGACCATCTCAATAACGTTTTCACAACCACCTATTTGTTCCACTGGTGTCTCCTCTTTCTCCCCATTTATAATCATGTTTGTGAATGGGTTTCTCCTGGGGAGAAGGGAGGGAGGGAGGTGTTTGAAGCTGCTGTCCCTGTGCAGTTCCCACACTAACTGAGAGGTGCCTGCTCTGGGCAGTGAGATTCAGTCCCTCTGCCTGGGAAAGGTAAAGGGGACGGGGTGGGTTCTGAACCCTGGGTGTGTTTTGTACCTGGTGCAGGGCGGTCAGTCCATCCACATTGGTGTAGTTGATGTCAGCTCCTTGCTGCAGCAGCTTCTCCACCTCCTCCTGGTCCCCGCTGGAACAGGCGGCCAGGAACACGGCCCCCTCGGCGAACTTGACCCGCAGCTGCTTGGTGCGGGGCCGCTCCGACTCGCGGTCGGTCTCGGAGCCCAGCCAGCGCTTCAGCTGTTCCTTCCTCTTGTGCTTGGCGTTGTCACTGCGGGCCTGGTCCCTCTCCCGATCCTCAGCCGCCATCTTCCACTCAACTCAACCGGGAGTGCCCCAAAATCCCAGCTCCAGCCTCCGCCGCACAGCTCTGCGCCATCTACACACCCCCTGTATACATTGCAGCCCGAGGAGCAGCCAACCTTACAGCGTCCGCACTCAGGCACACTATATACATCTCAGCTCCCATAACCCTGCGCCATCTAGTCACATCCCTTATACACTGCAGCCTGGCTTTCCACTCCTCTCCCAGATCCTTTCCCCACACACAGATTACCAGATCCAGGTACCCAACCCAACATCACATTCAGATCCCTTCCCCACACCCTTTACCAGACCCAGGTACCCAACCCAACATCACATTCAAATCCCTTCCTCACACCCATTACCAGACCCAGGTACCCAACCCAACATCACATTCAGACCCCTTCCCCACACACAGATTACCAG
>NC_063348.1:3850259-3915995 GCF_021869965.1 Rhincodon typus
CAACCCAACATCACATTCAGACCCCTTCCCCACACACAGATTACCAGGCCCAGGTACCCAAACCAACATCACATTCAGATTTCTATACCCAACCCAACATCATGTACAGATCAAAAACAAAACAAAGAGCTGTGGATCCTGGAGATCTGGAAACAAAAAAAAACTCGGGAAACTCAGCAGGTCTGGCAGCATCTGTGGAGAGAAAGCAGAGTTGATGTTCTGGCTCCAGTGACTGAGCTGGAGTTTCCCCAGCAATTTCTGATTTCATATCACATGCAGATCCATCCAATGGTTCACTTTCAATTATTGTCACAGACTTGACATCCAAACATTTATTCAGCATGAATTATAAACGATACAGATCAACATGGCCCAGCAATTCCATTGAGTTATATAACACAGAGAAGGGCCCTTTGGCCCATCATGTCCACACTGGTCTAAACAATCCACCTAACTATTCTAATCGCATTTTCGAGCAGTTAGTGTTACAAGTGTACGTCCAGAGGTTTCTGCCTCTACCACCCTTACAAGCAGGTTCCATACAATTGTAAATAGATATTTTCTATCTAACCCATTCAGACACATTACTACAAACCTCTGGAGCAGGTGGGATTTATAAACAAATGCTTTCTGCCCATCGAGCCTCCTCTGCCATTCAATAAGATCATGGCTGCCTTGAACCTAGGCCTCTGACTCAGAGGTAGGGACATTACCACTAAACCACAATAGCCCTTTTGAACGTATATATTATATATTTTTTTTTTGTTCATGGGATGTGGCTATTGATGGCGAGACCTGCATTTATAGCCTATTCAAAATAGCTCTCGAGAGGATGGTAATGAACTGCCTTCTTCACTGCTGCACCCACAGTGCAGTTAGGGAAGAGGCATCAGGATTCTGGACCAGTGATGGTGGGGGAATACAATATAATTTGAAGTCAGGTCAGTACGTGATTCAGAGGGGAATTTGTAGGTGGTGGTACTCCCGTATAACTGCTGTCCTAGACCTTCAAATTGGTAGAGGTCCAAATTTGGAAGATGCTCTCAAAAGAATCTTGGTGAGTTGCTGCAGTGCATCTTGTGGATAATACACACTGCTGTCAATTGCATCAGTGGAGGGGGAAATAAATGTTTATGGTGGTGAATGTGCAAATCAAGCAGGTAGTTTTGCCCTAGATGATGTCAATGTCCTTGAGCATTGCCTCATCCAGGCAAGTGGAGACAATTTCAGGACATTCTATAAATGTGTCTTGTAGATGTGGGCAGACTTTGAGAAATCAAGAGGCGAGTTATTCATCATAGAATTTCGAGCCTCCGACCTGCTCTTTTAGCCACAATATTTATTTATATGATAGGTGCAGTTCTCAACGATCAACTCCCAGGAGGTTGATGCTGGGGGTGACACCTGTGATGATTCCATTGAACATCAAGAGGAGATGGTTCTCAGATTAGATGTTGCCATTTCTTATCACTTTCTGGCATAAATGTTGCCCATCCCCTCTTATTGCATCAGTATTTGTGAGGCTGTAAATGGCACTGAGCATTGCTGAATCATCGGCAAACATCCCCACTTCTGACCTTAGGATGGAAGGAAAGGTCATTGATAAAGTAACTGAAGATTGTTGAACACTACTTTAAGACCATAAGCATAAGAGCAGAAGTAGGCATTTCAGCTCAGCGAGTCTGCTGTGCCTCTTGATAAGATCATGGGTGATTTGAAAATCCTCAACTCCACTTTTCTGCCTTTTCCCCATAACCATTGATTCCCTCACTGATTGAAAATCTGTCCATCTCAGCCCTGAATGTACTTAATGACCCAGTGTCAATAGTGCTCTATGGTAAACAATTTCATAGATTCATTAGCCTCTAACAGAAGAAATTCCTGTTCATCTCGGTCTTAAATGTGCAACTCCTTATTCTGAAATTATGCCATCTGGCCCTAGACGCTCCCACAATCTCTCCAAATCTACCCTGCCAAGTCTTCTAAGAATCTTATGTGTTTCAAAAAGGTCACCTCTCATTCTTCGATATTGCAACAAGGACAAGCCCAGTCTACTCAACCTCTCCTTATATAAATGCCTATGAATGTCTTCATACCTGATATCAGCCTCATGAACGTTCTCCGGCCTGCCTGCAACGTCAGTATATATTTCCTTAGATAAGTTCCTGTTTACAGTATTCCAAGTGTCACCTGACTAGTATCTTATGTTGTTTTAAGAAAATCTCTCTGCTTTCTTAACAAACAAAAATGGAAATGTGAATCAGAGAGTTTAGCGGGAAATGAGCCAAATGCTGGCAAATGGGACTAGATTAATTTAGGATATCTGGTTTGCACAGACAAGTTAGACCAAAGGGTTTGTTTCCATGCTGTACATCTCTATGGCTCTATGACTAAACTCAGCAGGTCTGACAGCATCTATGGAGAGAAGACAGTTGACATTTCGAGACTAGTGTCCCTTCTACAGAATATTGCCTTCTGTTCTTAAGAAGGGTTGCTGGACTAAAAGCATTAACTCTTGTTCTCTTCACAGATGTTGTCAGACCTGCTGAATTTCTCCAGAATTTTGTTTTGTTTGTTTCAGATCTCTAGTATCTTTAGTTCTTTTTTTTATTCTCTCCACTTTTTTACTCCATTCCCTTTGCAATAGAGGCCAACATTCCATTTGCCTTCCTTATTACCCGCTGAACATGGATATCAGCTTTTTGCGGTTCATCGATGAGGACTCCAAATTCCTCCGTTCCATAGCCTTCTGCAGTCTTTCTTCATTTGAATAATATTCGGCTGTTCTCAATTCTCACTGCAAAAGTGTCTAATCTGACATTGCCCAATATTATATTCCATCTGCCAAGTTTTTAGAGGAACTCCTGCAGAGAGGTCTTGGATCTCAAATGACTGACCTCCAGGAACCATAATCATCTTCCTTTGTCTCAGGTATGGCTTCAACCTACAGATCATTTTCACAATTTCAACTGACTTTAATCTTGCAATGGTTTATCAATTCTACTTATGCACTCGATCCCTCAAAGCATCCCCATTCATTGATTATAAAGTACATAATAAACTCAACCCCAGAGTCTGCACCATCCATGCACGTTGAACATAAATAATTGCATTTACACCTAACCTCAAATGATCAAAGATCATTCCAAGCACATTCAATTTAAAATCAGTCACTGCATCCACCCTGCACAGTGCTGTACCAATTAAATACAATCAGTATAAATTAGAAACAATGTACCCATCCTCACAAGGCCCAAAACTGTCCAAGTTCAAAGCAGCATGCTTCAGAGCTAAGTAATGCCACAATTAATGGACCAGAACCAAGTTCTACCATTGTGCCATGTACAGTCATGAGTAATAATGGACATCTGAACAACTAACAAGTGGAGAAAACTCCTTGAATACTCCCATCCTTGATGATAAAGGATTATCACGTGAATGCAAAAGAGAAGGTTGAATCCATCTTCCTTTAGAAGCAGCGAGTGGAGGATCTATTTTAGTCTCCTCCTGTAGTTCCCAGTATCAAAGATGCCAGTTCTTTGATAAATTGATTCATTCTGTGATGTCAAGATATGGCTGAGTATATCCTGCACCCGACAACATCTGAACTATAGTGTTGAAAATGTACTCCAGAAGCTGTTCCAGTACAGCTGTAGTCCCAACTTCTGCCTGACAATGTGGAAAAATGCCCTGGTATTTTCTGTCCTCAAAAAAGCAGGACAATTTCAATATAACCAATTACTGACCCATCAATCATTCCTCAATAACCAGTGGTGCGATGGAAGCTACATGTAACCTTCACTTATTTAACAATTCCCCACTCATCAACACTTCACTTTGGTTCCTCCGGAACTACTACTCCTTAGATTTCATTACAGTTGAAACATTGACAAAGGAGTGGAAGTGGGAAGGACAACCCTAGACATCAAGACAGGATTTGACTGCATGTGGCATCAGGAATCCTAACATATCTGAAGTCAATAGGAATAAAAGGAAAACACTCCACTGGCCAAAGCCACACATAGCACAAAGGAAGACAGTTGTGGTACACTGTACACAAAACACAGGACCAATTAATAAATATTAACCAACTTTCAATCATCAGCTAATTGATAAAAGATGTCATCAGCTATGCCATCAAATCACATTTACTCAAGAATAACAATTGCTGGAGTCAAAATTCATCAGAACTGGGAAATGTTAGCAATGGTTTTCATTAAGGGGTAGGCAGTCTAAAGACAAAAGGAAGCCCTGTGATAGTGTGAAAGATTGAAAGACAGAAGAGTTTGTTTCCCAGGACAATGAGAATTATGACTCTCACCCCAAATGGAAAACTTCATAAACTTTGCTAACAATTTCTACTCTTCTCTGTTTCACATAGTCCATCTCCAACTCTTGTCATTTTTGATGTCTCTGTCCCACATCTGGTGACAGACAATCTAGCAATTTTTATTAAATGCCCATTGACTGCCACAGTGACCTAGATTACACTTCCTAGCATTACAACCTGTAAGGATTCTATTCCATTCTCCCAGTTCCTCCAGCTCTATGAAATCTGTTTTAATGAGGCAAAATCCAGTGTTTCTGAGATAACTTCTTCCTCAATCAAGAAATAACCACCCCGCCCCCAACCAACTCCCACTGTGATTAACAGGGCTTTTGTACACGTCTGCCTCTTTTCCTGCACTTTTGCTCTCACACCTTCCTCTCCTTCCACAGTAGAAATCCCCTCATTCTCACCTTCAGCCTATCTGCCTCTGTATTAATTGGATCATTTTCAGCCATTTCCAGTTTGTTGCTACTATAAAATACATCTTCCCATTGCCTTTCAACATCCCAAAATGACCATTCCCTTTAGGATGCCCTGGTCCACTGCTGTGTCATCCCAATACCCCATCCCTACAGCATTTTTCCTCCCTTCTCCTCACGGTCCATGGCCCCAAACACTCGTTCCACATGAAATAATGACATACATGTAATTTCTTTCAATCCAGTCTACTGTATTTGCTTCTCACAGTATGGTCTGCTCCATAGTGGGGAGACCAAACACGGACTGAGTGATCACTTTGCAAAACATCTGTGAAAACTCTGCAAACATGATTCTGAGTTTCCAGCGGCCAGTCATTTTAATTCTTCATGATGCTGATATCCCTGTCCTTAGCCTGCTGCACTGTTCCAGTGAAGCTCAATTTAAGTTTGAGGAACAGCATTTCAATCTATGATGAAAGAGTTTACAACCATCAGGACTTTGGTGAGGTGCTGGTATTGTTGTAACATTACCAGAACATTAATCCAGAAACGCAGGCTAATGTTCTGGGGACTTGGGTTCAAATTCCACTGTGGCAGATGGTAGGATTTGAATTCAATAATTATCTGGAATTAAAAACTAGCTATTGGCAACCGTGCAACCATTGTTGAAATCCCATCTGGTTCACTAATGACCTTTATAGAAGGAAATCTGCCATTCTTATCTATTTTGGCTTACATGCGAGTCCCAACACATAGAAATGTGGTTGATTCTTAACTGCCCTCTGGGCAGTTAGGAATGGACAAGAAATGCAGCCCACATTCCATGAATGAATAAAATTTTATTTGAATGCAAATATTTTTACAAATCCCTCAAAATTGAGGTTCAAGAATTTCAGACCATGGTCTTGGTGCCCATTTGTTTGCTTTTGTTTTTGCATTCTTCAGTTCATCTCACATTTTGCTTGTATTCAACAGCAAATCTTCTGCAGAAACGTCTTTTCTTGACCCATCACCGTTCCACTTGGAAAGAAATTAAAACACCTAATGAGCAGAGAAATGTTTTACAGAAAAGTCTGAGAGGAGCAATAAACAGTACCATTCAAAGCCTTTTGGAAATTTTTTTTAATAAGAACAGTATTTTAATGTAAATCCAGTCTCTTAATTCATGTACAAAAACAGTATAAACTCAAGTAAGACATTCCATAGAAAGACTCTGATGAAAGGAATAATAAGATTTATACAATACTGTACAGAGTAGTTCTCAATTTTACTGAGGTAATAATATGGGAGCTGTACCATCTGAATAAATAAAGTTCTGTTCAATAATCTGTTGATCAGTAGTTCACAGTTTTGGTATCTAACCTAAAATGCTTCACAAAGTCACAGGCCTCCAGTGTACGTCCTCCAGTCCCAGGCCAGCTGTAGTGTCCACATCTATTGAGTGAAGGCTCATCAACTCTTCCACCATCAAACCAGGAGGATTTGTAGTAAATTTAGTTAAACTGTGGGTACAAATGGACCACAGTTATGAGCCATCACAAACTTGGAAAGGAGGAGGCCCCTCTCTGGTTGTAGAGTGATTTCACTGGACACAGTGAAGGTGGCAAACAATTCGACTGATACATGAAGAGACCTATAAAGCAGGAAGGGAATAATATTAATTGCTGTGAGCATTTCTGAGTTAGGGAGAGTAAATTTATGACCCTGGCATTCATTAGCCCCTGCTAAAATGCCTGTGCATGTAGATACTGAGTGAAGTGCCTCATGATATTGAGGACATCTAACTAAATATCTTCCTAACCAATCCTGGCTGAAGGAGAACAGTCTCAGTGATTTGTCACATCGTTAACATTCCTCACTGCTAACAATCCATAAAAGTCACCTCTGCAATGATAGCCTTCCTAATTTCTAGCCCCCAGAATCAGATGGCAAAATAAAGCTGAGACCTAACCATTAAATTATAAGGGTTTAGCACAAAAAACTTCCTTGTTTTTTTGTACTCTATGCTTTGATGTATAATGCCATGGGTTCCGTATGCATATGTTTTTGAAAAACTGGTATGAGTAACAAACCAGATGTGGTTATTTCGTAGCAAGGGAAGAATTCTGGCAAGAATTAACATAAAATGAGTGATTACACCATCAGGCCTGAAATGAAGGCAGCAAATCACTACAAAAAGTTAATTTTGAAAGAATCAAGGATCATGTTCATTTAAAAAAAAAGTTTGTGGTAGAACAACACTGGTGGAGACAGATGTACTGAAACCACAAAATGAACTTTAGTGGGAAATGCCAAAGATACAGGGAAGGTTGAACATTCATGAAGGTATGAATTTTATTTCAGTCCAAACAGTCCAGTGAAGAACAAAATAAAGATTAAATGATTAAGGTCCTAGCTTGTATGTGGGTGAAAATATTAAAAGGAATGGAAAAGAAAACTGGAGACGTGCTAATTATAATCTTCCAAAATGCCAAGTGTTTTGGGATGATACCAGACAATTCAGTGAGCAGGTTTTGCGGCACAATGGGTAGGCTCCGTCCCTCAGGGACAGAAACTCAGGATTCGAGTCCCATCACAGGACTTGATGGCCATGGAATTCAAATTTCAAATGTGGCCAAACAGCTTCAGTGTTGACCTTAAAATTCAGCAAACACACACCAAAGGCAGATGGTGACAGCAGGAGAGATTTGTGGTCAATCATGAAGTGAAAAGAAATTTGGAGCCTCTACTATCGCCACCCAAATGTCCAGACTACAACATGCAGTGAAAGTGCAATGTTGCCATAGTAATTCAGACCTGTAACACACCACTACCACGAGACAATTTGTACAAGACTATAAAAGTTGATTATCAATGTATCACATAATTCAAAATTATGACATGTAGCACAAGGAATATAGCTGTGGGGATAGAGAAGTAGCCATGAGACAGAAATTAAAAAGTTGAGCATGTTTGTTTCTTTGCATCGGCAGGATTTAGGTTGGGATGTATTCCAAGTATCCATTTTTATAATTTGGCTGAGTAGTCTCAAATAGACTAACTGGCCTATTTTATTCTGAATTCATGGCCAATATAAAACATTTGAACATGCATGTTTCTGGACAATTTCTGGGAAAACGTTAGGACAGCAATATTATCCAGCAGTTGCCTACCTCTGGTAACATTATTAGCTACAACGCCTCATCACAGTTAGCACATGGAAGACCATAAAATATATTTATATAAGTAAAAGACAGTACGTATGTTGAACTGGACAAACAACATTCCTTTGATGTTCGGACATGAGACTGTTTCACTGTTAGCCTTAGTAAACTATCTTAGAAGCTGAAAGAAGCTTATTCAACAAGAAACGATAGGAAGTTTCACTCAAGTTCAGTGAAAGATGCAGAAGTATTGATACCACTTCATTCAGCAAAACTTCAGAAGAAACCGAACAGCTGACTGAGGAGCCAGGAACAAAAGGAATCATGGATAATCTGCTGAAGACATAACTTCAATGTCGCACCAGCCATTGTAAAGACAGATTGAATCAAATTAAAGTAAAAGAGAATTTGATTTCTGCTCAATAATTTCTGGAGTGAAAAAGGGTCTTAAGCCTCTTTTCCACAATATCACAGACTTAAATGAAGGGCATGCAGTTTTGATTACAAATAAAAAAGTAACAGTCTTTGGAGTTTATGTAGAATCTTTCACATCCGGAGGACGTTCTAAAACTTCACGAGAAAAGGAAGCTACTTATACTTTACATTGGCATACCAACTACAGTAGATTAGCTGCCAAATTTCCCCAAAATGTTGGCAGATCCAACTTTAGTGTAATGGAAGCTGAAAATATCACTGACAGTTGTGGTCAAGTTCCATATTCTACCTTCATTAATGTAACATCTGTTGCACCAATTCTCTGTCCCCGCGATTCCAGTTTTTTGTAAAATAACTCCTATCATGGAGGACCAATTTTTCAACTGCCTGCCTGCTCCCCTGATGTAGTGCCAACTTTAAACCTCTGCACTTTCCTCTCCTCCTTTCTCACCTTTCTTAAAACTCACCACTTTGCCCAGGCTTTTTGTTGTCCCTCCTAATTTCCCTTTGCACAGCATCCATTTGCCCCCCACACAAGCCCCTCTTACACCTGGCGATATTTATTCCAGGTTAAATGTGTGACATAAATGCAAGTATCTGTTGTTAGCCAACATCTGAACCAGTTGGACAAATTTGCAGTGCTTTGCATAAGGAGAAAGCAATATACCATGAAGTTTCAAATTTCTTCCCTTTAATTGGCATGAACCCAATCATAGGCATCAAGTACCTAATGTCAGAAATGCAGGCAGGTTGGGACCTGCCCAGTTTGATTGCAGTTTGTGAGCATTTCCTTTGACGTGTACTTGAGGAATGGAGCCGGGAGGGGATAGGAGGAACAGCCACCTACATCCTCTACTGCTTTCAAATCTACCATGTTGAACTGAGACATATTTTGATATATTAAGATGAAACCAGCTGCAGATTTGGTGCAGTGGGTGGAACCAGGATATTATCATAATTTCTAACCTGAGATACTGGAGGTGCGATAAATATTTCAATCGACAGGAGCACAGCATTTGAAAAATAGTATTGGAGGAACAACTCCTAGTTGCCATTCATTTCTCGAGCTAAGCCAACAGTTCAAATTTTACACCCAATTGTACATCAACTATCATAGTCCATAGAGCAGTTTCTCAGTGATAGCTCTGTATTCGGATTCACTGAACTTAGGACCAGTGGAAGCAAGACAAGTATAACTTTGTATATATTAAAATGCTTAATGCAAACCGTAATTTAAGAAAAAAAACCCTGCACTGATCGTCGGCATCATGAAAAATTTTCCAAAAATTTGGAATCCAAAATTTGACATTTTTCCAGGGGCTCGTGAAATGTGTGAATTTTCCTAACTGTTTTAGCTATCTGTCAGCAACAAATACTCGCATTTATATAGCAGCCTGAACATGGAGAAATGTCTGGAGATGCATCAGAGGCTTATGGGAAAATGATGGATGGTGAACCAAAGAAGAATATTAGGAAAGATGACCAAAACAAAACATACATTATTACTGCCAGAGAATCAACATAGCTTTGTGAAGCTTATGTCACGCCAAAATAAATTAACACAGTTCATTAGTACACAAGTGGTTGGTTCCTATAATGGGCCACCAGTACTGACATTTTACCATCAATTAGTACAGATCATCAGACAATATAGTGGCATTAGCACAGCCGCTGAGCCATCATAATTAATCAAAGCTATACAACACGGTAAAATGGGACACTTGGTTTAGATTCTTAACATTACACGGTGAATGTGGGCTGTTGGTATCAACTGCTACATTACACAGTGAATCTGGATTGCTGTTGTACAGTGCCACACAATACCGCGCATCAGAAATCAAAATCGAACTGAGATACAGTGGGATAGAACCCAAATTGGATGTGGATTTAAAAAAAAAATCCAAAGATGTGTTGAAGTTGAGATTGAGTGGATACTTGCTACTTGCATCTGTCTTTGTTACTCTCAATCTGTTCTGGTTGCATGATAGATTATGGCACAAAAGAAGATGGACAATAATCTTATACTGTGTTCATTTTCTTCTGTTACCTGCAGGACACTGGCAGCCTGGCACACAGGAGTCAGTTGAGCACTCTGTCTCTGGTTGTAGGTAGGTCGAACACGTTTGAGGGCAGCTGCACTCAGTATAACTTGAGCCACCGTTGCAAGTTACACCTGAGAAAGAGAACAAATGATTGAAATCATTATTTATCCTGGCATTTTGAGCAGAAGGTTCCTTGGGTAAAATCTATTTTGGATACAAACATAGTGAGACTCTTGGCAACAGATTTTACCAGAATCACATAATTGTAGAACATGATTTCTGAAACTGGTGCTCCATTGGTTCATCTAGGTAAATGCATTGCCCACGGTGGTCCTGATCTATACTCTCCTAAAGGTCCTAAATTTTTCTTTATTTAGCTAATTAAAGAAACATTTAGACAGGTACATGGATGGGATTGGTGAGGTTGGAGACTTGCTCACTGAGCCAATGTGTTTGGTTGCAGACGTTTTGTCACCCTGCTCGGTAACATCGGCAGTGCGCCTCCGGTGAAGCGTCGGTGTTCTGTCCCACTTGTTATTTATTGTTGTCCCACAGATACACGAATACCAACTAGGCACCAAGAGACACGACCAATTCTCACTGGTCTCAATACACATGGACAAAGAAGGACATAAATTCGATTGGGACAACACATCCATAATAGTAAAGGCAAACAGAGGCATGCCAGGGAATACCTGGAGGCCCGGCATTCCAACTGGAATGCCATCAACAAACACATTGAACTGGATCCAATATACAAACCACTGAAAAATAGAACCGGAAGTGATGCCAACCACCCAGCAAACTGAGGCATATAAATAACAAGTGGGACAGAACACCGACGCTTTACCGGAGGCGCACTGACCATATTACCTAGCAGGGTTGACAAAACGTCTGTAACCAAACCCACCGGCTCGGCGAGCAAGTCTGCAACCGCATCCACAACCCGAGCTACAAACCTTCGCAAAAACCTTGAAGGGATAGGTATGGAGGGATATGGATCGAATACAGGCAAACGGGACTAGTTTAAATTGTGACAAAGGGCAAGTTGGGCCACAGGGCCTGTTTTCATTGTGTAAACCCTATGACTCTATGATTGCATCCAATTTCTGCGTTGCGGTTAGTCCGAATGTGTTAAGAAGTGGAAAGTAAAAAATAAAGCATCCCTAATCATGAACATTAGTCAGAAGCCTCACTGCAAAACGTGGGAATAAAAGGACAGTAGCATTATGGATACACAACTGGCTAAATAATTGGCATCCAAAAGCAATTGTCAATGGATATTTTTTGGCATGGTGTAGGTTTGTAATGGAATTCCCAAAGGGTCAGTCTTGGGACCCTTGCTTTTCTTGATATATGTTAGTGATCTAGATCATCGTGTGCAGGGGACAGTTTAAAAGTTTGCGAATGATACAAAGTTTAGAAGCCTTGTAAGCCGTGACAAGCGTAGAACTTCAAAAGGACATAAAGAAGATGATGGAATGGGCAGATAGGTGGCAGATGAAGTTCAATGCAGCGAAGCGTGTGGTCATACATTTTTTTGGGAAGAGGATGGACAGAAAATATAAATTAAGGGCTACAATCCTAAAGGAACAGACACCTAGATGCATTGTGCGCAGATGATTGAAAGTGGCAGGACAGAGGACAGGCGGAAAGAACGGTTAATATAGCATATGCTGGGCTTTGTTAATAGGGACCTAGAGTTGAAAAGCAAAGAGGTGATGTTAAACTTGTACAAGACACTGACTATGTCTCAAGTGAAGTATCATGTATGGGTCTGGGCACTATATTATTGGAAAGATGTGACTACATTGGAGAGTGTAGAGAAGATTTAGAAGAATTGTTGCACGAAGGAGAAACACGAGGATAGCCTATATGTGGATAGATTGGAGAAGTTGGAACTGTTCTCCTCAGAAATAAGAAAGCCAAGAGGAAATCTGGTGGAAGTTTTCAAAATCAAGAGGAGGCTAGATAAAGTGGACAGGGAGAAACTATTTCTGCTCATAAAACTATTAAGAGTGAAAGGGCCCAGATATAAAGTAAATTGCAAAGGAAGCAAACCTGGTGTGAGACTGGCTCATGTCTAGAAGACACTGCCTGGAAATGAGGTGGAGGCAGACTCAATTTAGAGGCTTTGGATGATTATTTAATTAGAAACAATGTGCAAGGATCTGGGTAACATGCAGTGGAATGCTACTAAATCATAATGTTCATTTGGAAGCCAATGCAATCACAATGGCCAAATGGCCTTCTTCTGCAGCATAATGCTTCTGTGATTCTGTGACATGCACTGGAGTAAAACCAGATCAGGAATAGATCATTCAGCCCATCGAGTCCACTGCGACATTCGATCAGAGCTGATATGTTTCTTAACTCCATTCTCCTGCCTTCTCCCCCTAACCCTTGATCCCCTTACTAATCAAGAACTTATTTCTATGTCTCTGTCTTAAATACACTCAATGACTTGTCCTCCACAGCCTTCTGTGGTAATGAGTTCCACAGATTTACCACCCATTGGCTAAAGCAATTTCTCCTCTTCTCAGTTGTAAAGGTCAAAAATCACACGACACCAGGTTATGGTCCAACAGGTTTATTGGAAGACACAAGCTTTCGGACTCTCGCTCCTTCTTCAGGTGTCGGTGAGAGAGTTGGCATCGGACACAGGATTTCTCAGCAAAAGATCAAAGGGTCATAGAACTGATGCGAATGTGTTGAACAAACCTAAGATGGCTGTTAGATCTTTAATCAGTTAGAAAGGATTAATATGCAAATTCCCAAATCTCTTTCAAATCACTGCCCTGAGATAACTAAAGGTTTTATCAGTCCCCTCAGTATACCAGAGGTGATATCCCAGGTTAGACAATGCATTTTAGGTGTAACGCCTTGTTTAGAATCTGGTTGTGTCTCAACTTGGATTCAGACTGGTTTGATTTCCAAAGTAGGAATTTATAAAATGCCACATTGACTGTCTACAAATTGTGTGCTTTTTGAACAAAGCAAAATGTATCTGCAATTACAAATCTGCAAATGCAAATTCACCCCATGGATTTATATTTGTGTACAAGACCTACTCATACACAGGAGCTGTTCAGATGAGGAGGAACATGACAGATACCTAAAGGTGCTGAAAGACACACTCATAGGAACAGGATAGGATGCTCAACTCATCGATCGCCAGTTCTGACGTGCCACAGTGTAGAAACATAATGACCTCCCCAGAAGACAGACATCGGATATGACCAACAGGGTACACTTCGTCGTCCAGTGCTTGCTGGGAGCGGAGAAACTGCACCATGTTCTTCACAGCCTTCAATACATTATCAATGACGATGAGCACCATGTCAAGGTCTTCCCCACATCTCCACTTCTCGTGTTCAAACAACTGCCAAACCTTAAACAGACCATCATTCACAGCAAATTACCCAGCCTTCAGGAGAACAGCAACCACACACCACACAACCCTGCCACTGCAACCTCTGCAAGACATGTAAGATCATCGACACGGACACTACCATCACATGTGGGAATACCACCCACTAGGTACACAGCAGATACTCATGTGACTCAGCCAATGTTGTCTATCTCATACGCTGCGGGCAAGGATGCCCTGAGACATGGTACATTGGCGAAACCATTCAGACACTACAACAACAGATGAATGGGCACCTGGTAACAATCACCAAACAGGGATGTTCCCTCTCAGAGGGGGAACACTTCAGTGGTCAAGGACATTCAGTCTCGGATCTTTGGGTAAACATCCTCCAAGGTGAACTTCAACATACACAACAATGCAGAGTCACCGAGCAGAGGCTGATAGCCACGTTCGGTACCCATGAGGATAGCCTCAACCAGGATCTTGGGTACATGTCACACTGAAGGTGACCATACCACATTATATTCTCTCTCTCTCTTTCTTTCTCTCTCTCCCTCTCTCTCTCACACACACACGCGCGCACACACACACGCGCACACACACACACACACAAAGACACATCACACTCTCTCTCCCTCACACACACATACACACACTCTCTCTCTCCCTCATGCACATGCACACACACACACACGCGCACACGCATGTAAATCTATGGAGTGAATTTGCATTTGCAGATTTGTAATTGCAGATACATTCTATTTTGTTCAAAAAGCGCACTCTTTGTAGACAGCCAATGTGGCGTTTTATAAATTCTTACTTCAGAAATAAAACAAGTCTGATTCCAAGCTGATACACAACCAGGTTCTAAACAAGACTTCACACCTAAAATGCATTGTCTAACCTGGGATGTCATCTCTAGTATGCCGAGGGAACTGATAAAGACTTTAGTTATCTCAGGGCAATGACTTGAAAGAAATTTGGGAATTTGCATATTAATCGTTTATAACCGATTAAAGATTTAACAGCCATCTTAAATTTGTTCAGCACTGCATCAGTTCCATAACCCTTTGATCTTTTGCATATAAATTCTGTGTCTGAGGCCACCTCTCTCACTGACACCTGAAGGAGTGAGGCTCCGAAAGCTTGTGTTTTCAAATAAACCTGTTGGACTATAACCTGGTGCCATATGATTTTTGACCTTGTCCACCCCAGTCCAACACCGGCACCTCCACATCAGTTCTATAGGGTTGTCTCTTCGCCATGAGGCTGTGTTCTCAGGTCCTAGTCTCTCCTCTTACTGGGGACATCATCTCCATGTCCACTCTGTCCAGGCCTCTGAGTATTCTTTATGTCTCAATGATATTCCCCCCTCATCCTTCTGATCTCCACGTAGTGCAAACCCAAAGTCCTCAACCACTATTTATCTGACAAACCTTCACCCCCAAGATCATTCTTATGAACTTCCTCTGGACTCCGTCCATACCAGCACATCCTTCCTTAGATACAGGGCCCAAAACTACTCACAGTGTTCCAAATGCGGTCTGTCCACAGCCTTATGCAGTCTCAGCGATGCATCTGTGCTCTTGTATCCTCGTCCCCTTGAAATGAATGCAAACATTGCATTTTCCTTCCTATTTGCAAACTGCATCTGTATGCTAACCTTAAGAGAATCCTGAACTAGGACTCCCAAGCCCCTTTGTGCTCTGAAGCCTTTCCCTGAGCCGGGCTATGCTGCTGGCAGCTCCTGGACGATGATCCAGTCAATGCTCACTATCTGCAAAGAGTAGTCACTGCAGCAATAAAATCTCAGCAAGTTTCAATGGCTGCAGGGACTCCTTTTAGACCTATTCCACCATTCATTATAATCATGACTGGTCAGCATCTTAACTCGAACTATTTGTTTCAGGGAAAAGATGAAAGGTGAAATGGGTGCTGTGAGAGAGGAGGAGCACAGACCCACAGTGAGGAGCTGATGATGGGTGGCTTTTAAGAGCTGCTGCCTGGCCCATCAACTTCGTTATCTGGTATTGGCAGGCCTCTTCTAATTTACAGCAGAGATATTACGCTGGCCCAGAGATTAAATCCTGGAACCCCTGATACAATGATCCCACACGAGCCGCTGGAAGGGAGTCACTGAGTGCAACTCATGAGGGACAATCAGAGGGATTGTGATAGCAGCCAGCAGACACACACCTGCTGCAGGGGTATAATCTGGCCCCAGTTTCCCTCACAGACCTACAAACCAGCCTTAGAAAGACACCACCTATTACTTGACACTGATCATCCACCTATTAGACAGGACGAGTGACAGAAACAGAGTTAAACAAAAAAAAAATACAGTTGGAAAACTATTGGATCATAACGCAGACACAGTTCAATCCCAAACTGGTCTGTAAATCGAGCTGACCATTGGTTGTCATGCCTTCAGCTATCAAAGGCCCTATATTCTGGAATTCTCATCCCAACCTTTCATTCCATCTTCTAAGTCACTCCTTAAAACCTATCTGATTGATCACCTGAACTAATATCTCATGTGGCACAGAACCAAATTTTATTTCTTAATGCTTCCTGAGAAGCACCTTGGATATTTCATTACATCAAAGGCACTACTCAAATGCAGGTTGTTGTTATTGATGTGGAATTAATTTGTTGCTCCATAAACTTGAGCTCAAACCAACCAATTGCAGGCCAGTTCACTGTGCCACCAAAACAAACACTCACCGCACAGTGTTTCATTTCTCCAGTTTAAAATGATTCCATTTCTCAGGGCGCGGAAAGCATACGCAGACAGTAAACTGCATAGGCACCACGTCTGTTCCACACAACTGCACAGGTCAGTCAGGCAGGCCTGGTAATAGGGTTGAGGATCGACACTCTCATGTGCTGCCTGAAATAAGGGACCCTGAGAGGAGCAGGACAGAATAGACAATCACTACTGGAATTCTTCAAACAGTGTAAATAATACAAGAAATACATTATCAAAGGTTAAGGGTGGGTCAAGTAGTAGTCATGACATTTAAATTTCAATTCTGGCTATTATTTTTTGGAATCAAATTCACGGATTAGAACTCTCACCTCTGACATTACAGTCCAACGCACGTCAGGTACAACACAAGAGATGAAGTTCCCTCTATATTGTCTGGCCAAGCAAGGCAGGAACGTTATGGGATATATGTTAACCCAGCGCAGGTCCCACACAGACAATTGTGAATCATACATGTGGAGCCAAATCTCAGACTCTGGGCATTCTGACTCCTGGGCCCTCAGCTGAAAGCAACCAGATCATTTTCCGTCTAGAATGGGCAGGAAGAGAGCAGCTTTCATCAGGTGATGATCAGACAGCCCCAGCAACATCCAGCTCAAAGGCAGGGCTGGGTTTTGGTGCATCTCGTGGACTGGTGGAAAATCCAGGCCTGGCAAGCTTTCCTGTTTCTGCTGCTGCCCACAAAGTGGCACTGTTTCAGTCACATGGAATGATCTCTCCCACTTTCCACCAATCACAGACCTGCTTTCAGCCTGAGGGGCAGGATACAACAGAATTGCTGTCAAGCCCCTGGTTGGAACATCATAGGGATCCGATTGACCTCACTGGACCTTTGATTTACATAAATTTCAGAGGATCCCATCTGTTTTGGGCAGGCTTTTCATCTATTTGCTGTTTAATATTTGAAGCAACAGGAAAAGGCAGGAGCAGCTAGGTGACCTATCCCCTTTTAGTCTGCTCGTTTCTGACAGATTGGGGGTAAAATCAAATCCTCGCTTTACGCTGTAGAGTAGATCTCTCTTCGCACTGCCCACACAGTGGTCAATGGTTTGATTTTTTTTGTGACTGATTATGTTAGTCCAGTAAGATCTCTGTTAACTGTGCATGCTTAATTAAGCCTACATGATGACGAAGAGGAAATTAAATAGACAAATCCCAGATAAAGACCACGAAGAAAACTGGAATAAGCATAAGTTCAGGCATTTAGTGATATTTTAAAAGGCTCATTAATCAACCCTGTTTTGCCCTTAGAAAGTCATGCCATGTCTGCATTACCTGAAGGTACATAAAATGTACAACAAAGTGCTGAGACACCCCATAATGGTTTGACCCAGTTAAGTCGAGGCACAGAGGAGTAAAGGTATTGGGAGGAACGGGAGCAGTTTTGATCATCCTGATGATAGAAAGGTGGGATTTAGAAACAACAGAACAAAAAAGACTTGTAGCAATATTTTATCGGACACCACTCTGTGGTGATTAATAGAGGATCAGGCAGCGTACATAAGGAATGGTTATGTGATTGAGCATCGCAAAGTGAGACACAGTTGGCAGGAGTCAAAGGTCAGAAAATCAGAGCCCAGCAGCTTGCCAATTCCCATCTATTCATTTGAATGATGTCCAATGTCCAATTAAAACAATTACGACCTACAACTTTCATATAGATTGGGAGAGAATTTGTTGCACAAATTTGAGAAAAAAAAACAGAGAATACATTGAGTGAACACATTCAAGAACATTTTTCCAAGCTTGGTATCATATAGTCAATGAGGACAAAGGGAGAGTGAAGAAATCTTACCAACAGGATAAAAGATGTACCATGAAGAAAGTGATAAAGTTGGGAAAGGGTGAATTAGAAACAGATTCAGGTGTAAGTGAACATTTTGCTTTAGTCTTCATAGAAGCTTTTCAGAAAAGGAGGACACAATGCAGCAGGTTAGGTTAGAAATTTTGAAACAGAAACATTGTACATAATCAGCTCACGGTATTGAAGCCAAAGAACTACCCAAACCGAGATGATTTTTACCGAGGTTGGCAAGATTTGGGTGTTGGCATGATTGCCACCACTGGTTGGACTGGATTTTGGGAGATTTCAGCACATGACCACTTCCACCCAAGTGCCACTGGAGTATTTTGTGTCTATGGTCACCCAGTATGTCAATTATTCAATATTGGCAGTTACATTAACTCACAACCCTATAGACTCTGAAAAGACGCACTATCCATCACCCTGTTTCACTGGAGCTGTCAGCTATGGTTGGGAGGTTTTACCATATAACTTTCCAGCTTTGACTGCCCCAATCCCATGTCTCTGCAGTTAGTTCTTCCTTGGCCACAGTCTCCCCACAACAGCTGGGAAATATGCAGAGTTAGCATTGCCCAATTGACAGTCAAGGATTGTCCAATCAAACAGCATTTTGGCCCCCAGTTCCAAGATTATTCCTTGCTGTCACTTAAACCTTTCCCCTGGGTTGTTTGGAACAGTATGTAAGAAACTAACATGGAATTTTAGAAACTTTGGGATAATCCAAAAGCATTGATTAGTTTAGCCGTCAGTAAGGAATATACCAATAAGAGAAAAAATGGGTAAGGACTCCTTTCCATTTTGGGCAAGCAAGCAGCCTGGTGTTAAATCACAAAAACAAATAATTCCTTAAAGGTTACCATGATAATGCCGCAAGTCATGTTGGCTGCACGGTTATCAGCTAGTGTTGTTCCATTGCACGGGTCCTCAATATCTTCAGCCCTGCACAGCCTCTCTTTGTTCACCCTGATGGGCTGAATGTTTCCAAACCCAACAGGGGCCAAAGCCTCTTCTCCACTTGGTAACCTATCCCACAGAAGCAATCCATTGTTATTGTCTCAGTGCAATTTCACTAGGTGAATGTGAAAACTAGTACCGTAAGTCAGAGATGAAAATTCAACCAATATGTCCAGCAAAGGGAGTTTTAGCACCATCACTAAAGGCGAATAATGTAAGTAAATAATTATTCATTTTACAAGCAGCTATACAAAGTTAGGTATAATGTAAAGGAAAGGCAAAATTAAAGCTCCCTCTAAAGTTACCCTGTCAGCACTGCTGCATTAGATGCCAATATGTGATTAGGTTCTTTACCTTGGATTGCAAATTCTTCAGTTTCCCAAGACACAGTGAAGACCTATTTAGATGATGACTAGTGGAAACTACTATGGTTAGGGACTCCCCACACCTGGCGATCTCATACCTCAAAGTGCTGGGGTACATCAATGCAGGCTGAAACAGCGTGAGAGTGGAGTCATGATGCCTCCAATGTGCCTGAATGTGACCCTATTGGAACTCTGCATTGTACATTGGCCCCATGCTTGAAATAAAATCCATGAGAGTTTAGTCAGAATTTAGGCAAGTTGGACAATCACGTGAGCAGGTACTTGAATTTCTGCCCAGAATAGACAAGACAAGTCCTGGAGATGTGTCAGACTGTACCAAGTCATTGAAACACCATACCACTGACTCGATTAACTTCAGTAGGATTAGCACTGGGCAAACACTGTTTGGCACAGTTCCATCAGGATTGTGGCTTGAGTAATTTCTGTGCCTTTGTAATAATCTGTTCTGCATCTGATGCCACAACGCTTATTGACACACATAGAGAAAGCTTTAATGTACATATCAAATGTCTAAGCTGCAAATGCTTGATGCGAAAACTAGAGGTAAGCAAAGGAAAGCATTTTATCTAAGGACTGAAATTCCACAAGCTTGATGAATGCAAAGCTCAAGCAGAATTTGAAGATTATAAAACAACCAGACAGCCAATTCCTCAACCTGAGCTCGCAATGGGCAAGGCACTGTTCAGGACAGCAAATGTCAGTGCGAGGTAGACAAGACTGGAGCTCTGATCTCTGACCATATTTCCTGAGAGCACAACTCTCTACTGGGGAAAATATAGTTTCACAGAACGAGCCATTATGCCACAGTTACGTTATCAAATATAAACTGATGCCGAGTGAAATGAAAATGTGAGCTGCTCTGGGATTGTCAACCTTATCAAGTAGGATGTGCTTTCCACAAGTTGCAGGAGTTGATGACTCATCCAAGGGGAACAATTGTAATCAAACTTGACCATCAGGAAACTGACAAGATTGGACAACATGCCAGTTCATAAATTCAGTCCAATCTTATTCTGCATCATGTCAAAGGAGAACAACAGTGTACAAGCTGTAAAACCAGCATTAGGATTCTATCCTGGTGAGTTTGGCTTCAATTATCCCTCACACCCCCAGATGTGCAGATAGACTCAGCTTTACTGTTCTGTGGTGTACAAATGTACTTCAACACTTACGCAAAATCATCTGATGAGTTTCCATTCAAATTGCCACACAGTCCACATATTCTCAATTGTAACGATTCAGGGACATTGATTTCTACAAAACCTTTTCCGTACCAGGTGATGCTAAGACCTTCCAGCAAGTTCAGAATCACGTAGATTCCTGTTGAAAAGAAGCATCAGAAACTATTTACCTAGAATAACATGGCTGGATTTTGTTGTACCTTTGCATAACCTCTCACAGTGGAACACCAGACTAATATTAACTATTGGTAAATATGTCAATGCTGTGGAAATTAGTAGGTCACATTCATATTCCTCCTGTTAAATTTATGAAAATCTTGGATGATCGAATAAGAATATAAAAACATAAGAAATAGGGGAAGAGTGGACCATATGGCTTCTCAAGTCTGCTCCATCATTTAGTATGACCACAGCTGATTATATGCCACAACTCCACTTTCCTGCCCATTCTGCATATCATTTGCCAATCCAAGTACATTGCATCCACTGGCTCCCCTTTATTTCCAGTTGTGTCCTCACAATATGCTAATAAAAATGTCAAGCATAATTTCCCTTTCTCAAAGCTATGTTAACCATGCCTGACCAAATAAGGATTCTTGAAGCGTATCCCAGTAACAACAGACACCAGCACTTTCTTGACATCTGATGTCAAATGAAGCTCTGACTTTGTTCATCCTGTCCCTCTTGTTGGAAAGCACCTTGACTATACCCAAACCATCTCCTCTTTAAAGGATTAAAATTGTTAAAATACTTCCATTCGAGTTTTACCTGCCAACCTTTGATTCCTATTGCTCTACCAGATCTGTTCTCACTCTGCTGAAGTCAGAAGTCACACGGCACCAGGATATAGTCCAACAGGTTTATTTGCCCACTTCACCTAATGAAGGAGCAGCACTCCAGAAGCTTGTGATTTCAAATAAACCTGTTGGACTATAACCTGATGTCATGTGACTTCTGACCTTGTCCACCCCATTTCAACACTGGCATCTCCACATTATCACTCCGTTGAAGTCAGCCCTCCCCCACAATTTGTTAGTTTTTAGGCTGGATTACATGTCCTTTTTTAAATAGCTAACCTAAACTTTATGGGAGTATAATCACTGATCCCTAAAATGGTCCATTTTGTACACATGATCCAACTCTTGCCCCCAAAACCAGTACACCAATTCCTGGACCCTACAGCCCTCCGCACTCAATATCGAGTTCAATAATTTTAGGGCCTGAGCTTTCCCATGTCCCAGCCCCCTACCCCACACACCAGGCCTTGGTGCCACATAGCCTGCCATTACACTCCCCCTGTTGTTAGTCACTAATAGTCCCCATTAACAACTATTCACCCTCCCAGCCTGATCGTTATCAACTCTGGTCTATCCAACTGCTCTTCTCTCTCTTTAGGCTGTATCCTATCGTTTACTCTCTACCCCACCCACCTCATTTTTCTCTGCATATAAACTGACTTTTTCCCAGCCACCATCAGTTCTGTGGAAGGGTCACCGGACCCGAAACGTTAACTCTGTTTTCTCCTTCACAGATGCTGCCAGACCTGCTGAGCTTTTCCAGCAACTTTGTTTTTGTTCTTGACACCAATTCCTCCTTCCTCATTGATTAATGTACTGATCAAGAAAATCCTTTCAAAAAATATTTGGAACCTCTTTCCCCTCTCTATGCTTTACACTATTACCATCATCTTATTCAAATAATTGAAGTCCCTGACTACCAATACTCAATGGTTCTTGCATCTCCAACTTACCTATAAATTTGTTACTCTATATGCTTCTCATTAGTTTTAAGTGCATTGATTTTATTAAATGGTTTAATGATGCAGGTGCTATCTGTCTCTCGCTGTGCATCATATCCTTGCATCTTTCCCCTCCACTGAACTTCCTGAACTTCTCCCTGTCACCCCAGCCATTTGAAGCCTCTTTCTTCCTGCAACCCCTCCCTCACAGCCTCTCAATTCCCTGTTGGCAGACCCCAAACCTGGAAGGTGGAATTAATTCCCTCATAACTTCTTAGCATCCCCAAAAACAGTACCCACCCCTGGCCTTGGTCATTGCCCCGAGCCTGTGGCTTTATCCCTTCCCCTCAATGTTTCCTTGTCCCTGTGATTTGGAGGTCTCTGCAAATCTGTTGACCCTGTGTGTGTTTTCACCACTGGTGACTATAATTCAAAACTACCTCTAGCTATAAAGAACTATGAGGCATCCTGAGCTCATGAGAAACATCCTGCCTGCAAGTAATCTTGTTAAAAATCTCTGACAAGGTAGTACTGACACACGGAAGGGATTTCTCCTCAGTTTCTTGTCCAATATTTATCCGTCAACAAACATCACAACACAGGTTATCTCATCATTTTCTGTTTGTTGGGTGTCGCTGGGCTCAAACTGGCAGCCACTTTTCCTACATTGAAGCTGTAAAATGCTTTGAGACATTCAGTGGTTGTAAAGGGTACTATATAAATGCAAGTCTTCTGTTGAATGACTGCACAACATCAGAAGCTGAGTTCTAGGATTAAAGGCAGTGCCACATATTGGCTGTGTTAAAGGGTCATGAATGTGGTAATTTGATGACTTTTGTTTGTTTGTTCATGGGATGGGGTCATCACTGGCTAGGCCAGCATTTATCATCCAAAGGGCAGTTAACAGTCAACGACATTGCAGTGTGTGGGTTTTGAGTCGCACATAGGCCAACCTGGATAAGAATGGCATAATTTCCTCTCCTAAAGGGTATTTAATGAACAAGGTGGGTTTTTACAACAATCAACAGTGGTCACATGGTTAGTGGGATTCGAAAGCTTGCCCCCAGAACAATAACCAGATCACCAGGACAGCACAACTTCTCCTGGGTATCATATCAAATCAAAGACTATACCCAAATCAGCGACACGCTGGGGTTACTCATTGAGAGAGAACACATAATTTATAGCTACAGATGGAAAAGCATTCCACTTTCTAACCCAGTTTTGGATAACACTGAAGAGACATGAAGGCAGATATCTCAGAGTTCCTAACTCTGTAACCTTTCCCCACTGGACACATTGCATACCTGAATGTTGAATGGTGATACCTGCTGCATCAGAATAAGGAAGGTCTACTTCTGTGCTGTTAACTCGAATTTGGTTCTTCCCTGAAAGCTTGAAGGTTCTGTTTTCAATCTGTACAATCAGGGCCTTTATCTCAGGCTCAGTGGGACTGTCATTCCATTTACTTTGGAAAACTACCTGAGGAAAACAAATCATTATTAGGAAGCAATCATAACTCGTACTTAATTTAGAACTGATAAAGCCACATGAAATATGCTTGTTAATCATTGTTGGAAGACTCAGAGGCAACAGGAACAGTGTATTTGCGCAGAGATTAAGTTGAGTTTTAGCTGTTATATCTAATTGGAGGAAGTAGATTACAACTGACGGTCCACATGCAGCCAAGCCTCTGAATTGAATGTGGAAGCAACGACTGGGAGTTGAGCTGGGGCCAGGGCCTGAGGGATTAATGTCTGGTGAGGTTGGCCAAGAAGAAAACGGTAGGGATGGGTGAGTGGGAGATGTGGTGTCCATGGTGAGAGGAATTCTAGGATTGGAAATGCTGGAAATAGAACTGTTTTGGGAGTGGCCACCACTAACTGAGGAATAACACTGATGGGAGCAGAGATCTGTGCTGTCATTTGTCCATTGCACACCGTGTAGCTTCAGTTCAAAAATTTCTGGATGGTGAGTGATCTGCTACCAAGTCAATGGAGTAAATCCCTGTTGTTGTCTTTAACATGGAGGGCTTGGGTGTTATTTCCTGACATTGATTACAATTTTCATTGCCTGGTTTATAGGGACTGTGTGTCTGAGGTGGGCAACATGTCCAAAGATGCCTGACAGAGATGATTAATGATGACTTTTCGTCTGCTTCACATTATCAAACTACTGAGTTCTCAGCCATCACCTCTGGCAAAGCACATGGAATACCTTCTGACACTCACAGTAGAAATTCAGCTTGGATAGTAATATAAACGTGTGGCAATCTGAACTATGTCCTGTTCGATGTACAGTCACTGTAATGGGGTACAACAGGCAGCCAAAACCACAGTACCCATTCTGTCTGACAGTCCAAATCACCTTTCCAGTGCTCAAAGATTTGTTTAAGGAGATCCATACACAAATATTTTACTGATGCAGCTCTGACTGTTCTGTGCTCTCGTGGAGATTTTCATATTCTCTTATCTGCAGATGCCGCACAGATCCCACATTGCTGATGTTGGTAAAATAATTCATTTCTGTATGTCTGGTTCACTATCCAGCCCATCCAGTTTGTGAGCTAGGTATTTACAAAGATATCCACTACCTCCCTGTTATTAGTGCCCTATATCTGGTGTTTGCACTGAAACTCTGCACTTTTCACAGCTTTTCTTGTATTAGAAATACCAGCGACTTCCTTCTGTTGAAGACTCTCCACTGTGTCGCTGAAATTGTGGAAATCCTGACCAAGGACAGCGCTATCATCAATGTGAGGCAGGTTGAAAAATGTCTCCTCAGCAAGAGTAGTTTCAGTCTTTCTGGGATGAATTATAGTCAACAGATACCAGCATTAGTTAGGGATGGGCAATAAATGCTGTTCTAGTCAACAACACCCACGTGCCACGAATGAATATAAAAAGAATCCTAAACGGTGCCAGGACACAGCAGGTCGACCGAGGGAGGGGATAGTGTCAGTTCTTGCAAGATTCTAACAGTCCGCCTCAATAGATTAAATTTTGGATGTGCCTGTGATGTCTCTGTGCAACACCTTTATTGAGTTGGAAAGGCAAGCACTCATATTCCCTTAATCTGCTGCTCGGACATTTGTATAATTTAATGTGTATAGAAATCACTCTTTGCATATGGAGCTACACTCCAATAAGAGAGCAGAGATTAGAAACTGAAGTGTCGCATTTGGTCACTTTTGTCTATCATATCATGTGAAGTATAAGCGATGCTACTGATTTGTAGGTGTTCCTGTAGGAGATGTGCTGTCATGGTCCGGCATGGGCCATACTCACACATCCACTGCAGTTTGTCTGCAATTCCTCTGTGATATTCCACATTCAATTATGCCTAGGTTGAGCCTTCTATCTGCTCTTTGTGCAGTGATTGTAATGACGTCAGCTGGGTGGACCTCATAGAATATGAGATCCCTGATTGCGGCTGTTAATCGGGTCCAATCAGGGAGCCCTTGCTGACAGACATACACAGGAGTGTCAGAGGTTCTGTTCACTCAGAGTTGG
Organism: Rhincodon typus; assembly: GCF_021869965.1. Lineage (NCBI taxonomy): Eukaryota > Metazoa > Chordata > Chondrichthyes > Orectolobiformes > Rhincodontidae > Rhincodon > Rhincodon typus. Next base: position 3,876,344 of record NC_063348.1, read on the forward strand.
CTCTGAGGAAGCTGGATCAGTGTCAAGCACTCTCCACATGTAAATAAAGGGTGACTTGGTGATGTGAAGTTATTTTATTTCGTCCTCTAGAAGAGATCTCTTGTACAACACACAACCATTATAGGACAACACCTGGTTTTTCTTTACAGGAATGGAAATTGAAAGGATCCTTTGATGAGTGACCAATTCCATCAGGTTATTATCTGTGTGATAAAGGTAAAGATTGTTCCTATTGTCTCTGAACAATAATTACTGAACACTGAAGGGCACGGGACATTTCAGTGAAAATAAACTTCAAAAACATTATCATGGGTGCCAGCATCAACAATGGCTACAGGATGAATATTGATAAGAAAAGTACCAAGTACATCAGCATAACAAAGGTAATATTAACATGGATAGTATGGACATCCATAATGACCATACCATTACAAATGCTAAAACCCAGAACAATACACTCGCCGAGCCAACAAGGTGTAGAGCTGGATGAACGCAGCAGGCCAAGCAGCATCAGAGGAGTAGGAAAGCTGACGTTTCGGGTCTAGACGGTGGGTTTGGTTGCAGACGTTTTGTCACCCTGCTAGGTAACATCATCAGTGTGCCTCTGGTGAAGCGTTGGTGTTCTGTCCCACTTGTTATTTATATGCCTCGGTTTGCTGGGATGGTTGGCATTACTTCCAGTTCTGTTTTTCAGTGGTTTGTATATCGGGTCCAGCTCAATGTATTGTTGATGGAGTTCCGGTTGGAATACCAGGCTTCCAGGAATTCCCTGGCATGTCTCTGTTTGGCTTGGGCTATAATGGATGTGTTGTCCCAGTCGAATTTGTGTCCTTCTTTATCCGTGTGTATTAAGACCAGTGAGAATTGGTCGTGTCTCTTGGTGGCTAGTTGGTGTTCATGTATCCGTATTGTCAGTTTTCTTCTGGTTTGGCCCATGTAATGTTTCTCACAGTCCTCGCATGGTATTTTGTACATTACGTTAGTTTTATTGGTTGTGGGTATGGGATCCTTTATGTTCATCAGTAGCTGTTGTAGGGTGGTTGTTGGTTTGTGGGTTACCCTGATACCGGGGTCTGAGTAGTCTTGTGGTCATGTCTGATATGTCCCTGATGTATGGTAGGGTGATTAGTGAGTCTGGTCGTGTTGCGTCTCCCTGTTGTGGTCAGTCTCGGAGGTAACAGTGGTGAGGTGCCAGCAACCACCCCAACACCCAAAAACAGAGCTGCATCAGGACAATATTCAAACCGGCCACAACACACTGCAGCAACCTGGAACTGCACAAAGCAGAACAGGAGCACTTATACAGAGTTTGAAAAGGAATGGATACCCAAAAAGCATAATCCGCCATTACCTCCACAACTGATCACAACAAGAAGACACAACACGACCAGACACACTCGTCACCCTACCGTCCATCAGGGACATATCAGAGATGACCACAAGACTACTCAGACCCCTCGGTATCAGGGTAACCCACAAACCAACGACCACCCTGCAACAGCTACTGACAAACATAAAGGATCCCATACCCACAACCAATAAAACCAATGTAATATACAGAATACTGTGCAAGGACTGTGAGAAACATTACATGGGCCAAACCGGGAGAAAACTGGCAATAAGGATATACGAACACCAACTAGCTACCAAGAGACACGACCAATTCTCACTGGTCTTAATCTACAAGAACAAAGAAGGACATAAATTCGACTGGGACAACACATCCATAATAACATAAGCCAAACAGAGACATGCCAGGGAATTCCTGGAGGCCTGGCATTCCAACTGGAACTCCATCAACAAACACATTGAGCTGGACCCGATATACAAACCACTGAGAAACAGAGCCGGACGTAATGCCAACCACCCCAGCAAACCGAGGCATATAAATAACAAGTGGGACAGAACACCGACGCCTCACCAGAGACGCACTGACGATGTTACCTAGCAGGGTGACAAAACGTCTGCAATCAAACACACTGGCTCAGTGAGCAAGTCTACAACATCATCCACAACCCGAGCTACAAATCTTCTCAAAAACTTTAAACAATACGCTGTCAACGGCAAGAACTGTAACATCAGTAATAAGCATGTTGTCAGCAATATCATCAACAAACCATTGTGAACGCTACCAATACCAAGGGCAGACTTTTCCATAACTGAGGAGGAGATGATTGTAGGAGGAGATGAGTTTGGATGATAAAATGTCAGGCTGACTCCCTGGTATATCCCCACTTCTTTGTGCATTTCCTGGAGTTGGGAGTGCATCAGTAAAGGCAATGTGCTCAGCATCCATGGGAGATAGATCTCACAAATATTGATTTAATTTGTGGGCATCTACCAAACAGTCTGCAAGTTTGTGGAAGGTGGATGGTGAAGTAACTCTTCAGAAGCTGGCATCCCATCACCAATCACCCTGAATTTACAAGCACACTGCCTCTCAATGAGTCAGGCATTCAGCATTTCAATATCCCTGACAGAAAACATTTTAGGTCAGCCAGGGCTCCTTGATAGGACCAGATTAACAGCCCTAATCAGGGAACTCATATTCTATGAGGTCCAGCTGGTTGACCTGGTTACAGTAACTACGGACAGGAAGCTCAGTGCTGTGTGTATTTAACCACTCACAGGAGGCAAGGGCAGCACAGGAGAACTTCATGCTGATATAATGGAAGTGAAATTTTAAGTTTGAAAGATCAAACTTGCCATCAAATTTGCAACAGCTGTGCGCAAAGATGTGCCCAACATGTAGGACTGGATGCCAGTTACAATATTAGCCCATCTGCATCTTGTGTTGCCCTCTCCTCCTCTATTCTGAGCAGCATCCAACTTTTGACAAGGAGGCTACCAGCCACCATGATAGCCCTCCTGTAGTTGTGGAGCTGACAGGGATGCCATTGAAACATGGGTGGCACTCCTAAACAGCCCTGACATTGGGTGTTTGATCCTCATGGCAAAATACAGCCCACAACATTGGAACTAACGGCCTCTTTGTAGAGGTTCCTCAGAGTGCCTAATAAGGCAGAAAGAAAAGAAGTACCACACAGCATACACGGTGGAGAAAGGGAATAATATTTGGAGGATGAGGTGGAAAGCAGCAATTTCTTTTAAAGGAAGCTTTTGAATACAAGGAGGAAAGTTGATAAAAAGACAATTATAGCTTTGTACAAAACAACGAATTGGCTAAATTTAAAACAGTGCATCTAGTATTGGGCTGGCAATTAATAAAAAGGTGAATGCCATGAGCAGCCTTTAAGATAATACCAGAGACAAGAAACTATAGTTAGGAGGGAAGATTTGCGATAATGGAGCTATTATGTTGGAGCAGAAAAGATTTAAAGGGATTTATTATTAGGTGGAGTTTTGCCAGACCATGCTGTGCTTAGGGAGCACAGTTAAAGATCGTCAATTTAAAACTGTCACAAAGAGGGTGAGAAAAGGTCCACAGAATCCCTAGTGTGGAAACATTTGGCCCACCGACCCTCCAAACCACCCAGACCCAGACCCATCCCCATCCACCTACCCAAAACCCTCCATTTCCAATGGCTAACACACCTAACCTACACATCCCTGAACACTATGGGTAATTTAGCATGGCCAAACCACCCATCCTGTGATTGTGGGAAGAAATCGGAGCACCCAGAGGATATCCACACAGACACAGGGAGGATGTGCAAACTCCACACAGACAGTCACCCAAGGCTGGAATGGAACCAGGGTCCCTGGCGCTGTGAGGCAGCAGTGCTAACCACTCAACTACCATGTTGGCAACAAGATGTTAGAAATTTCTTTGCAAAAGTTGTGTTGGAGATCATTGCACTTATAATAGGGCTACTGGATAAATGCGTCAAGGAGAATTAAAAGAAAGCAGGACAGTAAAATTTATCCTTTTCCTCGTGTATTGAACGTAATGCACAGGTTCTGGGAAGGAAATTCCACAGGAATGGTCCACTACAGTCAAGGAGAGCACAGAGAATAAGGAGTAACCCAATTATCAGAAACTAAGTGCACAAATGGATTGAGAGGGTAAGGACTCGTGGAGTGGGGACACATAGCTGGAGAAGGTTGTGCAGGAAATGGCAGGTGAAGGGTATGCAAAAGAGAATCAGTATTTTTTTCTGAGTAATTCAGTTGAACACAAACAGTCAATGAAGTTTGACAAGGGCAGAATAAATAGCAGATGGAACTCCGTGTAGGAAACATTGTGGGTTACAATCTTCTGAGTGAGTTTATAATGTGAAAGGTGAAGGCACGCTTAACAGAAAAGCAATAAAGGGAGCTACAATGGACAAGGACAAGGCAAGAGTAAGGTTTGGGCTGGAATGGACAAAGGATTTGAGTAGAGGCAGGTATTGCTCGGGAAGTGAAAGCAGTGCCCTGGTAACACTATGGATGTGGCAGGCCATTCCTTATCTAAACAGACAGATATATAATGGATACATAGCATTCAAAGCACAAAGGCAGAGCATCTGGTTTAACAGATTTTGCTCCACAGGGGCATCTTTACATTTTTTTTCACTTAGTGCTATCCACTTGGATTCCTTTCTCCGTCACACATTTACCTTGCGCCCCCGAAAATGCTACTCACTTCAACTACTCCTTGTGGCAGCATGCTCCACTCTCTAACCACTCTCTGGGCAAAGAATTCTCTCCTCATTCCGCATCGGACGGATAAGCAACCATTTTATATTTATGGCCCCTGCTTCTGGTCTGCCGTGTATGTGCAAACATTTTCTCTATGAAGACTATGCCAATCTATTTCATAGTTTTTGTGAGTTCTGGCAGCTGAGTCCTCAGTCTTCTCTTTTCTGAAGAAAAGAGCCCTCTGAGCCTGTTCAGTCCTACCTGGTAGGTATATACTAGTTTTAGATTCTGTGACTTCTCCAACACCTCTACAGTACCTGTGTAACATGGAGATGTGAACGTTTTACTGAAGTCCATGTGATCTGACCAGGATTAAGATTTCATCTTCATGCTTTTAAACTCTATCCCTTTAGAAACAAATACCAATGATTTGTTTGCTTTTTCATAAAAAATCACCTAATTTACTGTGTCACTGCTTTCACTAATTTGTGCAATAGTATCCCCAGGTCCCTGAGCCTCAATCTCATTTAAATTCTTGACTTTGTCCAGGAAGTATGTGACCTCCTCAATTTTCTTACCAAAATCTATCACTTTGCTCTGTTCTATATTTAAGTACTTTGCCAATTATATGCATGCCATTGTCCTCTTCTGTATTAATTACACCCCCAGCAAGTTGCTGAGGATCTGAAAACACTGGAATGCTCAATACTGCATTGCCAGCAAATAAGTGTGGGCGCTGCCTTGCCCAAATATTGTGCAAATGCTGGATAGAGAAATGATCAACTTCCAGATTACACTGATTCCATCTCCAATTAAAGAAATGGCAAAGTCACACAGATCAAAAATATTGCCGATTCACGTCCCTGTGAAACTGTGTGCATTTCTCTTCTCTATTGCCACAGGCTAAACATCTCCCCTAAGATTACTGCCCATCTGTTTTTCGAATCACTGGATGAAAAATGTAAAGGTGTAAGGGGTAATGCGAGAAGTCTGTGCTGTTGGTTGGTGTCAGGCCCAGGAGTAATGTGCCCGCTGCCATATATGGTCTAACTTATAATATCTGACAATAGGTTTACAGCCTCTCATTTTCATTCCAGTCTTACATGGAATTACTGAGGTACATTCTGTCTCACTTTCTCTCAAATGATACTGGAATCTGAACATGAATGGTTAAAACGCTTCTTGCTGATAACTCCCTCTCTTTTGTAGAAAGGGGTTGCTCCTCTTTCTGTGCCAGTCTGTCTTCTGCTAGTGTTGCTCGCTGAGACCAATAGCTAATTCTGCGAGACTGAACCCAACCATAAGTGCCAGAGGCCCCATGTAAATGGAATGTATCGCCGGTCACCTTTATTGTAGGCTTAGATAGGAATATGAAATAAAAACCGAAAGAACTGCGGATGCTGTAAATCAGGAACACAAACAAAGTTGCTGGAAAAGCCCAGCAGGTCTGGCAGCATCTGTGAAGGAAAAAACAGAGTTAACGAATTGGGTCCGGTGACCCTTCCTCAGAAACACAAATATGGTTTGTTTATCCATTGCTTCAGTCCACTTAGATCGCATAGGATTGTCAAAATTAAACAATAGCCCAACTATCATATGAACAACACTTACATTGAAATGATTTGAACCACAATCCTGGGCTAAAAGATAGGCACACGTTCCATTGAGGTTAGAGAAATGTCCATCAAAGGTCACCAAGTGCAACTCTCCAAACACAGTGCATGAAACGCCCTCTGCAGGAATATAACAGTACAGTGAGCATTTCAAGAACATATTTAGAAAAGATCAGGAGGGCACATCAAATTCCTTCCCACTGAGTTAATTACTGTTTTGAAGTGCAATGGAAGTGGCTGTATAGGAAAATGAAATTCAGTAGGGCTCTGGATAGTGTTGTCAAACAGAGAGCACTTGGGTTTCAGGTACATAATTCTTTGAAAGTGGCGTCAGTTAGACAGGATGGTTGAGAAGGCGTTTAGCACGCTTGCCTTCATTGCTCAGACCATTAAGTATAGGAGTAGGGACTTCATGTTGACATTTTATAGGACATTGGTGAGGCCGTTTTTGGAGTACTGCGTACAATTCTGGTCACCTTCCTTTTATAGGAAGGACATTAAATTGAAAAGGGTTCAGAAAAGATCTCCCAGGATGTTGTTGGGACTGGAGGTTGGGACTTCTTTCACTAGAGTGTAGGAGGTTGAGACGTGACGTTATAGACATTTATAAAATCATGAGGGGCATAGAAAAGGTGAATGGCAAGGATCTTTTCCCTAGGGTCAGAGAGTTCAAAACTAGGGGGCATATTTTTAAGGTGAGAGGAGAAAGATTTAAAAAGGACCTGAGGGGCAACTATTTTACACAGAGTGGTCAGTGTGTGGAATGATCTGCCAGAAGAAGTGTTGATGCAGCTACAGTTACAACGTTTAAAAGACATTTGGATAAGTACATGAATAGGAACGGTTTGGAGGGATATGGGCCAAATGCAAATGGGACTAGTTGGGTTTGGGAAACCTGGTCTGCGAAGAGGAGTTGGACTGAATAGTCTGTTTCCATGCTGTATGGAAAAGTCAATTTATTTGTGGCATTGTTATTAAATTTTGGGCAAAACACTGGAGCCATGGAATAATTTTTACACCAGGCCAGAACAAAGTCCCAATAGCAGCAGAATGGAGCCCTACCAGCAATAGTCCCGCACCCCAGAAGTATCCTTTGTAAAAGCATTCTTTATAAAACCTCAATGTTTGGAAGAATCGCTTTCATATATTTCAAGCTGACTTACTTGGTCTTATTTTTGGGACACACCTCATGCAGCATTCTCCATCAGGCTGGGACATGATGGACTGTGCTGGGCAGGAAACGAGAGGAGAGCAGGGCTTGGCATGACACTCCACAGTTCCATTGTCACAACGACAGAGATTACAGCCATCCAGCCACTGGGACTGAGCCTGTCACAAACAGCAGAGAGAGGAAACAGGGGTGGAAAATCACTGAGCAGCTGCATCCACCGTCTAACGGACTAAACATTTAGCTTCTGGATATTTTTGCTCCGGTAAAATTGGGAATAATGAATCCACAGGCACTATACATGTGGAGCCCTGCATCTAATCTATACCAATCCTGACCAGGAAATGCTCAGAGGACAATATAGAGGGAGTTTTACATTGTATCCAACCTGTGCTGCAGGTAACTGAAGAGTGACTTGATCCCAGAATGGTCACTGTCGCTGATCCAGAAAAAGCAGCCAGATAACTAAAGGGTCACAAAGTGACCCGGACTCCTGATCACATCCCAAATTCTACCCAAGACTGAGGGTGGACAGAATGGAGGGAATGGATGCCACCAGTTTGAGAATCCAGTAACAATCAACAAACACATTTGCACATCAGTCATGATTTTCCCCGAGTGTTGAAACAGGCTCGGAGGAGGGAATTTTGAACAGGGAGGCAGATAATGCTGCCTCGTTCCACCCAACATGGGGTCTCACTGCCAGCTTTTTCTGTCATTCTCTATTCGCAGTCAGGAGGGAAATGGCAGCTACCAACAAGCAGTGAAACACGGTGAACAGCAGAGATATGAGAGGATGATTATTTCCTCACATCTACTGGGAAAGGGTAGGCAGCCTCACCTCATGCACTTGATCCCGGTATACACACAGTGAATCAACACACACTGGGCAGCACTGACCCACTGGTGTCTCCTGCTGCATTAAACTGCATGGCAGGGCCTGGCATTGCTCCTTCTGTGACTCGCACATAACCGTCCCTTCCTGAAAATAGAAAATACAAATCAAGGATGGGAACAAAACTAATTTTTTTCTTTTGCACTAGATTTATTTACAATTCAAATGATCCAATTCAAACTGCAAACTGTATGTTGCACCAACCTACGACTTACAAAATCCAAAAGCTTGCATTTTCAAATAAACCTGTTGAACTATAATCTGGTGTCATGTGATTTTTTTTGACCACATACAAAATAGGCACAAAACAAAGGAATTCACACCATTACTGCAGTGCCTGGTTACTGCCAGCAGATGGGAGTGTAACATCAGAAACAACTAATACTACAGGCTGACTCTTATAGGAGGCTGAGATGTGGGCTACTGAGAGATTTGTGGCAGAATCTGATCAGACCAATCTCAACGTCAGAGCACCTTGCTCCATGCTTTTCACAAGCAGTGCACTTAGTTTTTCACTGGGCAGTGGCGAGTTGTCAGTTAAGAGGGAGAAGTGCTTGTTACGCACCTTGTTGATGGCTTAACTCACCTCATTAACATTCGGTTTTTTAATCTTATTAAATGTGCCAAACAAGCTCAGTGTCAGGAAAACTCAAAATGGAAATCACGGAAGGTACCAGACAGATTCAGCTCACTGCTTGCTCTGAGCAAACTCCATGTTATTTATGACCAAACAGTATGTCAGAGTAAGACCTCCGGATACCAGCCACCTGCACTCCTTGTCCACGAATATTGACAGCTGGCATCTGCCAATCCCTCACTGCATACTTCTCGAGCACACTGGCAGGCTGCTCAGGAAACACACGCTCCCACTGCAGGGCACACCAGCAACTAGCATCGAAAGGCTGCAGCTGGGATGCTTTGGGTGCAGGGACAAGCACTCATCTCAAGGATTGAGCCAGGCTACCTCTCAGACCTTTTAATGCTTGGACATTTGGCACCTAACCTATATGCTCCCAGCAACTCTACCTATGCCTGTGGACATTGGTGATACAGCCAGAACCAAAGGCTCTCAGTGCTGCCATATGAAGGAGCTCTTTAGCACAAACACACAGACAGGTTGCTTGTGGTGGAGTAGGGAGAAGACAGCTTGATGTATGGCACTCAAGAGATGTCAGTTTAACACCTACAGCATGTGCTAGCTCCTTGCGTGGCATCCTGCTCTGCACAATTGGAACAGGCAATAAAGCAAGTGTTGGAGAAGGAAGAAGCTTTCCCCTTGTGCATGACAGAGCTCAGCTTATTTAGGCACTACACACCAGACAGGAACTCATTGACGCCTGGCTCCAGGAGATCAGAGCTAGGTGCAGTAGAGAATTGTAGAGTGTGAAGTATTTGTTGGCCATATATGGCGAAATGTGGTTTTCTTTGTTGAGAGCAAACCTCAGCCTCGATTGGTTTTATTTGTGTTCACTTTTGCTTTCTGTAAATAAAAGGTCATGTTCAGAATTATTCAAATGCTTGTCTCTGTGTGATATTTTCTACTGGACAATGACAATTTGCAGGTCTCCAGTGGACAGAAGATAGGGCGGTGTTGATGTAAGGGAAGATGTAGCTAAGGTAAAGTGTATGGCACCGTGGTTAAACAGTGACAGGAGTGAAAGAATGGGGTTGTACGTGCAAGGGACCACTGTGCCATGACATTACCAGTGAGGGACAACACTGGATTGCCAATGGTCATTTAGATGCCTTTCAAAGATGGTGCGAGTGCAAGGGATGCCAGCCTTTTGGTGGTTGTCCACTGAGTGGTAAGCTGTTCTGGGAATGACATACAGTAAGTCTGGGACTGGAATTGGATGTGAGAGACACAGTCGGGGCAGGGTATGTAGCTAGTTTGCTAAGATATGGCAAGAAAACTCACTAGGCATGGCAGTAGAAATTCCTCCAAAAAAACACAATGTAATCAGACTTATCCAAACAAGGTAAGATTCAGCCTTGTATCTCTAATCACTGGCATCCAATAACTCATAATTTCCACCGATACTGAGTGTATTGAACAAACAAAGAGTTTAGATTTCCAGCTCCTTCTCCTTTGATTGTTTTTTGCTAATCCCTAATTCTTAGCCGACTCTTATTATGTTCACTTCAAACATCCACTCACAACCAGGTCATCTCCTGACTGGGTTTATCTGAAGCTCGAGAGTGAGAAAAGCAAAATACTGCAGATGCTGGAAGTTTGAAAACAACATTGTAAAATGCTGAAAATACTCGGCAGATTGGGCAGCATCTGCAAAAGAAATACAGTTACTATTTCAGATTGATTAACTTTCATCAGAACAGTTCACTCTGATCCTCTTCCCTAGCTCAGAGTCCATATACTTGTTCTACTGATCTTCATAGCCTTTTCTTCTTGTGTTTTTGCTTCATGCCCTTCATTCTCACCTAATAACTCAACATCACCCGCAAACATCATCGACCATGGCTCAGAACTTGTTTTATCCACTTTGTTGGATTTATCAGTGAAACTGCATCCCCCGGGCAGAACCATAACCTGGCAACTCTCTGTTCCTGGTCCCAACACAGCAGTCAGACTGTGGAAAGGAGATTTTAAAAGGTATTGGGTTCCTAATGGACAGACTCAAAGGCCTTACTGTGTGTCTATACAGCATTTTTCTCCCTTTCTTCCAATTCTGTGAACTGCTAGCCTTTTCTATCTGCCATTGTCCCCTCTAGGTGTGCACTGTGTAAACAGTGAAGATATCTCAAAGACAGTTCACAACCTATTCCCTTTAAAGTGCTGTGTTTGTACAGCCACTGCAGTGATTTCAAGGAATCATGTGCTGAAATAAACAGGCTCTGAATAACAGACAAAACGTAGAGGCATCATTGCTGTTCACCCAGTAGCATCTCTAGCAACTGCACAGAATGATCTCCCAATGCCCTCCTGTACGGATGGAATGTTCAGGGTAGGATTGACCATCACTGAAAAGATAGGTGATGTATTGCTCTTCATATCACTTTCTTCAGTCTGCATTCACGGTTCATACAGGTGCCCGAGAAAGATCTGACTGGGGGCTGGGTCCTCTGTTAAAATATTCAGGCATACAGTGGACCATTAGAGACAATGAGGTCTGGTTGCTGGACTGAAGAGGATTATCTACTCTAAACCAATTCACAGCAACACAAACGATCAAACCACTTTCCAGTCACTCACTGTGCAGACCTGCAATGTGCTCTCCCACAGTCCTCACATTAAACCTTTAGGAAGCAAAGCAGGGAGCTACTCAGCCACAGTTATACGTGCATGGAAGAGGTGGGAGCCATTGCTTGATGGAATGGGCTGAACGTGGTCTGTTCCAAGAATGCAGACATGGAATTGCTCCATTAAGGGTGTTGCAAGTTAACGTTTCATCACCTCCTGATTGACTATTTCCAAAATCAGTTCCCATCAGGCATAAGTTACACAATGTTTACTTACTGAGCATTGACACTGAAGGCAGGGCTTGTTGTGATGGATGAACTGAGATCCATTGGTGTAGTTTGTGCCATTAAATAAACAACCTATAAAAAATAAAAGATTGCAAGCATTTACTAGTCTTGGAAAATGTTCCTGGAAGAATATCATATCTTTCTCTAGAATGAGCTGGAGGCAAAGCGATGGACAGCGTTCATGCTAACCCCAAGGAATTGTTCAAGTGAAGTGAGTATTTTTGGATCATGATTTGTATCAGTCAGGAAAAAAAACCAGTAAAGTGTTTCCCTCACTTGATTCATGATAACACATTAGTTACATTAGCATCAACAGTGAATTAACATTGTGGAATATTTATCAATCCTTCAGTTTTCTATCGGCTGGTGTGCACATACAGCCACAAACGATTGATTCCAGGAAAGTAACCCAAAAATCTTTTAAAATCCCTCACTCCATCTTTAACTCTTTTCTACATGTACGGCCTGACCTGATCTTACTCAGGTCCTCATTATCCATGTACCACCAAATCTGGACATTCATCCTCTCCCCGTATACTTACTTAAGGCTTCCTGGAAAATCCCGCTTTGAAAACCGGCAGCATCTGGTGAAATGGTTTCGGCTGTTGCTGGGGAAGGGAACTCAGTTTGTGTCACAGAGTGCCCCTGAGACATACTGCTTGTGCTCTGGTCCATTTCTGTGGCATGTCCAACCCTTGGTTGTTCTGTTGTGGCAATCCTTCGCCTCTCAGGTGAAGCAGTGAATCCCTGTGCTAACTTGCTCCTCACACTCCAAGGCAACATGCGACGCAGGGAGCGCTGCCTGGTTGTGGGACTGGCTATAGGAGACACAGATAATAACCTGCCTTCCGAGCCAGAGGGGTGAGGTCGAACTGTTGCTCTCCAAGGTCCTCGAGAGAGCTGTGTTGGTGCCGGTTTCTCAGGGATCATGTTGCCACTGATAGGAGGGTACAACACTGAGTTCTCAGGAGATACTGGAAAAGAAAGGAAATTCAGGAAATAGGATCCAAAGTCATAAATTGTTGATGACTCTTAAGATAATATTGATGAGGCAGTTGATCAGTTTAATTAAGATCATCCTTCCATGCCCATATGATTTCACCACATCACAGTGTCTAACTGTCTCTAGAACGATTCAATGTGTTTTTGTCCGTATTTTTCTAACACAAAGTGGCCCAGTGAGTGCCTGGGTGCAGTTTTTTATCACGAGGCTGGAATTTGCCCAAGAGCAGCGCATGTTTCACCAGCAATAATTCCAAGCAAGTGCTTGAAAACTCCACTTACATGCGAGGATTATTTTTCAGATGTACTCTCAACGGAGGAGCAGACCCAGAGCAGATAAGCATTTCACGACCCTTTAACCTTTTAAACTGACCCATTAGGACTTACTTGAAATTAGACTCGGAATTTACACTTGAAACTGCACTTAACACCTCAGATGTCCCCCTTTGGTTCCATCTCAGCCAACGACCAAGGACCCAGTTACCCAATAGAATGTAGTCAAGGCATTAAATTGCATTATTCAAATGTAACTTGATAGTTTAAGTCCTTTTGGGTCCCCAGAGGTTATTAACAAAGCTAATGATCATCACCGGTCATCATCCAGCTCCACTGAATATGGTACTTACAGTCAGGGCACATGGGACAGCAGGTGCCAGGGATATGAAGTAAAGGCTCTTCACACTCCAGCTCTGTACAACTATCTCCTTTCCAGTCACACTCTACATTGCCTTCCTGGGGCGAGAGGGGCACAGAGTCATGATATTGCAGAACTATCTCATTGTCAAACAGATCAACATTGGCACAAAACCTAAATTGAACATGGAGCTGCAAATTAGTCACTTACATGAGTGAATTACTGGCCTGTGATGTGGGTGTGAGAGAGGAGGGGCATGGAATCTTTGATTTTGTGGATTCGGAGCAGAAACTCACACTGTGCATGGAATGGTCAAATCACTGCTAAGCTGAGAATGTGAGAGGAGACCACATCTCATTGTGACGGTCTCCACTCAATAGACAGTAAAATGATACATTCTAGATGCATCACATTTCTAAAACGGTCACCCAATTTCATGCAGCCCTTGGTGGAACGTGTTGTGACTGAACAATCCTCATACACACCCCCTCAAAACAAACTATTTGAAACACTATTCTTATTTCCTTAAGCACTATGGCCAATTTGATATTAACTTTATCTCTATAGAATTGTCTCATAATGCAAGCTGACTTATCTAAGCCTTAATAACCAGTAGTGGCCTCCTTTTTAATTGTGATATCATTAAATTTGAATACTACTATTAATAATTTTTAGAAATAGTAATCACTGTCACTGTAAGCAGGATATTGATGATTTCTAAAGGCAAAATTTGACCTATAATATGTTTTCGTGAACGCTCTGCCTCCAATTTTGCAGACGTTTACATTGCATTGATCTTTCACTCATTAATAGACCCAGGTCAGAATAGGTTTAGTCCTTCTTAAATTTGAGTTCCCTCCTGATTGCAGGTGACTGCCTTCCTCCCTGTCTCTTGCCTGTATTTTTGAGAACTTTTACCATGTGCGCACATGTCTCGTGCTCGAGTTAGTCCATGCGGGTGAGACGCCTAGGATGAGTGTGCTTCATGCGGCTTGAATGTCACTGGACAAAATAGAACTGCACAGACTTAGTGACATGGTCTGAAATAACCACTTGTATGGTGCATTTTGGTAGCACCTAGCTCCCCAAAACGGGGACTTGCGGGTATTGGGACTCTATTCAATATCCCGTGTCTCCTTAAACCAAGCTCTGATCCGGCACGTGTTGTCTACTTTGTGAGAGAACATTAGCAGCCATTTATCCAAACCACCCTGTTCCTCCAAGGGGCGTGTAGCCTACTGTGAACTGCATTCCCACCTCCTGAGCAAACTTTGGCGCAAATGATGATTTATTATCAAACTCAAAGGCAAAATTCTTTCATACATCCTCACAATCCCACTATTCAGCCTTGGACAACAGTATAGGAGGAATCTAGTTACTTGGAGTTCTGACAAAACGCTAACTCTGATTTCTCTCCGTAGACGCTGCCAAACTCGCTGAGCTTTTCCAACAATTTCTATTTATTCTTTCTAATTTCCAGCATCCGTAGTTCTTTGTTTTTTTTTAAGTTACTTGGAGTATTTGACTTACTCTGTTAATAGCCAATTCCATTCTCATTTGACCAGCTATATTTTATCGATGATTTAAATATTTCAGCCGCAAATGTGTTTTCTGTTAAATTTGTTCTGTGGGATTATTATCCTGGAGAAGTACAGTTCCTCCTATTTTCATATCACTCAAAGCTTGGAATGCTTAACCTTTTGTCTTCAAATTCTGCACCCACAATGAAAAAAGTATAGCCTGTTTGCTCTTACCACATCTACTCACTATGACAGTACCTACCGTACAGAGACAGACGACACAGGGGTCAGTGGCTGAGATATAATATCCTCCATCTTCCAGAACCTGGCCATCATACAGACACACTGCAGAGAGAAGATTAAGTAAGACAGCTTGGAAAACAAAGTCACCTTCATTTGAGAAAAATAAATCAAATTTATGAAATAGTCCAGCAGCCAGAAGTTAAGAAAAAAAAACAAAATGTTGTTGATAAAAAGCCAACCAGGGAAAAGTAGTTGCTTAAGTCCAATTTGGATCATGTCAACAGTCAACATTCAGAAATCAATGGACTGTATAACTGGCAGATAAAGCATACAAATGTATCAGATTTCCCTCATTCAACAAATTGGGGATTAATTGGTGAAAAGCTTAGAAAGGCACAGAATATCTTGACAGACCTTCAAGTCAAGCACAAAAACAAGCTTCAACTGAGGCAGAAAGAGGAAGGCTTACTACAAATTCCTTACAGATTTAGCCATTGTTTTCAAGCAATTAACACAACAAAGGATTGGCAAAAATGTTTCACTTTCACAGAAGTGTTAACAGCTCCGAGATCACTATGAACTGTTAACTGAGGAAAATATTACTCTGTATTTATGAATGATCGTCTTGAGTTTAAAAAAGACGCTCTTGAAAGACAGCACAAATCTTCCTTGAAGTTTGAAGGAGACAGTGAGGGAGAAGCAGGCCCCTGCTAAGGATGAAGATCATCTACAGAATGGGGATGATCTTTTGGAAAACATCTTAGCAATACTGCAGACCACAGAGCTATGCAGGAAATTCTTCCACCTCCTGATTCTGAAGTCTATTCCCTCACCAACAATAATGCATTTCTAGCTTCTGATGGAGTTCCAGGAACGTTCTCATCCATTGCCGCTACAGTGATCAAAGAGGCCTTAGAACACAGAACATAGAACATAGAACATTACAGCGCAGTACAGGCCCTTCGGCCCTCGATGTTGCGCCGACCTGTGAAACCATTCTGAAGACCATCTAACCTACACTATTCCATTATCATCCCTATATTTATCCAATGACCATTTAAATGCCCTTAAAGTTGGTGAGTCTACTACTGTTGCCGGCAGGGCATTCCACGCCCTTACTACTCTCTGAGTAAAGAACCTACCTCTGACATCTGTCCTATATCTATCACCCCTCAATTTAAAGCTATGTCCCTACGTGCTAGCCTTGCATCCGATACAATTTTCAAGAGAACTCAGAATCCTAATTGGAGATTGATGTCTCAACGGAGAGGGTTGTGGAGTGGGGGTGGTAGGAATTGGGAGTAGCGAGTTTTCTGTTGCGGGTTAAAAGGGGTGCCGTTGAAGAGCTTGGGAAGAGCTGTGAAGTAAATAGTCAATGATATCTCTACTTTAAGAATAGCTACTGAGCATATGAGAAAGGCAATAGCATTGTCAGATCACATGGAATTGGATTCTTGAGTCTGTTAGATCCAACAGTGTGCCCTGTCTTACTATGACTTGTAAACAGTTAGGTTTCATAAAGCCTTTTCATGTTCACTCGGATGAGTGTCGGATATGTATCTTACCTCAAACCAAACTAAACCACAATGAACAGGTTACACACAGATTAAGCCACACTGTTTCACAAGTTTAAAAAAGTGTTCAGCCAGTCACATGCCAGACTTAAATATATAATTGGTGCATTTCAATAAGATGATTCTATTGGGAGGACAATGGTGGATGGTATTATAACCACTGGTTGCTCCTCAGCCGACGGAACAGTGGCCTGATCATCTGGGAGATACTGTGAAAACATAATTTTAACAATTTAGCCTCATCAGCATTGGTACCGCAAGCTACCTGTCCAGAAAACACTGCCCAGGGGTAGCTATTAGGATTAAAACTGATAGATTATAGGCAGCCAACCTGCAGATCACCTTAGACCCTATATTATCAGGAGGAATTGTGATGAGATTTTCCAATATAGAAATGGAGGCAAGATCAAGGAAGCAGGGGTCTAACTATTCCTTAAGGCTCCATGGAGCACTTTGTTACTCCTGGTCTCACAAGCCGTGAGACAATGGCATCATGGTAATATCTGGACGTTAAACAAATAATTCAGGAATGACACCAATGCTCAGGGAACGTGGGTTCAAATCTCACCACAGCAGCTGGTGACATTTAAAATTCAATTAATTAATCTGGAATACAAATCCAGTCTCAGAATAGTGATCATTGATTGTTGCAAAAATCCATGGAGTTCATGATCATCATGAGGGAAGGAAATCTGGTCTCGCCTAGTGTAACTCCAGAGCCATATGCTTAACTCTTAACTGCTCTCTGAAATAACCTAGCGATTTGCAAAGGGTAACAAATGCTGGCCTTACTATAGTGATGCTCACATCCCATGAGGGAATAAAGAAATAGTAGAGGTAACTGCTTTTTTTGCTCACCACATTTTGTTGAGCAATGCAGCTGTGACAGATGCTCCATTTAACAGATCATTAAAGTGGCTTTGTGGCTCTGTGTGTGTCCTCAGAACCTGATTTATATTTTTGCATGAGCTTTCTGCCCAAGTCGGGGACAAGCAGTACAACAGCCCAGGAAAACAATGGCATTAAAATGGCCAAAGGAACAGCATGGATTTTAATTCCAGTTCTGTCCACTTTGCATCATTAAGATTCCACTTTGTGATTTTAGAAACAGCTCACACAGAATCAGATACAATAAAATCAGTGGACAGCACTGCGCATCCTTGACCCAATATTTGGTGCCAACAGAAACTAATTGCCACCTTGAAAATCTCCGACAGCGTGTTACATTTATTGGAATACTCCAATACGGTAACTCACCTCCCGACTCCCCAGAGCCAATCCACCGTCTGTAAGGCACAAGTCAGGAATGTGATGGAACATTCTCCCCATTTGCCTGGATGGCTGCAGCTCCAACAACACTCAAGAAGCTTGACACCATCCAGGACAAAGCAGCCCGCTTGATTGGCACCACATCCACAAGTATCCACTCCCTCCACCACTGACGCTTACTTGCAGCGGTATACAAGATACACTACAGACATTCACCAAAGATCCTTATACAGCACTTTCCAAACCCACAGCACTTCCATCTAGAAGGACAAGGGCAGCAGATACATGGGAACAACACCACCTTCAAGTTGCCCTCCAAGCCACTCACCATCCTGACTTGGAAATATATTGTTGTTCCTTCACTATCACTAGGTCAAAATCCTGGAATTCTCTCCCTAATGGCATTGTGGGTCAACCCACAGCAGGTGAACTGCAGCGGTTCAAGAAGGCAGCTCACCACCACCTTCTCAAGGGCAACTAGGGACGGGCAATCAAAACACTCACTCCAATAACCAGTCAGTCACAAAATCAGGTTGAAATATTTATGCCAAGGCTCCCAGCAAAGTTGATAATTGGATGCATAACAAATCATGTCAAATGTGGCAAAGAATCAGCTTTATGAAAAATTAATTCAAACAATACTGTGTTAGACTTGTGCCCTTCCTTGAAACATTGGCCATTTGAGAGTTGGGAGAATAGGATCCAGTGGGGAAATGCCTTTCAATCATCTGGACAGTGTCCCATCCGCTGAAGTTGTTTTTCAGGAGCTTTACTTGGATGTTTATGGAGCTGACTACAGAAGAATTCTAGTAATTGTTCAATGGTCCTCCCATTGAATCTGGAAGATATGGCGGAGACTTTTCTGATGGAATTTCTCCAGCTCCATATGCCACTGATACACAGCATAGGATACGAGTGTGCTGATGACAACTGCTGTGTGCACTTCGACTTTTTGTTGACTTGTGAAGATCCCTGTTTCCATGGCAACTGACCTAGTCTTGGATCTCCCTGTCAATGGTGGCCGTTTGAGAAAGCTAGCTGCCAACACATGGTCTACAAGTAAGTTCACAGTAAAACACAGCGGTGAAAACCGAAACACTGTTGGCCCTTACCTGAGCAAGTCGAGCAGCATTCACCGGGAACAGTATAGGGGCGCTCACAGGAAGGTGACTCACATGTCAAAATGTCACAGCTTACTTCTCCAAACTGTTTGAGAGAGATGGCCATAGAGTAAGAGGAGTATGATATGGAGAAACTGAGAGTTACAGAGAAGGGCGTTGGAAATGGGAACTCAGAATAAGACAAAGAGAAGGACCAATACAGATGGAGTAACAGAGAGAGAGAGAGAGAGAGAGAGAGAGAAAAACAGGCACGGAGAAGATGGAAACTCACAAAATCAGCATTTCCCAGAAATCACAGGAAATAGGAAAAAAGTTACAGAATCATTAATATCACAAAACATTTGCATGAACTTAAACTCTTTTCTCCCTCTGATTCAAATAGCTCTATTCAAAAAGGATGCCAGTAATAAAACTTAAAAAACTAGCATCCTTTGATATTAGTCTGGTAGTTGTTAATTAGAGACAAAATGATCATTTGCAATCAACCTTTGAGTGTCAGATCGATGCATGCATGTGTATATAGACACACAAGTGTATTGCATATTTAAAAGCTCAGTTTTAAAAAGTGAAAACAAAAGGCTGTTAAGATGTTCCAGCGCGCCATATGGCAGTTTTGCAACGGAACTGCTGGCAGCAAAGTCTGTAACTATTATCTGAATAAATATGGAGCTGAGTGAAGGAAACTCCCAACCACTTGTGAAATTCACATTTCCTGTACAAAAGTGTAACATATTAGATTCACCAAGAGATAGCGAAACTCAATGAATGTTCAACAATGTGAACTAGATTCCATTGACATTTCATTGTCTTATGATGGCCCTGCATCCAAACACAAAAACTTTGATGGTATCAAGCTGCCATTTGTGAAAAGCCACAACACGGGCTGTTTATCAGTTTAATGCATAATCTTATTTAGGAAATGACTCT
The DNA here is from genome assembly GCF_021869965.1 of Rhincodon typus. Lineage (NCBI taxonomy): Eukaryota > Metazoa > Chordata > Chondrichthyes > Orectolobiformes > Rhincodontidae > Rhincodon > Rhincodon typus. The sequence goes on from NC_063348.1 coordinate 3,896,380, forward strand.
AAACTTGGAACAAGATATTTTCGGTTAGATCCTATCACCATGTTTGTTGCCTGTTTTTAAAGCAGAAAGCAGCTCTTCAGGCAGAGAGAAACCAGCAAAAAAAACCCATTGAACCTCGTTCAGCCAAGTAGGCGGCCCAAGGTAGCTAACAGCAGCATCTTCAAAGTGGGAGAAGAGCTCTCTTCAAACTGCTCCAACCTCAAGATCACATGACAACCACCCTCCTGGTGCCAACAACAATAAACATGTCAACTTAATGGAAATGCTCTACGAGTCCTTCACTGCAATGAAAGTTTCAACTTATCTGAGACGATACAGATCTGCTACAAAAGAACGGAAACAATTCCAAGTTGTAATTGTATCCTTTTTTTCCAAGTGTATCTAATCTTTGTGTGAGCTGTATGAGCAAGACGTTGCATTTTTAAACATCTAGGCAATGTGTGGAATAATGAATAACCCTTTTTAATTCGGTATTTACACAGAAAGCTTGCTGTTGGAATGATTTAAACTGGGAGCATCCACTCTGAGTTTAAGAACACACTTTAACCATGAACATTAAGCAAACCAATTCTGTCTGGGACAACAGCGTCTTTGTTCCATAAGACATTTAACCATAACACAGGTTACCTGCAGAGTGAAGCTGTCTCTCTATCAACCACACTCACTATACACTCATAACAACATTCAGTTCTTATCTCGTGATTGAGTCTCAGTTTATTTGCCTTGTAATCCACTCTTGCTCACTATGTGTTTCAGTCCATCCCCTCCCCCAATTCCACGTAGAGTCATTGAGCTGTACAGCATGGAAACAGACCCTTCGGTCCAACTCGTCCATGCCAACCATCCTAAAATAAATCTAGTCCCATTGCCAGCATTCGGGCCCATATTCCTCTAGACCCTTCCCATTCACATGCCTTTTAAACGTTGGAAATTGTACCAGCCTCCACCACTTCCTCTGGCAGCTCATTCCAAACACGCAAAACTCTCTGCATGAAGAAGTTGCCCCCAGTAGTGTCTGAGTATTTTCCTGTATTAAATTTCACTGCTTCTTCCATTTTGCAAAACATCAGGAATTATCACCTCATGAAGCAACACTTACTTGGCATTTACATTGGTAGCAGGGTCTATTTTCAGGCTGAAATGACTGGCCGTTGGTGACTTTCCTCCCTTCGTAATTGCAATCTGTAAAACAAGGACCATGTGAACATGTGAAGGTAGCCACAATGCAGAGGAACCCAACATCTAACCATTGTTCATTGTCAGCAACTGTCACCACTGATTAATGTCAGCTTTCACAGCCCTTTGGGCTGACAGGCACCTATCTCTTGATATTGATAGTCTGTTCTTTCTGAGCTAAGATATGCACTCACACAGCTCTGATAGAGAATACAAACAGGTGACCTGCACTGGGTCATCCCACACTATGGGACATGGAAGAATGCAGCTGGCGATCACCCTTTATAGAAGCAGAGTGAAGCTTCTGAGATAAGGCACACATGAGAAAGGGAATTCTAAGTACACTGGCTCTTTGTGGTGAAATGTTTTGCTGCTGCCTCCAGTGGGAGAATAATTAACACACAGAGGTAGGCAGACAGTGGGGAATGATTAACACAGTAAGGGCGACAGACAATGGGATAATTATTAGCACAGTGAGCGAGACAGACAGCGAGCAATGACCAAGGAGCTCAGAATTTTTCTGGTTCTAAAGTGACACAGGACAAGGGAGAACAAGGCAGGATTATGACAATCTTTGAAGGTAAACACTAGTGGGATAAAAACTCAGTGCTCACATCCAACCTTCGATTCGGAAAGGGCTTGTTCGGTTCATTGATGCACTCACCAATGCAGAGGGGGCAGCACTCACCCTCAGAATGGAAAGGATAAGTGCAACGAGCTTTGCACTCCATAGGGGAGCAAGCAGCAGAGCCTGACTGTGGAAGAGAAAGACATGGCCAAATATTAAAACATGTTACCGTCCTTTCAGATATCATCAGTGACAAAATGAAGGAATTCTTTGGAAATAAGAATAGAACTTGGAAATTCATCTTGCGTCATAGCTCATTGCAACATCCAAGAGTCAAGGATGCAGGTCAGAATTCATAACCGACCGTACTGTAAATAAAAATCCCAGAATTTCTCCTTAAACATCCGAGCTCAGCTTAACAGCAATGAGCTGTAGATTGAAATACTAAAGACCCATACACACCTACCAGACAGATGCAGGTGAGGCAAGAATCTGATGTTGATGGGAAGCTCTCATTATTCTGATAGGTCACCCCACCATAGGTACAACCTTCAAAGAAAATGAAGAGGTTAGTGGTGGATCTAATTCAGGTACCAATTGGTAAATGAAGACATTAAGCAGATCCACCATAATCCCCTGAAGCTGGAAGTACCTGATATTTAACAGACAGCTGCCCTTATGAATTTGCAATGCTATAAGTTTTGCATGATGTGAAAGACATTTACCTGTGATTTTTTTAAAAAATATCTCCAGAAGGAGCAAAATTGACAACCGCAATGACATTTCAAAAAGGCAAGAGCAAACTATCTTACAGGCTCAACATACTCAAAATGAAATTGCCCAGTTTTACTGTAAATGATGTAGAAAAAGTCAATTGTTTAAGATTAAACTTCATGGGGTTGACTTTTGTATGGATAATGTTATGAAGGTTTGATATACGTGCATGATTTGGGCCCAAGTGAAATCCAAAAAAGACCATTGTAATGGGATAAAATGTAAAAAACTAAATAATTTATGTTAATTATCTAATATTTATTTTATAACATTACAAACTGTAAACAACTATTCCATATTATTTATGCAACAGTCATTTATTTATTTATCACTTTTTTTCATCGATACTTATCCGTTTACATTGAAATCAGATCACTCACATTTCCAAGAATATTGCTTGGTTCTGAAACTTTTGGGCTTTAATCCCTGAAGGTTGATGTTTACACAGTTATATGAAAAATTTGGTTTTCTTTCAGGCCAAAATCATGGTGTCAATTTTACGCAAATGAACAAGAGTAGTCAAGATTCAATCAAGAGCAAAAGCATTCCATTCAGAGAACATCCTCAAACAGTATTTAAATTTGGACTGAATGTAGTAGGGTCTCACCATCTACTCGTTCAGTGATTGTGCTTTACATTAGCTGGACACAAGATATTAAGGGAGATTCACAGTCGTGGTTCAAAATCCCTAAATCAAAGTGCTGAGAAATGTACACCAATACAATTTTGGAGATGGAATGACTAGCCTCTGCCTGTGGGAACACATCTGGTCAGTCTAGCTTGGAGAGTTTAGAAGTTACGGTAATCAAGACAAGGCCTTAGTACAAGTGAACACGAGCAGGCATTTAAGCAGCTGGAATGTGCAGCCCACCGGTAAAGAACATTGGCAAGGTTCCTTCTTTTTAGAGTCATAGAGCTGTACAGCATGGAAACAGACCCTTCGGTCCGACCCATCCATGCTGACCAGATATCCCAAATCAATCTTTGCCAGCATTTGGCCCATATCCCTCCAAACCCTTCCCATTCATGTACCCATCCAGATGCCTTTTAAATGTTGTCAATGTACCAGCCTCCACCACTTCCTCTGGCAGCTCGCTCCATACACATACCACCCTCTACATGGAAAAGTTGCCCTTTAGGTCCCTTTTAAATCTTTCCCCTCTCACCTTCAACCTATGCCCTGTAGTTTTGGACTCCCCTACCCTGGGAAAAAGGCCTTGGCTATTCACCCTATCCATGCCCCTCAGCCTCTAGTGCTCCAGGGAAAATAGACTCAGCCTATTCGCCTCTCCCGATGGCTCAAACCGTCCAATCCTGGCACCATCCTTGTGAATCTTTTCGGAACCCTTGCAAGTTTCACAACATCTTTCTTGTTTAGCTGTGGTCAAATACCTGTTCAGGTATTGTTTTTGCAGGGTTTCTGGAGTCAAGGGAAGCAGGAGCCAACCTTCCACCCACCCACCCCTGATCCCTCACCACCACTAGTGGATTTTAAAACTTTCCCTTTAAAAGTATCACCTCAGAGCAAACCTCAGTCTAAAGAGGCCTGGCTCACTCCAGTTGCAGAAAGTTATAGTTCTGGAGGGTTAATGTTCATATTAGATTTCCTCCATCCATTCTACTGATGACAGACAGTTTAGGGGTGGAGACAAGGAGTTTTGCTCCGGCCTTCAGAGAAAGCAAATGTATCTGTACCAAATTGCTAAATTGGTAATTATGCCTGATCCAATAGATTTGTACTTTTTGCAATCATGCAATAAACCGCCACATGATCTAGGACAGTGACTCTTCTATAGACACTCTATAGTGGTATATCCTAGAGACAGCAAATACCACAAGGTACCAGGAGTGGTCAATTTGGAAAATACTACTTCTCCCTCCCAGGATCATAGTCATTAACTGATCAGTATTCAAATGCTTCCTCAATGACCTTCCTTTCATCATTAGGTCTGAAGTGGAGATGCTCACTCATGATTTCACATATTCAGTTCCTCAGATATTGAAGCAATTGTCCCATGTATAGCAAGACACAGGCAACATTCAGTCTTTGACTGACAAGAGCCAAGTAACATTTGAACTATACAGGTGATTAGCAATGACCATCTCCACCAAAGGAGAGTTATAACCCCATTCCCTTGATGTTGAATGGCATTATAATCAGCAGATCCCTCACTATCAATATCCTGGAGCTCACCACTAAGCAGAAACTTAACTGGATCAACCATCTAAATATCAAGGATACAAGGCCTGGCTAATTCACACCGAGTAACTCACTTCCTGACTCCCCAAAGTCAATTCACTATTCAAAAGGCACAAGTTAGGAGTATGCTGAAGTATTTTGCACTTAGCTGAATTGATGGCATTCCAACAATGCTCAAAAAGCTCTACATCAGTGGAACTAAGCAGCCTGCTTGACTAGCACCCCTTTCACCAGCTTAAACATTTATTACCTGCAGTGCTGAAGCACAATGGCAGGAGTGTGTACTATCGACAAAGTGCACTGCAGCAACAAGCCAAGACTCTTTTAACAGCACCTGGCTATACAGCACATTCTTCTTGTGTTACGCAGGTGAAATGTTCACTTTATTCTTTCCTGCTTTCATTTTACTTCATCTGTGTTCCTCATGCTCTTTCACTGATGACACTGCTGACATGTATGGTTGCATTAAGTGGTTCTCTGCCAGGGACTGAGATAATTAGGGATTAACCAAAGACAAAAACAGAAATTGCTGGAAAAGCACAACAGGTCTGTCAGTCCTGAGGAAGAGTCTCTCCACCCGAAATGTTAACTCTGATTTCTCTCCACAGTTGCTGTCAGACCCGCTGTGCTTTTCCAGCAATTTCTATTTTTGTCTCTGATTTACAACATCCACAGTTCTTTCAGTTTTTACTAGAGCTAGACCAGTATTGACTGGCCTTTCCATGTGAAAAAGAATATCAGCTAGTTATGATTAGGGCAAAAACTGCAAATTGGGTGTGGGTACAATTACTGAAATCATAACTGAGTCCTGCTTTCTTGTTACACTTTTGTTTAATTGATTCATTCACAGAAGCAAGCTTCAATGACAAGACCAGCATTCATTATTCAGACTGGGAACTCTAAAGGTAGCAGCTACATAGGGATTGCACCATGTATAAGATCCCTCTAAGTAACACACCATTATGATTTAGGAATACATTGCATTTGTTCACTGCGTTAGGTTAAAATTCCAAAGCTCCCAATCTGACAACTGTGTCAATGAACCTACAGCACACGGATGACAACAGATCGAGGTGACGGTTCACCATCAATCTCTCTAGGGAAGTTAGCGATCAGCAATGATTGCTTGCCATATAGACACAACAACAGTTAGTAAACTACCTGCAGAACAATCTGGGCAACACTGGCCAGGAACCAATATAGGGTGTGCGCAGGTCTCCAAGCACTCTGTCCTCTTACAAACAATTGAACCATCTTCCTGAAATGAAACAGACAGTGAGAGCAAGGAACAGTAGCACAAGTAAACAATCCAAAAGGAAATAACCGAGAGACAATCCTCTGAGGACACACAAATACGTCCTTCCCAGTTGGTAATTTGAGTTTCTCTTTCCTAGCTGCACTCACCTGACACACACACACTTCACAAGGATCACCAGGTGACCATATTTGCCCGACTGGAAATTCAATACCATTGTCATCTATAAAACAGCCTGTCAGGGAGAAATGGTACAAAACGGAATCAGAGAAATTCAAAATTCCATTAAAAATGAATACGAATAACTAGTTGTTGCAAAGAATCAGCTAAATTCTGTTAAACTCTGTATGGTTGTAAATTCATCATCCAAACTATTATGGAGGATAATTCAAGCTTCGAACAAGAAACTTCTTGAAACCAATTTATGAACACACTCAAATGAAAAAGAAAACAGGCATTATTAATGTTGAAAATCAAAACATATACTGAAAAGACATTGATCAGTTAACAGCAAGGGTAGATTACGTCTTTGATAAATCTGAAGTATGCCACCTTTTTGTAAAATTATTTGAATAAAAAGCGAGTTGTTGAAGAGAAACAGCTGATATTCCAATCGCAGCATGGAAATTGATGGCATTTTGTAACTATTTGATGTGACATAAATGATTAACTAAGTGAGGAGATGAGAAGGTATTCAATGGAGACGAGAAGGTATTCAATGAAGATGAATGCACGTGTGGCTAAGACATTGAGTAGACTGGAGTTTGAGGAAGCTGCGTATCACAAACAGTTCCTCTTTTGCCTCATAGTTATATGTGTACGATTGCTCAGGATGCACTTATTCCAAAATGGAGCCTGGAATATTCCTCAAAGCCCTAGCTCACCTTTGATGCTTTTATCCTGACGACAGGTAAAACAGCATTGGCCAGGCTCCAGAAACCAATTTTCCCTGGCACAGTCCAGCACTGGGCAGGGGCTGTAGGAACACTCCACTTCACCATTCTGAGGATACAATAAGTCAGATTTAATGATTAAAAGAGAAATGATCATTATTTGTCAAAATGAAAAAAAATCAATTGTAGTCCTGGCTTTATATCTGGTGATAGTATTGATACTCTATTCTGTGTTTTAGCTACCATTCAAAGTGGCAACAACAGCATCTGTTGGAGTCATTTTGTGAGTCCAGTTGCTTAAGCAATAAGGCAAAGTGTTTGGCAGATTGAGAAGGAAAGAAAGCTAAGGAAATCCTAAACTCCAGATCCCACTAGCTCCTGGGGTGCCCTGCCCTCTGTGCCAACCAATATGTTGGTTATGAAACAACCCGTTTAATCACGTGAAGAACCATGGCAGAAACTCTCAACCCTGAGCACACATCATCCTCAAATCAGCCAACAATGTGTTTGTTTTGTTCATTTTCATACACACTTGTGCGTCCCTTCACTACAGAAGAGTTAGGTGGAATTTATATGAAACCAATGATTTTAAGTTACAATGATATCCACAGGGCATATAATGGAAGCAAGGTGGGTGCGTGCAGGTTACATTTACCTAAACTATAGGTCTAGACTGAAAGCCTCCACTGCATTGACCTCAACCACAGGTTGGGTCATCCTTTGTAAGAATTGGAAAGGAAAATAAAACACTTGCATTTACAATCGCCAAACTGGCTCAGAAGGGAAAAAGGAGCTTGCAATGATTAGCGATGTATGTTGGAATGAACCTATAGTGAGTGAAATTTGCTTTCGGTAGACATTTATGATGGTGGGTATTAGGATGGTAGGTTTTGTATAGCAGAGATAAGAATGGGAGAAGTGATGGGTAAACAATTGAGGGATTTAGATTAGTGAAAAATTACAATATCCCATGGAATATGACTTACAGATAATTGCAAGGCTGAGCTGAAGATAAGACATATTTATTTGGAAAGGCCGTGCTCTGACAGTGAATGAACAATCCGTCAACACTGTAGTAAAATAGATTGCACATATGGGTATCATGTCCATTTTACCATAAATTAGTTTCTGAATTCATCTGCATCTAATTCTCCTTCAGAGTCCTTTCCCCTAGTTCAGGTATAGTCTATAAATGTGCCTCCAGCTACCTGCACTATGTCAACTCCATGGCCAATTTCTGAACTGTCCTTCGATGATTTGTTTTCATTCATTCACGGGATGAGGACATTGCTGTATAGGCCAGCATTTATTGCCCATCCCTAATTGCCCAAAGGGCAGTTATGAATCAACCACATTGCTGTGGGTGTAGAGTCACACATAGGCCAGACCAGGTAGGGATGGCAGTTTCCTTCCCTAAAGGACACTAGTGAACTGGATGGGTTTTTCCTGACAATCGGCAATGGATTCATGATTAGACCCTTAATTCCAGACTTTTATTGAATTCAAATTCCTCCATCTGCTGTGGCGGGACTCGAACCCATGTCCTCAGAACCTTACCTGGGACTCTGGATTAACAGTCCAGCGATAATGCCACTAGGTCATTGCCTCCCCATGAGAGCTTCGAGAGAATTAACCCTCTCGTTGCAGACAGCTGCTAATGTTGAGCAGTGGTAGGATTCAAATCAAGAATTCTGTTTGTATTCATTTAGGCAGGCCATAATGCAACTATGAATTTCTCTGCCTAGTATTTAATATCATAGGAACACAGGAACAGGGGTAGGCCACTTCAGTCTTTTCTATCATTTAAGATGAGCATGGCTAATTGAACACTTCAATGCCTTTTACCCACACTATCAGCATAACCATTTACACCATTGATAATCAAAAATTACCAATCTCTACTTCAAACGTACCCAAAAGCCAAGCTGCATGGCACTCTAGGGAACAGACTTCCTCTGAGTACAAGCCTCTAAGTAAAAAGATTTGCCCTTACTTCAGTCTTAAATGGCAGCCACCTTATCTTTAAATAGGGCCCCTGGTTCTAGACTCCCCAACAAGGGAAACATTTACCATGCCTATCCCTTTAAGCATTTTGTAGGTTTCAAGAGATCACCTCTCATTCTCCAAAACTCTAGAGACTAGAGGCCAAAGTAGTTTCCTCATTGCAAGGTCCTGTTATCTGAGGATCAAGACTGGTGAACCTTTATTGTGCTTTCTTACTCGCTGACAATAATATATTTCCGCAGATAAGGAGACTAAAACTGCACACAGTACTCCAGGTCCAGTCTAACCAAGGTCCTATACAATTGAAACAAAGATTCTACACTCCTGCACTCAAATCCTCTTGCAATAAAGGCTAACAGTCCATTAGCCCTTCTGAATAGCTTGCTGCACCTACATGTTAGCCTTCAGTAACTTACTGACAAGGACCCCCAAGCCTCTTTACACATCTACACTTTCCAACCTCTCAACACTTAAGTACATCTGTCTTTCCAACCAGAGTGGCTCAGATAAATACAATAATTTTAACAGTCTGGATCTTAAACTTGAGGCTTGCAACCCCTGTCTTGAGAACACTGTGCTCCCTAAGACCACTTCTAAACCATGAATGATTGCCAATAGGATGCACAAACGAAAGGAAGGTTCTAACTACCTATGCAATGCTGTAGCTATTTCTCAAGAGACTTCTTGTCTACAAAAACAGCAGCCTTCGTAAGTAAACTCCCATGTCCGAACACAAAATATCGAAAGTGGCCACAGTCCCCTCTCTCATTTTAGAGAGAGAGAAAGAGAGAGAGAGCGCAAGATGGCTGGAAGTGGGTTTAACCTGAGGGTCACCCACCTCAGGCGAGGGGGTGAGGTTGAGAAAGCAGAGTGTTACATGATGACCTCAGGAACGGAACTCATGTTGTTGGCATCACTCTGCATCACAAACCAGCCTTGCAGCCAACTAAGCTAACCTTGACTCGACCACAGGAAGGAATAAAACTGTTCAAAAACAAACTTTAGCGAACATTATACAGTGCTAGAAACATTTGAATTTTCCAGCTGGACACTGGATAATTTTGTACTATTGCTGTGTGACCTAGCAGCTCCAGATATCTCAGGTTTCAGCGCTTTCAACAACTTACCAAGCATACACAAATGATGCAGTCAGCACCAGGTCTTGTGAATTCTGTGCCATGCGGATATACTGTGTCCTGATCAGTACACTCAGCTGAGGAAAATAGAAATGACAACAATGACTACAATGTGAAATTAACTAATTTGACCAAACATTTTTAAAAACTTATTTGGGTCTAATTTTTCCGTTGGTTAAAGACAGTGCACACGCAGATTGTGTATTTGCAACAATGCTGTGCATTAAAATTATGAGTGAACACAACCTTTTGGTCATGGTTCTAAAGTTGTTCCTGGAGTAACACATGTAGATTAAGTTATACTAAAGTATCAAAGGACAAGGTCTCTTTGAACATATGGCTGCTCAGTGAAAAATAAATAGAAGTGAAGAAATTCAAGAGGGAACTCAGGAGAAACTTTTCATTTGCAACATGCTAAGAACTTGGAATGCATTCTAGTAGCACTAATAGTGGTAATGGCAAAGAACATTGGCATGTTGAAGAGAAAGACAGATAAGCAAAAAGATCAAAAGAAATAAAAGTTTGTGCTAATAGAGTTAGATGAAGGGGGGTGGAAGGAGGCTTATCTGGCTTATAAATGTCAGTGTGGACCCGTTGGGCAGATTGGCCTGATTCTGTGCTGTAGGCTTGATATAGTTTGGAGCTCTCTCCAGTAGTTTAGTGCATATCGCAAGTAATGACAACTATCCACAATGCAGCAAATGTATTTGTTTGGCATTGACGAGGATGGCACCAATAAGGAATGGCAGATGCCATGCTATCACATTAGGGAGTTCTTCCCAGGTGTAGAGGTGACATATTATTGGGGCAATGTGATTTAAACATGTCACTAATGCTGAGAATGCTTTATGTGGCAGAAAGAAGGCAGCTTTCTGCTTTCTTTTACTCATTCATGGGAAATGGGTGCTGCTGACTGAACCAGCCCTAATTTTCCTTGAGAAGGTCACAGTGAGCTGCCTTCTTGAACTGTACAGTCCATTTAATTTGGGTAGGCCCATATGCCATCAGGGAGATGATGCCAGGATTTTAACCCAGCAACACAGAGGAATGGTGATATATTTACAAGTCAAGATGGTGAGTGGCTTGGAGGGGAACTTATGAGTGGTGGAGTTCCAATATATCTGCTGCCTTTGTCCTTCTAGACAGTAGTGGTCATAGGTTGGAAGAAGCTTTCTAAGAAAATTTCTGCAGTGTATCTTGTAGATAGTACACACTGCTGCTACTGAGTGTCTGAGGTGAATGGAGGTGGATGCTTGTGGACATTTGGCCATTCAAGCAGGCTACATTGACTTGGATGGTATCAAGCTTCTTCAGTCTTGTTAGCGCTGCATCCATCAAGGCAAGTGGGAAGTATTCCATCACACTCCTGACTTGTGACTTGTAGATGGTAGATAAACTTTTGAGAGTCAGGAGGTGAGTTATTTGCTGCAGTATTCCTAGCCTCTGGCCTACACTTGTAGTCACTGAATTTATAAAGCTCATCCAGTTCAGTTTCTGGTGAATATTAAGCCTCTGGATGTTGATAGTGGGGGATTCAGCGATGGTGGTATAAGTAAATGTCAAGGGAAGTGTTCTTGTGGCACAGTGGCAGTGTTCCTACCTCTGGACCAAGAGGCCTGGGTTCAAGTCCCACCTGCTCCAGAGATGTGTAATAACATCTCTGAACAGGTTGATTAGAAAATATCCTTGAACATCACGGCGTCGTGGTTAGATCCACTCTAATCGAGGATGGTGATTGCCTGGCAGTTATGTGGTGTGCATGTTACTTGTCACTTCTTAGCCCAAGCTCAGTTCTGATGATCAGTCACTGGACCTGAAACGTTAACTCTGCTTTCTTCCTACAGATGCTGCCAGACCTGCTGAGTTTCTCCAGCAATTTCTGTTTTTGTTTCAGATTGCCAGCATCAGCAGTTCTTTATTTCATTTTAGGCCAAACTGGATATTGTCCAGGTCTTGCTGCATTTGTACACGGTCTGCTCCAGTATCTGAAGGGTTACAAATGGTGCTGAACATTGTGTAATCTTCAGCAAATATCTCCACTTCTAACCTTCTGATGGAGGAAAAGTCATCGATCAAGCAGCTGAAGATGCTTGGACTTAAGAGGTGTTCAATGAAATAGTTTGTGGGAATTAATTGCCCAGTTGTTTTATATTATCAGATTCCAGTGCCATATGGGTATACCTTGAAGAAGAAGAAGTTAGTTTTGAGTTGTTGAGGGGACAGAGAGGATATTGTTATTTAAAGTCTGAAGCATGTTCTTATGAGTCATCATGCCCACAGAAGTACTATTCTGATATCCTACAATTTTAGCTATTCAATTCACAGATTATGGTTTACCATCAGACTCCCTGCATACATTGATGTATCAAGGGATAAACTGCAGCCTGGGTTTAGCAGTTTTGATCGCTAACTATTTCCATGACCTTTCAAGAGAAAGCAATGCCCTTGATGGGCTAGACTCCTTTGTAATTGCTGGAGAATTCTAACTATGGACTTGATAAGAGCAGTTCTCAAATAAAGATAGGGAAGGGCAAAATGGATGTAGTTCATTCAGAGGAGATATAAAGCTTTCCCATATGAAACGAACAACCGGAGTTTGGCCAGCTTGAGGTTATATCAAGTAAGCCAATTCTCTGTGGGGAATTATATAGCCTAAATATATAGAGAGACGTAAATTCTTGAAGTTAAGACAAATTGTTCTAAATGCACTAATCTGTGATCAATTTCAGAAGGTCTGGTGCACAGTTGCTCCCAGAGGATATACTAACCTGGGCAAATAGGACAACAATCCAGAAGAATGGGTTTCTCACATGTGACTGGAGGGCATTCAGGGGTGATGCACTTCACATTCCCAGACTGGAGGAAATAAAAAGGATTGACTGGTTTTAGTGTCCCCAGTCAAAAGCAATGAAACATTGGTCAAAACTCAAATTAAGCATTTTGCTGTGAGTAAATTGTTCTTGACATTTCTTTGAGCTACCCCAATGACATGATGGGCTGGTGAAATTTAGATCTGTAACTGAGTTGGACAATTACAAGGAGATGCCTTGCCTAACCTTACCTTGGCAATGTTTAAAGGAACTCACCTCTAGACTGCCAGATTGAAAAGTGAAGCAGGAAGCAGATTCTTCTGCTGTTGACCAGTGAAATGCTAAGAAGTGACCAAAAATTGAAAAGGCCACAGCAACTTGAAATTTTTTCCAATTAAAACATCTAATTGATACGATTAAGAAATGATGGCATTAGGGAACTCTATCCCTCAGTCGTAATATTACTTTTTTTTTAACCTGCATAATGCTCAAAATACCGAGGACAGTGGGCAAATTTGTTGCTGAAAATCTCCAAAACGTGCTTTAAAAATGCACTGATGTCAGTAACCTATGTGAGAAAAGTCATGCCAGTATAGGGGAGAGGCAGAAGCAGTGAAGAGATGCTCTGTCAATTACATATTGTTTTTAACATTTCTGCTCAGCCTCACAGTCACAATTTCCCTCTCTTGCACTCTCGATGCTCTTCCAAAGACAGAATCTGAGATTGGAGAAGCAGGAGGAAGGGAAGCTGTAAATTGCTGAGTTGAGGGAGTTAATCTGGCTGATCTGTCAGCCACTATGTAGCAGAGTTAAAACAGCCTGGAGCAATGGGCTATTCAGGGGACTGAGCATCCATGGCAGCCAGGCCAGATTGTCAGCTTGGGGGTGGTGGGGGACAGCAGAGACACCAGGCTCAGTATCAACCGATCCACAAACAATTGGGTAAGTACCATATCCTCATTTTTTCAGGTTATAGAAATAATTCTTGTAAAATCAGCATTAATGTCGCATCATTTTTATGTAAAGTATGCATTTAACAATTTATTTTGAAAAATGCATAAAAAGATATGGAGTATGGGAGATTTATTTGTTATACATTAACAAAAATATTCTTATTTATAGATTCCAAATTAGAAGATTTAATAAATTATGTTCTCTTATTAATCTAAAGAATAAACCCCTAAACAACGCAAATACAGAAATTAATATTCCTGTATCAACAAATAAAGGAATTAATGAGAATGAAAATGTAGCCCCAAAATCTAAAAGTAGCCCTCAAAAAAAATCTCACAAAGAGCCCTCGACAGAGATATGATTTTGATTCCTGTATCTGCATGAAATGCTTCATCGATAGATAAATTTAAACCAAAGTACTTCACATATGCAGATTTTTTTTTTGCCTTGGATATCTGCCAGGACTAAGTTTTTTTTACATTAAATGCATACTCAATTACAATTATTGCTTTACATTTTAATTTGAGGGAACTAACTCTCAGAAAGAATATTTATTCAGGGTTGATCTGTACCAGAGGGAAGAACAGCAAAAAAGGTCAGATGCAGCAGGAAGGGAGAGAAGAAGAGATGCACTGGAAGACTGGAGACAAATATGCAGAGGGGTTGAAGACTTCATTGAAAAATTGATGATCGAGGACGGCTGCAATGAAGGTTTGAAGCTGCAGGGGTGGACCCCTTTGATGGTCTAGAGTCTCAGGGAAAGACTCAACAAAGTATTGGTGATGAAGGGGCCCAAACATTGAAGCGTTAGTGATAGTGCAAAAGGCACAGCAAATGCTGGAAATAAAAATACAGGTAGAATGAAGGAACAGTGGTCAAGAGAATTGCATGCTAAACGCAATTCTTGAACAAGTTGTCGTACAAGAAATCAGAGGTGAAAATGAAAAGGCAATCACCAACCTAATTGGATGAATTCAAAGAGCTAGTTTAGCAGTCAAATCCATGGAACCAAATTACTTAGCAACAATGGCTGGTTCCTTTGTGAACATAATGAAAAGTTTTAGCTTTGGTCATTATTAGCCATTTATTGAACAGGAAAAAAATGCTTTATATGTAGTTGTTTATACTGTTACATAAGCACCCATCAAAGACTATTGAACTTTTAACTTTATTCCTTTATTTTTCTAGTTTATATTAAGGAGGACTTTAATGTTAACTATTACCTTTTTTTAATTTTTCACTCATTCTATGAAGGTAATGCTTAAATTTTTTAACTTTGTTTCTTTTACTAATTTGTACCTCATTTTTTTGTCTCTCAGTACCGTTGTATCTAAGATGGTGTCATGTGTGGCACCATTAGGCACTTTTCACTGTATTTCTGCACTTGACTACACATGACAATCAAATCTAAATCTAAATTTGAAGAATGGCAGGGTGTTGGCCAGCATCCTTCCCACGAACAACACCAAAGACAGATTCTGAAAGGTCACAGACCTGAAACTTTAACTATATCTCTCTCAGCACAGATGTCACCAGACCTGCTGAGTATTATCAAAACTTTCTGTTTTTATTCATTTTTTTTTTGCCATCCACAGTATTTTGTATTTACCAAAGATTAATTAAGTGGTCATCCATCACTTGTGTTTGGTGGGATCTTGCTATATCCAATTTAGACCACCATACCCATCTACATACAATAAAAAAGGACATTAATTGATTGTAAAATGCTTTGAACTATATAACAGATGTAAAAAGGACATTACAGAAATAGTAATTTCATGCTTTGTCTCTCTCTTCCACAAATGGCTAGAGGTTGTACATACTCCTAAAAGTGGGTGGCACGGTGGCTCAGTGGTTAGCACTGTTGCCTCACAGCGCCTGGGACCTGGGTTCAATTCCACCCTCAGGTGACTGTGTGGAGTTTGCACATTCTCCTTATTTCTGCATGGGTTTCCTCCAGGTGCTCTGGTTTCCTCCCACAGTCCAAAGATGTGCAAAGTTAGGTGGATTGGCCATACTAAATTACCCATAGTGTTTAGGGATGTGCTGGTTAGGTGCCTTAGCCATGGGAAATGCAGGGTTACAAAGATAGGGTGGTCGGATTGGGATGCTCTTTGGAGGGTCAGTGTGGACCAAATGGCCCATTTCCACACTGTTCGGGATTCGATTCTAAACCTAGAAAACCTCTTATACCTCTGAATGGTGTTTTAAGCCAGCTCTGTTCCTATTAACATGGAACAAAAACAAAGTTGCTGGAAAAGGTCAGCAACGAAGGGTCACCAGACCTGAAACGTTAACTCTGTTTTCTCCTTCACAGATGCTACCGGACCTGCTGAGCTTTGCCAGCAACTATGTTTTTGTCCTTGATTTGCAGCGTCCGCAATTCTTTTGGTTCCTTTTAACATGGATTTGGTAGTCTTATTACCATTATTGTTACATATTTGTAGCCTATTACAAACAGGATATCCTACTTACAATACAGACACAAAGGGTACAATTGTCATTGGAGGGAGAGAATACATCTTCATGGTTCACAACCATGCCTTCATAGAGACACTCTGAAATATCAAAAAAGAATGTTCATTGGAATGGCAGAACAAAAATAATGTGACATATTATCAACCAAATATATATAGCAAGGACCAGGCTTTGGTTATAAAAGCAATATATTTCAGCACAAGCCTGAGAAAAACGTGTCCAATCCCAGGTAAATGATATTTAAACTAACCTAGAGTTTCCTGGGTTATCTCTGACTAAGCCGCATCATCTGATGACCATCCTGACAGACCAAACTGTACAAATAAAAACTACTAGGATTTATTTAATTTTTCAATTAATTCTTAGAAGCCAAATAAGAGAGGAAGGTCTGGATTTAAGCAACATTAAGAAATAAAACTGACATTAATGCATAAACGGGGTTAAACAATATATTTCAGAACACAAGAGTCAACAGCTAGGTATACTTTTGATCTTATACGTGAATGATGAAAATCACAGTTCATCTATGGGGCTCAGATTTCCTGCTGGGACAATGTGAGAGATCTCTATATTAATCTGTTTCCAGGATCACTGTAATTGGAGGTGTCAGTTACCCATTATTAAAGGTACAAACAGTGGGAATTAATGCACAAAGTGCTCTTACATTGGTTAAACTTCCATGCTTAACAAAGTACCACTTATTTCCCATTCAACACAACAAACAAGTTGGGATAATTTGTATCCTATTTATCAGGTCATTTATTTATCTGGTGGAGAACACATCTAAGCCAAGCTTCACTTTGGAATTAGTGGAGAGAGAATGTTTCTATTTTAATTCCACTTCAGATCCACTGTGACTGCAGTTTATGTGTATCCACTTCATCCCTCCCCTGCAATTGCTAAAACCGACCATAGCAAGAGAAATAACATTGTGGGAACACCAGTACCTCTGAGATCCCTATCAAGTCACACTACACATCACCCTGACTTCGACATTAATCACCATTTCTTCATCAACACTGGTCCGAATTCTGGAACTTCCCATCCAGTGTAGAGTAGGAACACTGTCATCACAACAGCTGACCAAAAGAGACACCACCACCAAAAACTGAATGACATAGACTGGGAATAAGCATCAGCCTTTCCCACACACACATCCCAAGAATACAACAGTGAACCACCCACTGGAATAAATTTAACTACCTTAGTTTGAAACGCACAAAAAAAAAATCTGTGCTTGTCCTTAAGGGAGTTTTGCTGCAGTTTGCATGAAGATATTTTGCCACAACATATCGCAATGTTTCATCTGTTATCCATATCAAACCATGGAACACTCGGTTAGATACGTTAAGTCTAGCTTGCTTAATGACTGACCTGGAGTTGTTTGATACTGACACTGATAACTAAAAAGGAAGGGTTTCCTTTTCACTGACGTGAAAATTCATCAAAAAAAAAAAAAGACCAATACTATATTACCAGACTATTCCTGTCACTGGTGTATGGTCTGCTTTCTGTAAATACTGTATCAAATATATTGGTTGAATCATTTTACTCCAATGAGATTTTTTTGAAAGACTACATAATACTCACTATCACATGTTCCACAGCATTGACCTTCCTCCCGGACCTGATGGCTACAAGACGATTCACAGATAATAGGTTGACAAAGCACTTCCCCTTCCTGAAATGTCAAGAGCATGGGATAATCTCAGATCATGACAAAAAGATCCACATTTTCTTTACATTGCAGCAATCAGAACTAAAGTAACACAATCCAAACAGTTGTTAAAAAGTTAAGAATAAATTTCTGATCCTGATTAGATCACTTTACATGGCTTTTTGACTTAGTTTGACTTATTATTTCACTTTCTTATTAATTTCTCAGTCTATTCTCTCCCCTTAGGATTAGGGTAAAATTTCGGCACAACATCACGGGCCGAAGGGCCTGTAATGTGCTGTAGTGTTCTATGTTCTATTCTATTTAAGATATTTTACATACCTTATCAAGCCTAAATTGAAGAAATTGAGATTCTCTAATGCCCCCAAATTCTTTATTCATTCACAGTATGTGGGCATCGCTGGCTCGGCCAGCATTTATTACCCATCCCTAATTGCCCAGAGGGCAGTTAAGAGTCAGCCACATTATTGTGGGTCTGGAGTCATATGTAGGCCAGACCAGTTTCCTTCCCTAAAGGACATTAGAGAAACAGATGGGTTTTTCCAACAATCACGGTCATTGTTAGACCCTCAATTCCAGATTCTTTTTATTGAATTCAAATTTTACCATCTGCCATGGCAGGTATTGACCCCGGGTCACCTGAACATTAGCTGAGTTTCTGGATTAAGAGCCTAGGAATAATAACACTAGCCCATGCCTCCCCACATGGTTCTCTATATTTGTATTTGGCATCATTCCTTCTGGTTTTCGCTCCACCCCCTCTGATGCAAAAAGTTTCTTGAAGGTTAAAACTTGACAAAAGTAACATTGACTAAGATAATGTCATGGTTACATTATGTAAATGTTTTGTAAAAAGTAGTTATTACTTTAAAAAGAGTTGCTAGACTTTGATCATTCAGGCAGCGTACTCTGCCCATCATCTGGAATTGAAAAACATAATAATATAGTGGAGCAAGGAATTTGAGGGATCAGATTGGCTTTTGCTGCTTCTGACTAGTTGACTGTGCAGAATGGATGGAAACATGTTTGAGTAAGGGGACCCCTGATCACTGATGAGAAGGGCAATATCTTGGAGAACAGTGTGATGTTGGGAGATCTCCATGGCCATGCAATGAGCTTTATATTGGATCAGCCATAATCCTATTGAATAGCAGAGCAGACTCAATTGATCCTATAAGCCTACTCTTGCTCATACTTCTTATGGTCTTATCCCAGGGCATGATGGATAAGATTAGAGCTTGATAATTGGTTATAGTGGTTTTTAAATTGTACATGTTTGACTGTAGCAGATTGTCCATTTGGAACAGACTTGATGTTCCATAAATCTCATGGAAAGTTGCCTATAGATCCCTGCCACTTTCCAACCTCTTCTCCAACTCATTTCCTTCTCCAGTCTTTGTTCTAGACGATGAGCAGAGCACGCTGTCCAAATCGTCATCAGTAATTCCAAGGAACTCTTTCAAAGTAACAACTGCTTTGTCCAGAGCAAGTTTTACATGATGTAACTGTCAAACCACCTCTCTGATGTATGTCATTATTTTTGGTAATGATCAGATTTGCACATGGCAGCTAAGATTTTCTGTCCTGACAGAAACACGTTTACATTAATCCCTTTTACACAAAGTGCATTCCTCACTACAACTTGGCTCAGTTTTGTACTTTTAAAATGATCACAATACATATAGTGGAT
>NC_063348.1:3920995-3935510 GCF_021869965.1 Rhincodon typus
ACACACACACACACACACACACACACACACACACACACAATCACACACACACACACACAATCACACTTTAACCCGTTTCCTCCTGAACTTGCTGCACTCTGTTGTCCCAAGTCTAACCCTGATTTTGCTATCAAACCTGTTGACAATGGTGATGCAGTCCAGAGTCCCAACCTCCAACTTGCAGAGGCTGAGCACCAACTCTTAGACACTTCTTGCTATCTCCACAAACTCTGACCCCGCCACTGACCATCAAGCCATTGTTTCCTGATCTCTCACAGATCTCGTGTCCTCTGGAGAACCCCCCTCAACTTGAAGACCCACAACCCTGCACAGCCCCTTCCACATTCCTCCTAAAATTTACGTACAGGACTGCCCGGGCAAACACATCATTTCAGGCTGCTCCTGCCCTACTGAACATCTCCCATCCTATCTTGACTGTATATTTTGTACCCAATCCAGTCTCTTCCCACTTACGTGGGTGATGCTTTATGTCGATTCCATGATTTCTAATTTCCCAGCCCCAGATTCCTCCTCTAAACCTTATTCAGGCATGGCAGCAGTGCACCTGCTACAATTTGTCTCAGCATCTCCAAGCTTGTGAGGGATGACTGCTGATCTGTGAGCTCTGTTGCAAAGTACATCTAAGGAGAGATGTTCCTGGTTTGCACTCAGATGTGCTGTGCACAGAAGATATTGGAAAATCTAATGAGATTCCTGTAAAGGAGTCATCTTGACCTTTCATCCAATAACTTAAACCCTCTGCTCTCTGTACTCCTGGCGTCAGATTGGAAGATCGCGATGTCCCCTACATGAAATAACTGCCTGTCAAGCAATATATCAAGGGGGCATTTCGAGCTCATAGAGTAGCACTCCAATCAGATTCAATTCTTTTAGGAGAAGTAGTAAAAGGAGAGCAATTGCTGAAGAATTCTTTACATTTGTGGCATTAATTTGGCCCCTTACCTTAGGCTGCAGGAACATACTTACACTTGCAAGCTGGGCAGCAAAGCCCTGGCACCAGCTCTACCTTGTGACAAGGCAGTGTGGGGCATGTGGTACATGAGACTTTTCCCAGCTGACAGATACAAACAGAAAGAGAAACAAAAAAAACAAAAATCAGTTCCATTGTGATCTACTACCAGATAGAATAAAGAGAGAACAAAGGGAAGAGAAAAATAAGGGAAAATGGAAAAAATGCAAACAAGCATAGTGCCTTCCATTACCTCAGATTATTCCAAATCATTTACAGCCGTTTACATTCCTTTAAAGTGTAGTCATAGTTAGTAGAAATCGCATTAGTCTTAGCGAACACAGGAAGTTCCCATGCACTACATTGTGATACTAACCAGATAATCTGGTTTAGTTTGGTTGGCTGAGGGATAAATGTTGACATGACACTAGTGAGAAGCATGGTGACTCAGCTGGGGACAAGCCTGTTTGGAGATCTTCATTTACCTATTAATAATTACGTGTGTTATTGAAATATCTTGTACAAAGACTTGGCTTACATTTAATTTAAAGAAGATCCTCGATGATTATTTTAGGGAAACAGGTGAACTTGAAAAGGAAAGGTGGGAGTAGCAGAGCGCTGGAGGGCACAATGAATAATGCCTGCAGCTCCTCACCTGGCAACTACACTCCACACACTCAGACACCATCCAAGTCGCACCGTCCTGGTGTAAGGTCCCATTGTGCCAACAGGATGTTGGTGGCTTCCAGGGCGTGGCGAAGATCGCAGCTGGTACAGGCTGCTTCAGAGATTCCATGACAGGAGCTGAATCGGGCACGTTTTCTGGAAAATAGCGTTATAGCTTGGTGAGAATAAATCTGCAGAGCGTGACCCTTTTCATTCAAAGTGAAAATCAATTGTTACAACTCCAGAAAGTTCTGGGTTGCAACAAGGACAAAGCAGATGGTTGAAGCATCTGGGCGAAAGAATGGCGAAATAAAAACTATAAAAGCACAGGCTTGTGGAGTCTGCTTCCTCTGCAGACCCTGCGCAGTCTGCTGAAGCTATGTTTTCCCTTCCTGAGGAAGATGCATAAACAAAGGGAAAAGAGCAATTGAGAGAAAGTTTCTCTCCTCCACTGATATTTACAGGCAGCGGTGCAAAATGTGACAGTGAGTACATGGCACTGATATATTTGTAACATATATTGTGTGTGTGTGTGTGTGTGTGTGTGTGTGTGTGTGTGTGTGTGTGTCCACGCCAGGTATCAGGCAGCTTGTTGTGAAGTCATGCCACCTTCTACAAGGATGCCAACAGCTAAGAGACACTCTACTCAGTACTTGCACTGCCCTATTAAGGAGCTTGGCTATCCAATGGGCACCAAGAAAATAGTTCCAAACACTTCATGTAAGACTGTCACCTGCCCCTCTCTTTCTGCAACTTGACGCTTCACAGGAATTTCCGAGACAAGACTGGCACAGAATCACTTAATTCAACTACTTTTGTGTCCTGCTTCAGTGAGGTTAGTGTCTTGTCTCATTGTACTTCCTCTGTTCTGGAAAATCACATGCCACTTCCCAACCTCTAATCCTGTAGGGAGATCACGCAGGGTGGGAAGTGTGAAGGACTGGCATAAAATGAAAGTGCAGTCGGAGATCACAAGGGAAAAAAAAAAGCAGGAGTGTGCCTTTTATGATATATGTCTGGTGGTCAGACATCTGCCGTGCATGAATGGACTGCAGTCCTTGGAAATGATAGATGGGAATTGGTGTGAAGGAGTCAGCAAGGCAACGGTAGTATAAAGATGGCTAGAATTTGGGAAAGGTCCTACCCTGATGTCTACAACCAGTGATGGGGAAAGTAATGAAAGTGTTGGATTGAGAAGACAATGCACGAGACACCTGTGTGATGTACGCCTGATGTTACTGGTATCTCCTGTGTCAGCCTGTAAACAGCTGAAGGTAGCAGATGTATCTCTAATGTATCATTTCATTCACTAACCTGCTCTTCTCAATTTACATCGGAGGAAAAATGCTGAACTTCCCAGTGATTTAGCTGCAATGGGCAATGAGGTGTGCTGGCTGATTGGAAGTCCTGTTACAGGAGGGTGGCAGGGTGGCAGGGTGGCTCAGTGGTCAGCACTGATGCCTCACAGCGCCAGGGACCCAGGTTCAATTCCACCCTCAGGCGACTGTCTGTGTGTGTTTCGTCCGGGTGCACTGGTTTCCTGCCACAGTCCAAAGATGGGCAGTTTAGGTGGATTTGCCATGCTAAGTTGCACCATAGTGTCCATGGATTGTACAAGTTAGGCGTGTTAGCCATAGGAAATGCAGGGATTGGGTAGGGGGAAGTATCTGGGTGGAATGTTCTTCAAAGGGTTAGTGTGGACTTGTTGGGCCAAATGGCCTGTTTCCACACTGTAGGGATTTTATGGAGGCAACTAATTCTATGTCAGCAATGAATTGTAAAGCATTGTTTTGTGCCGATAAGCTCAGTTGTGAATCACCTCCTCCAGTTTGCTTTCCCTATCGTTTTGTTTCTGTTTGCTCCTTCATCCACTTGCTGTTTCACTTCCCTGTGGACAACAGCGGAGCTGGTGGCATAGTGATAATTTGACTGAATGTATAGTCCAAAGGCCCAAGTTATTGCTGTGGGGAAATGGGCTCAAATCTCACCACACAGCAGCTGCTGGAATTCAACAAATTGAGGAAGAAATCTGGAATTCAAGAGCCAATTCGCTACTGGAAAGGAAATCTGCTGTCATACCCAGCCTAGGCTTACATGTGACTCTCCAAATCCACAGCAACGGTTGACTCTCAACTCGCCTTCCCTGGTTAGTGGTTAGGATTTTGGAAGGTCTAACTATTGGACTATCTAAGCTTCCCTGGTTAGTCTAGTGGTTAGGATTCGGTGCTCTCACCACCGTGGCCCGGTTTCGCTTCCCGGTCAGGGAATGCCAGATTTCCTTTTGGGGGCGGCACGGTGGCTCAGTGGTTAGCACTGCTGCCTCACAACACCAGGGACTCGATTCCACCCTCAGATGACTGTCTGTGTGGAGTTTGCACATTCTCGCTGTGTCTGTGTGCTCTGGTTTCCTCCCACAGTCCAAAGACGTGAAGGTTAGGTGGATTGCCCATGCTAAATTGCCCATAGTGTCCAGGAATGTTTAGGTTAGGTGGGTTAGACATGGGGAAATGCAGGGGTAAGGGAATGGGTCAGGGTGGGATGCTCTTCAGAGGGGTGGTGTGAACTTGTTGGGCCCAACGGCCTGTTTCCATACTGTAGCGATTATATGATTCTATGTTCTCTGGACTGGCCTGGTACGTCATTCACCTCAAGGCTAATGAGTGATGGGTACAAGTGCTGACCCACATCCCATCAAATAATCAATAAATAAATGGCTGGAGGATCCACATGAAAATGTCTGTGACCAAAAGTCCCTTACAAATTCAGAAACCTCTGCAATCACAACAAGCATTTTCCAATCAGTTGTTGTAACCAGAAACTGGTGGCTAAAACAGGCAGGACATCCCTCAAAACATTATGACATTTGACAGGTAGTCTGAGCCTCAATCAGGGTAGGGAGCCATGCCCAAAGTGGGAGCTGCAGCAGTGATTCTGATCCCAGGAGTGGTATGAGCCTGGGGTGGGGGACTGACGAGGGGCTGTTGTTGAGAGGTGGGAGCATTTAGACTGTTGAGAGAGAGGATGCTTTTGATACATGCAGGCCAATCCTGGGGTAGCAGAAGTCAACAGGCTACCTTGGCGGAAGGAATCGGTAGGCCAGGAGGGGATTGGAAGGGGAGATATACAGCATCTGATCTCGGCTTTTTTGGCTGTTACCTCTTAGATTGTGCAGTCCTTACCTCTCTGCCAAGCCTTGGGAGAAAACCCGAAGATCCAGAAATCAATTTTAAAAGGCACATAAATAATATGAAAATTGTCAAGCTAACTCCTGTGAGCAGGTTGGCTAATGGCCTTCCCCATCTCCAGCTAAAACTGGAAGTAGGTGGCTTGGCGGTGCTTTTTCACATTTTATCCTCTGCCCATTACAAACCCACCAGTCTTTTTTAGGGGTTAAAAATCTGCCTACACTTTTAGCAGTTTGTCGCCATGGTGTATCATATAATTTCTGTCTGGTTAACTTGTAAATAAATCTTGTTAATTGTTTTATGCATTGATGTGGCAATGATTCTTACCTTCTAGAAGCATTTAAAATGTACCAGGCACTCCAGATGGCTTTTAATGAAGTTTACATTAAAATCAGGGGTTTGGGCTAATGACAGGCATGTGTTAGCTTTGCAAAATTGGATTTTAGATGAAAGCAGATTCAAGCTGGCTACAGGAACTACCCTTAGCTGTCAACATGAGAGAATAGATTATGAAAATACACACACTGAAGTGGCACAGCTCTGAAGGAGCATTGTCTGTCATGGGTACAGTCTGAAGAATGGTCATTGCATCAAAACAATAGGGAATGGTTGACCCTTCATTCCTTGAGGAACTATATCTCTGTAAGAGAAGATATGGATAGAGAAATAGGTGTAGGTGTATTTTTAAATGTATCCATATAAAGAATAAAAAAACAAAAAAACTTGATAGAATTCTTTGAGGAAGTGACAAAGTTGATAGATGAGGGAAGGGCTGTGGATGTCATATACATGGACTTCAGTAAGGCATTTGATAAGGTTCCTCGTGGTAGGCTGATGGAGAAAGTGAAGTCACATGGGGTCCAGGGTGTATTAGCTAGATGGACAGAGAACTGGCTGGGCAACAGGAGACAGAGAGTTGTAGTGGAAGGGAGTTTCTCAAAATGGAGAACTATGACCACTGGTGTTCCACAGGAATCTGTGTTGGGACCGCTGTTGCTTGTGATATACATAAATGATCTGGAGGAAGGTATGGATTGTCTGATTAGCAAGTTTGCAGATGGCACTAAGATTGGTGGAGTAGCAGATAGTGAAGGGGACTGTCGGAGAATGCAGCAGAATATAGATAGATCAGAGAGTTGGGCGGAGAAATGGCAGATGGAGTTCAATCCAGGCAAATGCGAGGTGATGCATTTCGGAAGATCCAATTCAAGAGTGAAATATACGGTAAATGGAAAAGCCCTGGGGAAAATTGATGCACAGAGAGATCTGGGTGTTCAGGTCCATTGTACCCTGAAGGTGGCAACGCAGGTCAATAGAGTGGTCAAGAAGGCATACGGCATGCTTTCATTCATCGGACGGGGCATTGAGTACAAGAGTTGGCAGGTCATGTTGCAGTCGTATAGGACTTTGGTTCGACCACATTTGGAATACTGCGTACAGTTCTGGTCGCCACGTTACCAAAAGGATGTGGATGCTTTGGAGAGGGTGCAGAGGAGGTTCACCAGGATGTTGCCTGGTATGGAGGGTGCTAGCTATGAAGAGAGGTTGAGTAGATTAGGATTATTTACGTTAGAAAGATGGAGGTTGAGGGGGGACCTGATTGAGGTCTACAAAATCATGAGAGGTATAGACAGGGTGGATAGCAAAAAGCTTTTTCCCAGAGTGGGGTCTCAATTACGTGGGGTCTCAATTACTAGGGGTCACGATTTCAAGGTGACAGGAGAAAAGTTTAAGGGAGATATGTGTGGAAAGTTCTTTACGCAGAGGGTGGTGGGTGCCTGGAACGCGTTGCCAGCGGAGGTGGTAGAGGCGGGCATGATAGTGTCATTTAAGATGTATCTAGACATGAATGGGTAGGGAGCAGAGGGATACAGATCCTTGGAAAATAGGCGACAGGTTTAGATAGAGGATCTGGATCGGCGCAGGCTTGGAGGGCCAAAGGGCCTGTTCCTGTGCTGTAATTTTCTTTGTTCTTTGTAATACTTGGAGGAGGTGAAATTGCAACACAACTGCATTTCAGGGTTCTGAAGCAAAATGGTCCAATTTGTTATCACTGCTTACAATGTTGCCTTAACTCCTGACCATATTCCATTTGGAGTTTAGTGTAATGTTGTCCGCATTCTCTCTCCCGTCACTGTCTTTCTGCTTACCTGTGCAGGTGTCATTCACGTTTAAGTGAAACCCTTCAGGGCACGGGCAGTAAAAGCTTCCCGCAGTGTTAACACAATGATGAGAGCATGGGTTGGACAGGCACTCGTCGATATCTGAGAAAACAAAAGTGACAGGCACAAGGCAATAATTGAGCTGGAATCCATTGGCAATTCAAGCCATTCAAACATTCAAATACAAGGTTGCAAGCGCACAGGGAAAGAAGGAGAGTAGTGAATGGACAGGCAGACACTCCTTATACCAGCCTGATGGCCTGACTAAATTAGGTTTCTTTAGCTGTAACTAAAGAGATTTACTGAACATATGAACTGCATGCTCACATCCCTCCATTACCCGGTGTTATTTGAAAGGGTGGAGTGTGGGTTCTGCGCTACATAATTGTAACACCAGTGTTCAAAACAAGTTTAATCACAAGCTAAGCAATTGCAGAACAGTTGATTGAACTTCAGTGCTGGAGAAATGTCTTGTTACAATTTACAGCCACATCGAAAACGTGGGCTAATTAGAAAGAGCCAGCACCGAATTCTTCAGGGAAAAACTTGTTTAACTAACATGCTGGAGTATTTGTTTTGAAGAGGTAACAGAGAGAGTCATTTAGGGTAATTTGTTGATGGGAATGCGAAAGCCATTTCATACAGTGGCACACAATAGAACAATCTCAATTACGAAAATGGATTGAGGTGTTGGGATTATGTTTCTTGGTGAGGAGATTTGATAGAAGTTTTCAAAAACATGAGAGCACTGGACAGAGCAGATAGGGTGAAATTGTTCCCTCTCATGAAAGGATCAAGAATAAGAGAGCACAGCCATATTTTTCAATAAAGCGAATATTCACGCAGTGCGTAGTTAGGGTCAGGAGTGCACTGCTTGGAAGTGTGGTGGAGGCAAGTTCATTTGAAGCATTCCAGAGGGCATGGAACGATTATACAAATAGAGACAGTATTCAGGGTTATCAGGAAAAAGCAGGAAGATGGTATCAAGTCATCGTGTCTGTTCAGAGAGCTGGTGATGGGCTAAACAGCCTCCTTTTGCACCATACAAATTCTGTTTATTTGAGAAAATGGCATCAAAGAGAGGTGGAAAAATATCCCAGTAGGTGCCAAAATCATATACTAAGGGTGGAACCTTCTGGCTTTAGAGATGAGAAGGTCCCAGGACCCTGGTGGGTTCCCATTTCTACCCCAGAATTAGGAAGTAGAGCTTCAGTTTTCCCACCCGATAAATGGTCAAAAATCATTTACGGGAATAAACACCCCGCTGGGGGGATTACAATTACCCTTGTTCCAAGGAGAATAAAGAAAGGATGGACCCACCTGACTGGTAAACCAATACGGGAAGTTGTAATGAAGGGTGGATTGGGCAGGGGCATGAATCTGCATCAATGTGAGCACAATCAAAGGATTGGGCGTAAGGCATGATGGAGACCACTGAGAGCCACTCACCTGACCTTGCTTCTGACCCTCCTTCCCAATGCAGCTTCTAACCGCAGAAAAAAAGATACTTGGCTAAATTTGAAAGTGTAAAACAGTTATTCGTAAGAAAGAGAGGTGGCGTAGGACTATTTAGAATAAAGTCACTTTAGTGCAAGGCATTCAGCTTAAAAGTTCCAGACCAGATGTCTTTGGTGAAAACACTCCAGGAGTTATTTGAAGCTGAAAACGTCCATGCTCAGTTGTATGAAGGTTCCAGGAAGAGATATCAGTTTCTCAAGATGAGGAAAAGCATGGTTAAATTAAGTCCTACCAATATGCAAGATAAAGAAATTATTTCATGTGAGCACTGAAAGGAGTGTTTTTGGGATTAATGTGATTGTATTTACTGTGAGTTTTGAAATCTTGAAATGTGCGTTGTTCTTTTCTATCTTCATTTCTTTTGCATAATAAACTTCCGTTTTATTGTTAGAACTGAATTTGTAGTATTGTGTGTTTATGTTTCAGGGAAAAAACATCTCATTAAAACAAAAAAACAAAATCAAAATATAATATATCAAGCCAGATTTCTATCTGGGATCTTATTTATCCAGTAATATCATTATAAGACCATTAGATATAGGAGCAGAATTAAGCCATTTGGCCTGTCAAGTTTTCACCCATTGGCTGATATGTTTCTCAAGCCTATTGCCTTGCCTTCTCCCTGTAAGGCTTGACCACCTTATTAATCAAGAACCTACCTGTCCCTCTCTTAAATACACTAATGACTGGGCCTCCAAAGCCATCTGTGGTAATGGGTTTCACAGATTCATCACCCTATGGCAGGAGAAATTCCTCCTTATCTCAGTTCCCTCCTTATCTCATCCCCTTATTTGGAGGCTGTGCCTTCCAGTCCTCGTTTCTCCTACTAGTGGAAACATCTTCTTCATATCCACTCTTTCCAGGCCGTTCAGTATTCCGTAAGATCCCCGCTCATCCTTCTACATTCTATTGAGTACAGACCCAGCATCCTCAACTGCTCCTCATAATCCGAGCCCTTCATCCATGGGATCATTTTTGTAAACCTCCTCTGAACCCCCACAAAACCACCACATCCTTCCTTGGATATGGGGCCCAAAGCTGCTCACAATATTCCAAATGTGATCTGACCAGAACCTTATATAGCGTTAGCAGTACATTCCTGCTCTTATATTCTCAAAATGAGCACTGCTGGGATCATGACACTTGTCAGCCCACATTGCCTGATACCTGTTGGCACCTTTTCAGCACCCCCTTCTACCTCCTGTTCTCGCTGCTGCCTCTCACACAACTTGCATTGCAAACTCTTCCTTTCCTCTGTTCACAAGTACACTTGGCTGTGAGGCTGCCAACATTCAATGTCTGTGTTCACGCACGAAGAATGACTACTGGGATGAGGTAGTGTAGGATAACCCATATCCCAGCACATACACCTTCATCAGAGGAGAGAGAACAAATAACTGCCTTGCTGATAATCTGCGAACTCAAGTCGCCCTGTTCACCTCTTAGCACCACTTGAAACCATTTCTTGTCTGTCTGTCTTTGGAAAAGCACTCCTTAAGACCTGAATCAGGCAACTCTGAGCCAAATACATATTATCTTACTAAGCGCTCGCTGATAAAATTCCAGGCCGTGACCACCTCTCCCTCTCACCGTGTTTGGCAGGAAAAGAAGAAAAACTGTGTGAAATGAAACAAATTAATACTCAGAGTACACACATTGCTTCGCTTATCACCATGGCAACTAAATTTGGCTAAGCTAAAGTGGACATAAACCATCAGCAATGAGTCACTATCTGCCAGAGATCTGCATCCAGACATCCAGCGCTGATGTTGACCAACGGTGAGTTTAGAATTCTGTCAAATAGTCTGTAGAAAGGACATATCTGCAGGTGGCTGACAGGGAAGACACTGAAGACTGAATCTTACCTTTTTTTGGCAAAATGCAACTTGTTTTTTGGAGGGTTTTCCACTCTGGGGAATTTCTCGTCGTATTTTACCAAATGCTCCTCACTAACCTAACTACCCAATCCCTGCTGAGCCCCTCTTGTCCGATTCTGCGCAGAGCTCACCACGCACGAGAAACCTGCCAAAAGACCAGCATCCCTTGCGCCCACATCATGGTTAAAAGAAAAAAATACTGCCCTGGCACCCAGACTGTGTTCCCAAATCTTCGAAACGCGAGCTCCTGTTGAGGTACCAGTCTGAGCCAGAGGGCAGGGGGGATGGGTGTGAGATAGTCAGTGATGGTGTGAGGGTGCACAGCAAACACTGGGCAATGCAGTAGGAT
This sequence comes from Rhincodon typus, assembly GCF_021869965.1. Taxonomy (NCBI): domain Eukaryota; kingdom Metazoa; phylum Chordata; class Chondrichthyes; order Orectolobiformes; family Rhincodontidae; genus Rhincodon; species Rhincodon typus. The sequence continues at coordinate 3,931,723 of NC_063348.1, forward strand.
GGCCAGGGATTTGGAATCCTGCAGCTTTGTATCCGGTACCATGCATGGGGGTCATGTGTGATGTTGATTCCCTTTAAATGGGACTAAGATCGGTGGATCTGGCAGCCCCCTCCCTCTCATAAATTGAGACATTTACCCCAGCAGCCATTTTCCTCCTCATTGTGTCCTTTCAAATTCCAACACAATGGAAGGCAACAGCGAGCGCTCATCAGACAGTGGCCTCCACAGGGGATAAGTGGGTGGGGCCCCAACCATCAAAATCCCCTTCTCCTTATGGGTTTTCCTGTAAACTCCACAGGATTTGCACCTCCCCCTTCAGCCCATTCACATGATCTGCCCACATTTCCTCAATGGGGCAGGGAGAGGCAAGATGGCAGATGGGTTGTCCAACATTTGGCTCCTCTGTCTTTACAAGGAGAGAATCCTAATCCTGACTACACAAAGCAGCTGAGGTGATAGTGTCCAAGCCCCTGGACTGGAATCGAAGCTGCCACAGAATAACTGTGCTGGGACCCGCTCCCCCCACCCCCACCCCCACCCTTGACATGATTGAGAGCTGCTGACAAATGGGACAAGCCTCCTGGCATTGTGCCTGTGCCAAACAGCAAGGCAAGATGGAAGTACCGTGAATGGGATATCTCTGGCTCAGATGGCAAAGCGTAAAAAGGGCAAGTCAAGGATGCCCTGAGTATCCAGGTCAGCTCCAATTCAGTGCTGTGACAGTCAGTGAACAGGCCTGAGATGCAGTCTGTGAGCTGGGTGCCTGTCCCTACTGTAAAATGCCCTTGCAGCAGCATTGCAATTATAGTTGCCAGAGTGCCCTGAGGCAGTTGCAAGCTGAGGGAACGGGGGTGTGAAGGAGGGCAAATGTATTGGTATGTGGGCTGCGTGTGGGGGATATGGTAAGGCATAGACGGGAATGAGATACCTTGGGAGGAGGTTCGTCCATGGGTTGGATGAGAGTGAGGGAACATGTTGCAAGCAATAGCGATAGTGAGAGTGACAGCTATGCTAGGACAGTACAACAGCAGAGGTAGAATGAGTTTTTTTTTAATTCCTTCACAGGATGTGGGTGTCGCTGGCCAGGCCAGCATATATTACCCATCCCTAATCCCAGTTAAGTGTCAACAACATTGCTGTGGGTCTGGACCAGGTAAGGGGATGGCAGCTTCCTTCCCTAAAGGACATTGGTGAACCAGGTGGGGTTTTTTGACAATCAACAATGGTTTCATAGTCATCATTAGACTCCCTAATCCGATACACTCACTGAATTCAAATTCCACCAACTACCATGGCAGGATTCGAACCCGGGTCCCCAGAACATAAGCTGTGTCTCTTGATTACCAGTCTACCGATAATACCACTAAACCATCACCTCCCCATAATATTGGAAAGATGATGGTGACACTTAAACTGGCAGAGCACATAAGATATTCTTCCTACTCCTGGGCATTCTCTCAGACATTTAAGATCGCACTGAGCTGGGTGGCAACCCCAGACCAGGCTGGCAAGGTCTGATGCCATGGCCTCCTCTTCCAGTACTGAGGGAATAGGATGGCCCTCCTCTGCATTATCCTGTCCTCCAGGACCTCCTGGTCCTTGTCCGTGCCAATTTCCCCTTATCTAATTGTCCTAGGCAGTACAACTCCAGACTGAATGGCCTGGACGATCTGACAAGAGAATGTGCGAGACCTCACAGAGAGAAATCCTCTGCAAAATGCAACAAAATTGACATTCGCAAGAAAAACATTGTAAGATTGGGCCCAATGTGCTGATAAATACCCTGGCATTTATTTCACTTTATTCCACCAGAGGGTAGCAGAAATCAACAGCAAGTGTCAAAATCACAAAACCAAGTGGGCTAGCTATGAAAAAGAGATAAAATGAAATAGAGAAAGAAAGACAGCAATAAGAATAACTTGTACAGCAACTTTTATCAGCAAAATGTCCTGAACCATGTTAAAAGACTGCAAGCGGACAAAATTAACATGGAACCAAGGAAGGCATCATTAGTCATGAAGAGAAGTTTGGTCAAATAAGTTTGGTTTACACTTTTGTGTTACCTCTGCGCAACTGCTAAGAGGTTGAGTGATAGACTGAAGCCCCCACTATCAACATCCTGCGGGTTACCATTGATCAGAAACTCAACTGGACTCACTGTATAAACATAATTGTTACAAGAGCAGGTCAGAGGCTAGGAATACTGCGGTGAGTAACTCACTTCCTGACTCCTCAAAGCCTGTCCATCATCCATAAGGCACAAGTCAGCAGTGTGATGGAATGCTCCCCACTCGCCTGATGGACTGCAAGTCCCAACAACACAGAGGATCAATGGTACATAAGAGAAACACAGGGAATGTGTGGAGCCAGGTGTGAAGGAACGGAAAGTTACTGGAGGGTTGAAAGGCTTGAGGAAGTTACAGGATGTGAAGAATAAGACTATGTAGAAATCTGAACATGAAAGTAAGCATTTTAAAAATGAGGATCTGTGAACAGTTCACCAATGTAGTTAGTAAACACATATGTTAATGGATGATGAGTGAACGGGACCAGGGATGAGTGAAGGAACAGACAGTAGACTTCTGGATGAGTTCAACTTTTTCAAGGCAGGAACCACGGTGGCTGGAGACCATTAGATTGAGACTGGAGATAACAAGAGGATGAAGGGGTTTTTAGCAGTAGATTTTATATCCTGGCAAAGATGGGGGACAATACCCAAGTAGAAATAGATAGCCTTGGCAATTGACAGGATGTGGGGTTCAAACTAGGATGCAGCGGTTGCAAACAGTCCGGACTAGAAAATGTCAGTGAAACACAGCCACATTATTATTCACAACTTGTTCACAAATAGAGTGATATACAGAGGCCAACAATGTTCGATAAAATAACGAATAATACTTGTGTCAGTGAATCAGAATATGCTCAAAAAAAGGACCTTCCTTAGGAGGATACTTGGAATGGAATTTGTTTTTGAAATGGAGGTTTCAGAGCACAAGTGACAACTACAGAATGTACATTGTAGGGTAAATTTCCATGCATTGTTTATTGCAGCCTCAGGCAAACACAAAACCTGATGCATTCTCACCTGATCTGACGACTAGCAGCCAGAAATGGGATATTTATCTCATTCAACTTCTTTGATTTGAGTACTTTTCTTTAGAAATACTCAAGCAAGGAAAATATAAAGAGTCCTCAAACCTCGGCAGACATCCAGACAAAAGCATGTAATGGTTGATAAAACTGTGGATGCTGTAAATCAGAAACAAGAACAGAAGTTGCTGGAAAAGCTCAGCACGTCTGGCAGCTTCTGTGAAGAGAAATCAGGGTCAATGTTTTGGGTTCAGTGACCCTTCCCAACGGTCATGAGGCATTAACTCTGAGTTCTCTTCACAGATGCTGCCAGACCTGCTGAGCTTTTCCAGCACCTTCTGTTTTTGTATGTAACGGTGGAATTTATTATCAGAATATTTTCACGCAAGGCCACACTAGAAGTGAGAGTGTAAATGTTGTGAAGCTCTCTTTCTGACTTGGAGACTTGCTCAATGCACTCATGACACAAAAGATCAATTTGAGATGTTCCTGATTTTAAAGTAATCAATTTAAATAACCTAAAAAAGAGAAGAAGCTCCATAAAATAGGACCATGGATCTGCAGAGATAGTAGGAACTGCAGATGCTGGAGAATCTGAGATAACAAAGTGTAGAGCTGGATGAACAGAGCAGGCCAAGCAGCATCAGAGGAGCAGCAAGGCTGACGTTTCGGGCCTAGACCCTTCTTCAGAAAATGAA
>NC_063348.1:3935910-3954796 GCF_021869965.1 Rhincodon typus
CCAAGCGGAATATGAGTTGCTGTTCCTGCAACCTTCGGGTGGCATCGTTGTGGCACTGCAGGAGGCCCAGGATGGACATGTCGTCTGAGGAATGGGAGGGGGAGTTGAAATGGTTCGCGACTGGGAGGTGCAGTTGTTTATTGCGAACCGAGCGTAGGTGTTCTGCAAAGCGGTCCCCGAGTCTCCGCTTGGTTTCCCCGATGTAGAGGAAGCCACACCGGGTACAGCGGATGCAGTATACCACATTGGCAGATGTGCAGGTGAACATCTGCTTGATGTGGAAAGTCTTCTTGGGGCCTGGGATGGGGGTGAGGGAGGAGATATGGGGACAGGTGTAGCACTTCCTGCGGTTGCAGGGAAAAGTTTATTAAGAGCAGGTTTGTGCAAACAGAAAAATCAGATTGGTGTGCTATTGGGAAATGGCCAAGTAGACTACAGCCTGAGCTCCTCAGTAGTACTTTGGTATAATTTATATCCTAATTATATCATATTGATAAATAAATGCCTGGCCTCCTTAGGTACCAATTCTGAAACCAATCAATTTCTCAGACAATCAGGGAGCACTTCAATCCTTTTACGGAGATACAGAAATAAAGGAATCAGTTATTATAAAGAATATATTGAGATATTACTACTGTTTACAGCGAATAATTAGAGACCAGAGACTAGTTTATATTTATAATGTGAATATAAATTAATTGATAAAATAATATAAAGATATTAAAAAATGAAATATATTTGATACAAAGCCTACAAATAAAACAATGAGGAAATCCAATGCTAAGGGTGTAAAAGTTACTTACAAAAACTGTAAAATAGATACTGTTGGGACAAAAGAGGGAAATAAAATTTAGGGCAGCTTTAGAATTGAAATGCATGGTTGGACATTTGTCAAGTATTGTGACAGCAAGGAAGTTATTAAAGTAACATTAATGGCAAAATATTGTCATTCTCCACTGGAGACATAGAGATGGTGGAATTGAAAACGTCGTGTCAGGACATGCCCCGATACAGTCCTCCCAGCAGGGAGCAGCAGTAATAACAGGTAATTTGCATAATTAACAGAACAGTGAAGGAGAATTTTCCCAAGCCATTGGCATTTTGCTGTTTGGGAGCTTCTTGGTGGTGTGGTAGGAGCAATGGGTTCCATTGTGCAGGGAGAGAGCTGCCAGCAATAAATGATGGCCACTGTGGCTGCTACATTGCAGCTACAGAGCTTTCCCCTTTGTTCCTTGTCTTCTTGGAATATGCAAAAATACATTTAGTCTACATTCTTCAGAAGGGGCCTTAAAATGGAGGTTCTCACATTCTCCTCATCGCTTCAGCACTGACTAACTCTCTGGTGGCACTGTCCCGGAGACGTTGGCCCTCTGTTTGAGCAGTCAGTTCATCCACCGATCTTATTCCCACCTCAACAGCCTGGCAGCTCTGTATTGTTTCTGCCTGGCAATACGAAAAATAAAATTCCACCCCCTTTCTGGCTTGCTGGACAACTGAAAAGTCACCCTGAAAACAGGAGCCCAATCATACTCTGAAGGACAGAAATATGGTCAAAACGAAGGAATTAAAAACTGTGAACCAGCGTTTTCAGCCTGTACAAGTACCTGTATTCAATTTTTTTTCTCATTCCATCTCTCATTGTTTACAAGAATGTACTCACAGAAATGTACTGAATTCAAATAGGATTAGACATGGGAAGGAGGTTTCCAATGACCAGGGAATCCAGAACTAGGGTCACAGTCTAAGGAGATAGCAAGGACTGCAGATGCTGGAGTCAGAGACAACACAGTGTGGATGGAGCTGGAGGAACACAGCAGGCCAGGCAGCATCAGAGGAGCAGGAAAGCTGATGTTTTGGGTCGGGATCCTTCTTCTGAACTGTTGTCACAGTCTAAGGATATGTGGGGCGTTTAGGGCTTATAAGGCATTTAGAACTGAGAAGAGGATGAATTTCTCAATCAGAGAATGATGAGTCTGTGGAATTTTCTACCGCAGAGCGTGGTCGACTCCAAAACAGTGAATGTTTTCAAGGAGGAATTAGATAAAGTTCTTAGGGTTAAAGGGAAATGATAAAAGGGGGAAAGTGGGAATAGGCTATTCAATTGGATAATCATCCATGATCGTATTGAATAGCAGAGTAGGCTCAAAGGGCTGTATTGCCTACTCATATTCCTATTTTCTCTGTTCCTATTTATTATAGTAGACACATACTGGAGAGCACACAACTAAAAAAAACAAGTGATCTCACTATGAAAGTGCTTACTAGGGAAGATGATAATAATGTTATCTAACAGACTGCAATATCACTTCCACGGAGAAACCTAGATTTTAAAAGCTCAAAGTGAACTGAGGTGTCAAATACCTGATGCAACATCAAGCGCTAAGTGAGACAGCGGATGAAAACTATAAAGAGCCAACATCATGAGGAAGTCAAAGAATACAGGGGAAACAAGACACTGTGCTTGAAAGTGGCCAGATCCCAGGCAACTTACAGAAAGTATGCATTTCAATCTTTCATGTATTCTCACATTTCAAGTGAGGAAAGGCTGCTTGAAGTGACACCCAGACAAAACCCCCATCACAATTACCATTTCAGTTAAGATTTAATAACAGCTCAAGTGACAATTAGACAAAGACTTAGCCGCAAAAGTGAGTTTTGTCAATTTCAATCCAGGTCGAAGGAAAAGGTAAAAAAAAAATGGGCACAGAAGTCACCTTCCACATTATTACCAGTGGTGAAGTGGTCCTTGCACACAGTGGGTTGTGTCCTGACATGTGGACTAGAAACTCCAAGTTCATGTCCCACCTTTGGACTTAATGGCCACAGAAGGCGAGCCATGACACAGCAAAAGATATTGATTATCAACCTCTAGGTCCATTTGATGTGCTTATGATAGGTGATAAGAGCCTGTAAGTTTCCAGGTCAGGAGAACCATGTGATAGCTGTTGTATATGCATTTAATAGAGTTAATACTAGATTGCTCCCTTGTCCCTCCTCTGCCTCTGTCAAATGGATGAAAATAACCATTTTCCAACCCCTTTCAGTTCTGACAAGTCATACCAGCCCTGAAATATTAACTCTGTTTCTTTCTCCACAGATACTTCTAGGCTTGTTGAACTTATTCAGAATTTTCTGTGTTGCAGCAGATTTCCAGCACCTGTAGTGTTTTGCTTTTAACACTTGATTGAAAAAATAAGCACCATCCACTTTGATGATGCCAAGGGAACGTGGATTCTGCATAAAGAAGGCTCTTGTGAGACAGACATGGGGCTGGTGTGCCTTTATCAGTCTCTGTGGTAAGGAAAGGCATAATCAACCATCTGTACATAGCTGCTGTAGTGCAATAAATGTCATAGGTCTAATACGACCGCTGGTAACAGTGGCAGTCACCAAATGACCATAGAGCTGCTCTCTCGTTGGAGAGAAACGACTGGTGGTGAGTTTAATCTGAGGGGCACAGCGGCTCAGGCAGGGGTGAGTCTGAGAAGACAGGACCTTCATGGTGACCTTAGCTCGTGTGGAATTGAACCCGCACTACTGGCATCACTTTGCATTGCAAACCAGCCATCCAGCGAACTGAGCTAACTGACTCTCCAATATGACTGGCATCACCGAAAACAATGAGGGTCGTGTTGACATAGGAACAAGTTCCCCTCCAAGCCATTCACCATCCTGACTTGGAAATATATCGTCGTTCCTTTGTTGATGATATTCTGATCACCCAGATTAACATCATGAGGATATCTTGAAGAACTTACTGTCAGGCACATGCCACCCACAGGCCAGAACATAGAGAATCTTTTACGCTCACCAAATCCCCTACCAGTGCTTGTGAATAGACATTTGTTTGTTTTCCATGAAGTTTTGCCTCATTGTCATCAAATATTTCTCCTGTTGGATTGAGGTTAGGAAGTTGTATGTGATGACCATGGACACAGTTACCCAAGTTTCACGTGGGATTTATTTAATGAATGGCAACCCTGATGCTGCTGTTTTGGACATCGGGCCACAATTCAGGAATGAATGCTTCTTCAAAGGTGGTTCTGGATTTCAGCCTGTCACAAGCAAACTGTTGTAGTCGCAATATAATGGGGTGCCTGGATGTAGAGTCAGAATGATGAAGTCACCTTTTGAAGAAGAATTGTGATTTCTACACTACTTAGTTGAATTATGGACCCACCTGACCCCCAAGGTGATCTAGCACCATCAGAGTTACTGATGGGCAGAAAGCTGAAGACTCCACTCCCTATCCTACTTTAAGGAATTGGTTACACACTATAACATCATGATGATCAAGCAGTACATGATTAAGAACAATTCTATTGCCCACCTCAAGCCCCACATTACAATAAATGTTACTGTGTGAGAAATGTGCCAGAACTAGGAATGGAGGACACGTTACAAAAATCTCACGTAAGATTTAAATAACTGGGTCCATCATCATCGTATACAACTGCTTAACCTGGATCCAATTGGAGAAACAATTGATGACAATGGAATAAAACTGCATCAAAACAAGAAAATCCAGCCTCACACATTCCCAAACTCTGCTGGTGAGTTTTAGGAGTAGTTTTGAATCAGGGATTCAGCAGTAAAGGTATAATCTTTAACAGACACACAGACCTACAGAGATCCCACATCACCCCTATTGCCAAATGGGTTCTATGGATGAATAACAGGAACCTCATCCCATCACAATTTAGCTGTCCACAGATTATTTATTGGGATTAACCAATAGCAAACCTGTAAACAGAAGACAACTAAAGTGCTCAAAGCATCAGGACGTCCCAACAAACTGTGTTCTACCCAAGAAAAACACTTCAAATCGAACACAGTCAGGGAATAATGCAACTCCCAGATCATCTGAATTGCAAAGTCAAAGACTTAGAGAGAGATAGGTTAGTGGTAAGTGTAAATATACAAACAAATATATAATTTAATAATTCTGAGGGTAGAAAGGACTTGGAGAAGATGTTGTACAGGGGGGTCCTGATTTACAAACACCTGACTTAGTTACGAACACAATCCCACACAGGGGAATAATTTTAAACATGTAACATACCAACATTTCCTGTACTTAGAAAAGGCTACTTTATGTTAATTTTAATTGTGTTTTGATTTGCCTATGGACTTGTAAGGTCCTTACTGTCTTGTGGTAACGTAGGACATATTCATGTAACTTGTATAGTTATTGTATCGCAATAGATTTCCTGTTGCTTATTGAACACAAATCTTTTTGTTAGACGAGAAAGGCGGATATCGAAATCCAAACTAGACACTTTTGGGGTCACAGAAGCCCACACACAACAGGATCTGTAAGGCACAGCTTCACCACTTGATGAGCAAACATTATCCTCATTCCAAGGAGCCATCGCAAATGCCCCTCCTTGTGAGCTGAGTCACCTTAATAAAGTCCTTGAAAAGAACTGAAGACCTAAAAGTGATGTGGGAACAGCAATTTGAAAATGAATATTATAGGCTCTGTGACCTTCCTAAATAAAAATACTTCACAGGAAGTCTGCCAACTTTCAGAAAAGCAAATGAAAATAATTTTGATCTAGTCATTTCACCGCTTCTACGCAGTAACTGAAAGATAGTAAAATAAATATGTTTGACCTGTAACTACTATGTTCTTGTCCTCCTGAAGAAGAAAAGCTGACCTCTATTTGGAAATCCTTCATAGCAATATCACCATAATCTGTCTACCAGAACAGGACAATTCACAGACAAGATTACTCCCTCTTCCAAGGTACAGTGTACTGCAGATTTCTTGAATACATGGCAATTCAGATTCTAAGATTTGACTAAAGCTTGGTAAGAGTGAAGATTGATTTAGGAGATAAAAGAAGAGGTAAACATCCATGACCAATGCATCATCTTAACACTGCCATCATCATTTGGTGCAAAACAGGCTGGTATCCTCACCTGTACAGTCAACCCCATTGGGCAGAAGGCTAAATCCAGGGGAACATTCACCTTGGCAAGACTGGCAACCACTGTCAGCTGTAACAACAAATAGAATGTAGGTTCAGAAGTTTGTTATAAAATATATAGTGTTCCTAATGTGTTGTCCCATCATCAAGCATTGCCAGACCAGGTACAGCATGGGTATGTGATTGAACAAAATACCTTCATCTTTGTTCCTACATTGTGTTTCAGGAGTTCCACAAAGACTGGGAGTTTAGTCCAGGATTAGAAAACAATACATCTTACCCAAATATCAAAAGGTAAGCGACAAAATATTAGAATTGATTGTGTACAAAGAAAAGCTTGAACAACTATCAATGCTGATTGATAAAGCAGAGAAATGTGGAAATAACAATCAACACGGATTCAGAATTTGCAAGTTAATTCATAAATTTAGTGGAATTCTTCAAAAAAGACAAGCTTCAAATTGTTGCTGATTTTTTTTTGTTGAAACCATGCAGGATTCATCAATAGTATCAATAGTAATGAAGTGTCCATGTGTTCCTTTGATATTCACCAATGTAGCACTCAAGAAAGCCATTGACAGGAGTATCTAAGCCTGTCGCCATTGTGCAAATCAGTATTCATTGAACTTATGAACTCAGTAACTCAAACTGTTGAGTTCAATTTTAACAGCAGCACATATGTCTAAATAGATGGTGTTGCCACGAAAGCCGTATTAGGCCCAGCTCTTCTTTGATGACTTCCATTAGAAATATACCTTCGATGAAATTACACCCTTCCTCCTACTCCTTGTATATTTCTGCTGTGTAGATGATATTTTTATCCACAGTTGTATGTGGGAATTTCTTTCCATGTTTTAACGGGCTTCAACCTCAGCTTAAAATCACCTTTGAAATGGAACAGTCAAATTAGCTTCCATTCCTAGTTGCCCTTGCTGAACGTGATCTTCCACATATTGGGAAGACAAAACGCAGACTGGGGGACCACTTTGCAGAACACCTATCTTCGAATCGTAAAAGTATTGCCCCAAACTTCAAGTTGCCTCCCACGCTGTGTTCCCTGGCCAATATTTTTGTCTCAGGCTTGCTGCAGTGTTCCAGCAAACCTCAGCACAAGCTGGAAGAACAACACCTCATTTTCCACTTGGGCACCCTGCAGTCCTCAGGACTCAATATCTTTTAAATTTTTAATTTTAAAGCTCCAACATCTCTTTCCATGTCCTTGACCCACACCCACACCCTGGGCTCTGTCTTGAAATGGGCTGCTTTCAACACTGCCAACCCAGTTTCACCTACTCATTGTCAGCTTTTCCTTTCCTTGGTTTACTATCAGCTATCTGTTTGCCTGTCTAATTTTCTCTCTCTGGACTCCAACTCCTTTCTGTCAATTCTTTTCCCAATTCTCCACTCCCCCAAACCCCTGGTCATCATCACATATACCATCTTTTCCTAGCTACTATCAGTTCTGAAGAAGGGTCACTGGACCCGAAACGTTAACTCTGCTTTCTCTACATGGATGCTGCAAGTTCTGTTTTACTTTCAGATTTGCATCATCTGCAGTTCTTTGTTTTAATATACATGTAATTATTGTCTGAATGCTGTCCAGTGAGGAGAATTTCCTGACATTTTTAGAGTCACCAGTGGCATTTTACACAAGACTTGAAAAGACTAATACCCGTAGGATTAACGGTAAGCAGGCTAAGGGAAAGCAGATGGATTTTAAATGTACCAGATCAACAGAAGGTAATGCCAAAAAGAACAGGAAACAGAAAACATCTGTGTGCAATGAAACCAGGTCCATTAAGAATGATGGAAAGAAGGATTGGGTGTGATTATTAACCAATAAAGCATTCAATCAGGAGAAACAGATCATATACTAGAGACATCTCATGAATACTTGACTACAAGTCAATAAGCATTTACCACGTATCAGCCATTTGTAGGACTTTATTTGAACATCCTGTGCACTTCTCCATCTCATCCTACCTTCAAATGGATAATGATGGTTCAGAGAAAATCCATAAAATATCTACAAATATGATTGGGTTTTTGAGGTTGAAGAAACAACTCATAAAATTAAACAACTTCACTACACAAAAGAATAACTAAGGGGACAAGTTTTCTTTGTATATTCTGATAGGAATGCAAGATGCAAATTCAAGCCTGTTTATTAACTTGGGATCTTAAAGCATGAGGGCATGAGTGTACAATTGAAATCCCAAGCAAAATTGAAGCTCGAGGAATTTTGCCCAATACTCTGAAAAGGCAGAACATGGATAATGAAGAAAAACTACTTCCCCTCATCAAAAACTCAAACATTTTTCTGCAGTGCCCAAAGTTGTGCAATATGAAAGGCTATAAGATATTGGAGCAGAATTAGGCCATTCAGTCCACCATTTGATCATGGCAGATATGTTTCTAAACCCCAATCTCCTCCCTTCTCCCTGTAATCCATGATTCTCTTACCAATCAAGAACCTAACTATCTCTGACTTAAATATATTCATTGACTTTGTCTCCACAGCTTTCTGCGTGGTAACTGAATATAATCTCACAACCTTAGTTTATAAGCTGTCTCAACTACAAAACAATCGAACTAGTTTAAGGTTAACAATGATTTTGAGGATAACAAAAAGCAAAAGCAGAGAAATGATGTTCAAAAACATTATAATAAATTGCATGCTGTTAGATGCTTAAATACATTTTCTACAGACAGCCACAAATACATAATTCAAGTATAAATACAATGGAATTTAGCTCAATTATCATTGATTTGTTTAATTAAAACCCTTCCATTGAGCTCAAGACTTTAATCAGTGTAACAACAAAAACAATTTTCCCACTGCATAGTCAGAAATGAAGTGACGTTCTGTAACTAGTGTCTGTGTGAACATCATATCATGCATAAAAGAGGAAGGGACTTACGGATACAGGTATGTCTGTCAAAGTGGAGCCGATATCCTGGATGACAGGTGCAGTAGTAGCTTCCTGCTGTGTTGACACAGTTATGAGCACAGTGGCGATCCCCAGAAGTACCACATTCATTGTTATCTTGAAACCAATGAGAGTAATTAATGCCATGTTATATTAAAATTGGTGTGTCCTCTTCTGCCTATGATCAGGTGACTCTTTTAATACGATTTTCCAATGTGATATGAAACAGTGTGTTTTCTGCCATCAAGCGATTTTGTAAAGGAATTTATAGAGATATCTATCTATCCTCAGTTTTTATACAGTGTATTTCATCTGTGTTCTCCAAGTTAATCTTATTCTGTTGGCAAACCACTTCAGTTTTCCTCATGCATTGATATTTCAAAATTAATTTTGCTTCCCCTTTCTTTTTCCTCTTCTAATAAGTTTTCCTACAAAGGTATTTTCTCATTTTAGCCTCAAACTGCTTTCCCTTCACATCTCGACCATCCACTGGAAGGGTTGTTTACCTTCCCCCTCTCCCCCTGCCGATTGTGTCCGGCCAGTTTCTTACTTGGTCCGTCAGGCACCATTCTAATTCCACCGCTGGTTGTGAGCAGAAGGTCAACCAGCTGTACACGAGTAGGCCAAGGTCACTGTGAAGGACTCTCCTCCTCAAGCTCTCCCCTCACCTGAGGTGCGCTGACCCTCAGCTTAAGCCCCCACCGGTTGTATCTCTCTAATGAGAGAGTAGCCTTTGGTCTGATAAGGACCAGCAATTCCTCACTTCACCATCACCTCATCCTGCCCTCTTATCGACCGAAAACAATTGAAACCGATAAACTGACACCGTCCTACTCCGCATTTGTCCAGCAAGATGGGCCCACTCTCAACAAGTTCCATTCTTATCTAACAAATGGTAGCCAGAAAATTACTTGCAATGGCTTCGCTCTCCATTCTTTCTCTGTCACTTCTGGTGTCGCCCAAGGATCTATTCTTGGCCCCCGTCTTATTTGCATCCAAATGTTTCTGCTCTGTGACATCTTCCAAAAGCACAGCACTGGTTTTCACATGTACACTGACAACACCTAGTTCCACCTCATCATCATCTCTCTTGGCTTATCCATTGTCTCTAAACTGCGTATCAGACTGTTTATCCAAGTTCCAATACTGGATTAACACAAACTCCCCTCAACTCAATATCGTCCTGTAACAAATTCTATCCATTTTAGACGCCATCCCCTTGGAATCTCACACCCTGTGGATATTGTACTGAACAAACCTAACAAACAAACAGCAGAAATGATATGAAGACCCAGCAAAGACTAATAACAAAGAAATCTATCAAAGGTACTCAAAGGTACTAATGACCCACCATCGATCTCAGACAACGGCTTTTGACCAGGCATATAGGAAATGTATACCACAGAATCCCTACAGTGTGGAAGCAGACCATTTGGCCCATCGAGTCCACACCATCTCATCTGAAGTCCATCCCACCCAGATCCACTGCACCCTATCCCTGCAACCCTGCATTTCCCATGACTAATCCACCTAGCCTTCACATCCCTGGACACTTTTGGAAATTTAGCATGGCCAATCCACCTAACCTGCATATCCTTGGACTGTGGGAGGAAACCCATGGAGACACAGGGAGAATGCACAAACTCCACATAGGGAGTCGCCCGAGACTGGAATCAAACCCACATCCCTGGTGCTGCGAGGCAGCAGTGCTAAACACTGAGCCACCGTATCAATTCTATTTCTTTTTCCTTCCTTTTATGCTTGACTGTGTGTGTTGTAACAATCAATCCCTGGTCTGAATGCATGAATAAAACACATTTCTAACTTAACCTTAAAGTGAGCTTGTTTATAGGTCATAGAGTCATAGAATCCCTACAACGTGGAAACAGGCCATATGGCCCAACAGGTCCACACCGCCCCTCCGAACAGCATCCCACCCAGACCCATTCCCCTACCCCCGCATTTTCCATGTCTAACCCACCCAGTCTAAACATCCCTGCACACTATGGGCAATTTAGCATGGCTAATCCACCTAACCCGCACATCTTTGGACTGTGGGAGGAAACCGGAGCACCCACAGGAAACCCACGCAGACATGGGGAGAATGTGCAAACTCCACACAGACAGTCCCCACTTTAAAAATTGGACATCACACACACAGAGGTTTCAAGAGAAACATACCAAAGCCTGTTTCAAAAGACACAAAAATTTTAAAGAACTTCTGCTTGAAAACAGAAGGTAGGGAAAATAAGAGATGAATTTACTCCTCTCACTATATAAAGGTTTGTCTACATGTACGAACAGATTCAAGAACAGCTTTTACCCCACTGTTAACAGACTTTTGAATGGACCTCTTTAATGTTAATGTTGATCTCTCTCTGCACCTTCTTGGCAGCTGTAACACTGTAGGATACACGCTGTTCCGTTACCCTGATGCACTTGTATAGTGTGATCTGCCTGTGAAGCACAAAAGACAACACTTTTCACTGTACCTCGGTACACGTGACAGTAATAAATCAAATCAAAACCAAAATCTAATTCTAGAGTTTTAAGCATCCCTAATTCTAGTTGCTCACCATTGGTGGCTGTGTCTTCAATTACCAAGGCCCCCAGCTCTGGAATTGCCTCCTTCCACTGCTTTGACCCTCTATCTCTCTCTCCTTGTTTAAGACTCTCACTCAGGTTTTGATCATCTGAGCAAATATCTCCTGTCCTGCCATGGCTCCATGCCATAGTTTTTATAATGCTCTCGAGAAACAGGTGGAATTTAATTCCAAAAAAATATGAGGCCTGTTGTATATTCAGAGTGCTACGAAGGCGAGGGAATAAATGATGGATGATAGGACCCTGATTCAGATTCTGATCACTCTCTCATTTGTGTTAATGCCTTCAGCTGCCAATGCCTCAGGTTTTGAAAGCGTTCTTCCTCTCAAGTTCTTCTTAAAGCATTCTTCCCCTCAAGTTCTCTCTTAAGGTACTCCTTAAAACCTCTCTGGCCAAGTTTTTATACATCTGTCCTACTTTTTTTTATTCATTCACGGGACAAGGGTATTGCTGGCTAGGCCAGCATTATTACCCATCCCTAATTGCCCAGAGGGAAGCTAAGAGTCAACCACATTGCTGTGGGGCTAAAGTCACATGTAGGCCAGATCAGGTAAGGATGGTAGTTTCCTTCCCTCAAAGACACTAGTGAACCAGGTGGGTTTTTCCTGACAATCAATAATGGATTCATGGTCATCGTTAGACTCTTAACTCCAGGTTTTGTTGAATTCAATTCCATCATTTGCCACAACAGGATTCGAACCTGGGTCCTTAGAAAATTAGCTGGGTCTCTGGATTAATAGTCAAGCAATAATACCACCAGGCCATCACCTCTCCTATGTCTCTTGTGGGGCATTTTATTGTGTTAAAGGGTCTATTACAGATACAAGTTGGATTGTTGTTGTGTCAGCAGTTTTTTTGGATGGAAACCTGTCAATTAAAATATTGCCAATTGTGCACAACTCAATAAAATAATCACATTCTTGTAAAGCTAGTGTTAAACTCCTCTCTGTCCAAAACTGTGCATTTTCAAGTATGTGGATAGAAATAACATCATTGAAAGCTCCTTTCTCCTGTGGTGTTTGAGGACAGCAATGAAGTAGACCTGCCCAAACTGGGAAATTGTATGAATTAAGGCAGCTGGTCATTCAGTTGTCATAGAGTCCTCTACTCAATGGGGCATAATCAGTTATCTGTCAAAATGCCAACAGCATCAGATTGTAGCTTGGAGTAATCTACTCTCAAGGGCTTTTATTATGATCTATCAATCTAACATTTGAGATATCATTGGATTTTGCCGCTGAGTTTGGCTCAATCATGAAACCGCATACGACATTAGATGAAGAGCTTCCCTCAATTGGCATTTTGCACAGGAAAGTCAAATTCAGAGTAACAAGACTCTATTGGAGTAGATAAACATCCACTTGCTATGCATCTCAGTCAACCTTCTAGCTTTTCCACAGCTCCTCGTTTCATCGCTAGTGAATTTAAAAGTGCAAAAATCCTCCAGAGGCCCAACACTGGACAAACTTTTCACAGGCATGTGATGATGCTGTGGCTTTAAGAGGAGTGTTTTGTCCTGGCTTCTTTTAGAGACAGACTGGGGGAGAGGTGGCAAGCAGTCTACAAGAAGATATACAACTTGTGAAGCCTTGGGTGTCTTTCTTTTTCCCCCCAAGTTGGATCAATAAAAGCAGTCTGATTGGGTGTCATCAAGTCCCCACCCACAGAACCAGGGATTTTAAATTTAGCTTTCAGCAGTTGCTGTTAGAGTTTTGAAGAGATGGAAGCTATCTCTCATCCTTCTCTTGGTAACAGCCAAAAGCTGGGGATTCTGTGCTTGTTATGGGAGTCACATGTGAGACAATCTGTTTTCTGAATTTGTGTTTTTGTCAAGGGTGTGTTTATGGGATGTTACGGTATTGGAACAGTTAATTAGTAATAGTTACTGTATCTATTATTCTTTTAAGTTTTTGAATAGCATTAAGTTATTCCAAGTTCCTCTTATCTTTTGTTGTACTTCAACTGTAGTGTTTGAATAAATTGAGTTGTTTGACAAATCGAATTGTATCTGGAACACAGCACCTCCCATTTACCTTTAAAATAAGAAAATGTTACAGTATGGACTACCTTCTTAATATGTTTTGAGGAGGTCTGGGCTGGTCCATAACAGGTGTTCCTCTGTATCCATTGATGACACAGCAGCATGGTACACTCAACCAGTTTTTAGTTTAACTACGACAAAGTCTGTAGCAATAGTTGCACAAACTGCTACTTGAAATGATGGGTAAGAGTTTACTAAAGACTTGTGTTGATAATCAAATGCAATCGTTAATATGGATAAGGTTGTCACCAGTGACCTAAACCCCATCTGGTTCACCAATGTCCTTTAGGGAAGGAAACTGCCATCCTTACCAGGTCTGGCTTCATGTGACTCCAGATCCATAGCAATGTGGTTGACTCTTAACTACCCTCTGGGCAATTAGGGATGGGCAATAAATGCTGCCTGGCCAGCAACGTCCTCATCCCGTGAATGATTAAAGATCTACAATATCTTCAGTCACTCCACTTGTGGAGAATATTATATAAAAGAGAAAAGAAACTGTACCCTCAATTAGGCGGCACGGTGGCTCAGTGGTTAGCACTGCTACCTCACAGCGCCAGGGACCTGGGTTCGATTCTACCCTTGAGTGACTGTCTGTGTGGAGTTTGCACACTCACCCCGTGTCTGCGTGGGTTTCCTCCGGGTGCTCCGGTTTCCTCCCACAGTCCAAAGATGTGCAGGCTGGGTGGATTGGCCATATTAAATTACTCCATAGTGTTCAGGGATGTTTAGATTAGGGGGATGGGTCTGGGTGGGATGTCCTGAGGGTCGGTGTGGATTTGTTGGGCTGAAGGGCCTGTTTCCACACTGTAGGGGTTCTATGATCTACTTGTAAAGAACAGAACCGCACAGCATAGAAGAAGTTTGCTCAGTCCCTGTGCCTCTATCAGCTTTTTCAAAGAGTTATTTACTTACAACCATTATGGCATACTTACCCCATTGCCCTACAATTTGTTTCTCCTTTTCACTACCTTCTCAGGCAGTGTAGACAGGATCGCACCAACGGCCCATAGAAGTAATAACAGTCACACAACTATGCAGCATGGAAACAGACCTTACTGTCCAACTCATCCATGTCGACTAGATATTCTAAATTATCTAGTCCCATTTGCCAGCATTTGGCCCATATCCCTCTAAACCCTTCCTATTCATATATCTATCCAGATGCCTTTTAAATGTCGTAATTGTACCAGCCTCCACCACTTCCTCTGGCAGCTCATTCCATAGACATACCACTGTCTGCATGAAAAGGTTGCCCCTTGGGTCCCTTTTATAACTTTGCACCCCCCCAACAACACCCCCACCCTGCCTTTTCTGTCTTTCCCAGTTTCCTTTTACCAAACATCTTAAAATATATGTCCCTCTGGTCTCTGACCCTTCTGCTATTGGAATCACCTCACCTTATTTACACTTGCCGAAACCCTTCATAGGTTTGAACATTTTCGTTCAATCTTTAACTTTCCCTGTTTGAAGGGGAGCAATCCAATCTTCTCCCGTCTTTCCACACATCTGAAGCGTTAGCGTCCCTGATACCATTCCAGTAGATCTCTTCCACTTGATGCAGAAGTACTGCCAGTTTTGGAATTGTGACACTGAAACACAATCTCCTCCATAAAATTGCAACCAAAGAAAGTAGTCTCTAACCTTGACAGTTGCGCCCATTGGTGTGTTGAGTGTATCCACGCGGACAGAGGCATTGGAAGCTGCCCAGTGTATTCACACAGTGGTGGGAGCAGTTGCTCTTCTCACACTCATTCACATCTGCCAACAAAAGACAATCATTGCATTTCATAGGCATGCAATAAGAAGACATTACAACTCCTCATTGTTATTCTTTTTCAATATGATACATATTTTGTCCTTATGAAAATTTGGACCAGTCACCAAAAGTGGAACCACTTTCTGCCACTCTGAGTCAGAGTGAAAAGCTATGACTACTGTTAGGCTATGTTTTTTTTTATTCATTAACAGGATGAGGGTGTTGCTGACCAGGCAGCATTTATTACCCATCCCTAATTGCTCAGAGGGCAGTTAAGAGTCAACCACAGTGCTGTGGGTCTGGAGTCGCATGGAGGCCAGACCAGGTAAGGATGGCAGTTTCCTTCCCTAAAGGACATTAGTGAACCAAATGAGTTTTTCCGACAATTGATAATGGATTCATAGTATTCATTAAATTCTTAATTCCAGAATTTTTTTTTAATTGAATTCAAATTCCACCATCTGCCGTGGCAGGATTTGAACCTGGGTCCCCAGAACGTTTTCTGGGTCTCTGGGTTAACAGTCTAGCAATGATACCACGAGGCCATCCCTCCCCTAGAAAGTCAGGAGTGGGATTTGAACCTACACCCCAGAAAGGGACCAGGATTCACCAGGCTTAAGCAAGGCAAGGACTAACACTCCTTGAGTCTGGCTCCTTGGACCATTTGGCCATCCTGACAAGCTGCCCAGAGTGGGTAGGACATGCTGATATTTCAACGAAGCTGGGCTTCTGCCTACTGCCCAGCAACCATCCTAACCCTGGCCTATTTTCCTGGGTCAGGGGTCATTTTTCATGCAGGCCAGGCTCAAGATGTCTACCACCAAGACGGAGCCTGTCTTTACTGTTCCAGCAAGTCCACCCCGTAGCACTATATGATTTAAGACGAGGGGAAAAGTGTAAAGAGGACATCATAGAAACGTAAACACTAAGCCATTTCCATCTTTGCTCTCCAATGGTGTTTTCAACCTTCACAATGAATGGAATTGTCTACAGGAGACCAGTCAGTTAGCTCCTAGGCATCTGCCCCCATACATTGTAAATGCAAGGACTAAGGCTCAAATTTTTCTCCTCGCCTGTTCCCTATTAAAGATCTTCTTCCTCGGAACAATACTGGGTGATCTGAGGAACTCAGCATTAGGGTCTGCAACAGCAGAACTTTGGATTACTGGGGGTCTTTGACAGTGCATCTCCTGGGTGCCACATCATTGCTCAACACTACTAGGGGAACAATAAATGAAGCAGCACTCGGATTAATTTACTCATGAAAAGCATTAATCATTCACTTAAATAAGCAACCCGTCAATTTCCAGATCATAAAACATAGCCAATAATGTACTGGTGCTAGCATCTGATCTTTCATTTGTAGCCACACTGTTATGTGAACAGTAGAATAAAAGGAATAACTTCTTAAACTGGGGTTCATGCTGAATTATATCAAAGATTAAAAACATCACAAAACTCAGATAAACTTTGCTTGGAGTTTTTACTGCATACTCCTTATACAGTATCTGCCACTAATTACTACAGAGTACTTCTGGCTCTCTACCCATTGTGCTGGCATTCTGAACAGCCTAACTGACATAGTTGTTACTGTTGAGCTTTTAGTCATCACTTTCATGTTCTCAGAACCAAACAATATTTCCCATAAAAAGAATGACAGTCCTCAGATTGTTGAACACTACTGAATATTCGATATTTGAATATGGCATATTCTGAGTAGCGTGAATTTTATGTGAAAGCTCGATGTGCTAGATATCCAACATTTTCTGCCCAAGATCAAAACTTCAAAGGGCTGGCACAGGTGCTTCATGATCCAGCACCTTTTCTTGTGGCCAAGGCAAGTTTAACAACACCAAGCCTCCTGTCAGAAAGCTGCTCCTGCAACTCTGGTTATCTGGAAGCCTGCACAATGCACACATGCTAATTGTACAAAAGCACAGAACACCTTCTGGCTCACTGTGGTCCGCTTACAGAGCGGGTTTCCAGAATGCACTTAAATGACACAGGCGCCATTATATAATTGACACCACACTGATCACCTTTATTGAAACAAATTGATCCCTGATCACTGGATTTTGATTGCATCAGCACCACTCCAGATGGGTGGATACTATCTCCAAAAGGCCCAGTTCTGCTCCTCCTCTGCACCACTCCCTTGATCATTCCCTTGCACCTGCTGCTTCTAAACATTCCATTGCATGGATAGTCGTCTTTAGCTAAATTTGTTGTATTCTCCACAATGCCAAATGACTCTGTGATACTGTGGAAAATGTCAGGGTTGATCTGGGGTTGGGAGGTTTGGCTAGGGCTGATGTCACAGCCAGAGCTATAAATTACTGAGATAACAGCTAAATTCTTATATTCTTCATATGATACTGGTTACATCCCCTGTTACACAATAATTAGTAAAAGGTCTAGCTGTATTTGTGAAAATAAATTTATCAGTCTTGATAACAATTTAACTTTAACTTTTAAATATCTGTCCAGATCCCTTCTGGAAAGGTACTGTCCTGGTGTTGGCTACTCTCACCCCTCAACTCTCCCCGGTGCTCTCTAAATTTATGCTTCAGTTTTCCTATTAAGAGAAGAAAAGAGAATATTTAGAGCAGGATGCTCCCTACTACGTAGCCAACTCCTCTGTGTGCCCCCTCAAAATGGAAATTAATGCAATGCGAGATTATTGCATACAGGTTAAAACAACATGCCCAGGCTTATTTATAAATAAAATCGTACAGAGATACATAAACGCCAATAACCTTTTCAGTCCAGTGCTTGCAAATACAAGTTAATATAATAGGAATACTAGAGCAACTTTTTAGTCTTTTGTGGCACAATAGTCTTTTGAATGAATTTTCTTTTCTGTTGTGTCAAAGATAAAACAGAATCACATGATTTTTTTCAGTTTGAACGTGATCATACCAAACCATAAAACCAGTGGCCAGAATTGCATTTATTTCTAAGGCATAAACTTCCTCTGAAGCAGCTAAACAGCCAAGATGAGAACAGATTTTACAGCTTAAAGGCAACCTGTAGAGCACATTAACAGACTGAACTTCACACGTATGTCAGTGGGAAACTATAGCTCTGTCTGTGCAAGCATTAACATTTCAAACATGCCATTCCAGCAGCCAGAGTAACTTCATCGTGGACAAGGGAGGCGCAGTTGTAGTATGGCGCACTGACCTCTACATCGCCGAGGCCGGACGCCAACTCTCCGACACCTCCTCTGACCGCCCCCTTGATCATGACCCCACCCCTGAGCACCAAACCATCATCTCGCAAACTATCCACAACCTCATCACCTCAGGTGACCTCCCACCCACGGCCTCCAACCTCATCGTTCCCCAACCTCGCACTGCCCGCTTCTATCTCCTTCCCAAAATCCACAAACCTGAATGCCCTGGTCGACCCATTGTCTCCGCCTGCTCCTGCCCCACCGAACTGATCTCCAACTATCTAGACTCCATTTTCTCCCCCTTGGTCCAGGAACTCCCTACCTATGTCCGTGACACCACCCACGCCCTCCACCTCCTCCAGAACTTCCAATTCCCCGGTCCCCAACACCTCATCTTTACCATGGACGTCCAGTCCCTCTACACCTGCATTCCCCATGCAGATG
>NC_063348.1:3959796-3983678 GCF_021869965.1 Rhincodon typus
AACCCATCTGGTTCACTCAGGAAGATAATCTGACTACTTTGGGTACAGTCTCAGAATCACACAATGTCTCAGACACCACCATTATCACCCCAGGTATGTACTGTGCCACTAGGAGGACAGACCCATCACAGCTGGGGTGGCATAAGGGTATACATTCGGAAAGGAGGTGCAGTGGGGATCTTCAATATTAACTTCAGACCGCATAAATTCGCACGGGTCAGTCAAAAATCAATAAGGAAGTCTCCTGCTGAGTAAGTGAACTCGGCTGACAAATCGGTACCACTCCATTGTGAGCATCAATTGGAAGAAGCATCGAGGGTGGCAAGAGTACAGAACTTATTCTGTGTGGGGGCTTCAATGTTCATCACCAAGAATGGCTTGATAGTGCCACTACTGATCGAATTATCTGAGTTCTAAAGCATATAGCTGCTATACTGGGTCTGCGGCAGGTGATGAGAGATTCGAGGAAAGGGAAACCTAGTCAACCTCTTCAATCTACCTGTCACAGATGCACCTCTCCACGACAGTATCAGTGGGAGTCAGCACTACTTGTGGAAACAAAGTACCATATTTACATGGGGATAACCCTCTATTGTGATACGTGACACAACCACTGGACTCAATGAGATTGACTACAAACATGTAGCGAGTAAAATTTGGTGTCCCCACGAAGAACTGTGCATCATCAGCAGCAGGAAAACTTTACTCACACACACAGTCTCATAGCACAGAAGGATCCTCCATTCCACCATCATCATCAAGCTGGTCCCTCACCCATATGAAACACATTAATTCTGGGTGATAGAATATAATTTGTAGATTTAATTCCTGTCCTAATGCTGCATAATAAAGTTGATTGTTGCTTGTTCAAAACCATAGAATCTTGTGGCTTTATTCTCTTAGAAAGGCTGTTAGAACTCTCACTTTGTCTTCTGCAAAAAGAACATTATGCGTTCATAGCAGATTGTAAGATAAATTTAGCAGCCAGGTCTGGGCTCATGACACACGCACATAGCAGCATGCAATAGGCAGGTCTAAGCTATCCCAAAACCAATGGATCAAACCTGAGCTCTTCCATCATGCTGCATCCTGTTGTATACAGTGGTAGAGCAATTAAACAACTAACAAGAGGAGTCAGGTTCAAAAAATATCCCCATCCTCAATGAGTGGAGGGCCCAGCACATAATGAATTTGTTAAAGGCTGGCATCTATGATGCTAGGATCTTCAAAGGCACCAAGATGCATTAGCAACTTGGTACCTCCAGTTGCAGAGGGTTGTTAGTGTTTCAGCCTTTTTTTTGACTCATATTCCAGACAACAAGTTACACGGCAACAATTTATCATGGCTCCTTCAATAGTTCTTTCTGATATTGCAACCTTCATGATGGCACTTACAACACTTTTAGTAAAGCAATTAACAGTTAGGATGGTAACAACTAACAGTTATGACTGTAATTAACGTTTGCAACATAATCATTAGCATTTACAGCATTAATCCACACAGACAATATTAAACACTTACGCTAATCAAAATACCTAATTCAAATTATCACTACAATAATTATTCAAAACATAGGACAAACCTAACGAACACAATACTGTGGAAGAATATGTTAAAAGTGATTTCGTAGAGCAGTATGTTGAGGAGCTGACTGAACGATATGCTGTTTTAGACCTAATGATATGTAGTGAAAAATAACTAACTATTAATCTTGTTGTAAGTCAACTTTTAAGGATGATTGACTGTAAGAGATTTTTTTCCAAGCTCTTGAAAGACAGCATCATGAAGATGGATGCATTGGTAATCATTCTACAAAATCCTATAGATGCTGCAATAGTTCTTGCAAATTGAAATTTTAACAATGTATTCTGACTTTTAAGAAAGGGAAGGGGACAGGAAGAGAAAACAGTGAACTACAGATTTGTTAGCCTTACAGGGATAGCAGAAAAAATGTTGGTACATATCCTAAACGATATGATATTTGGACACTTGATAATCATTATCTGATTGGCCATAATCAGCAAAGATTTGTGAATGAGAAGTCATGCTAGATAATCTGGTGGAATTTTTTTTTTGAGGATGTAACTAACAGAATTGATAAAGGGACTTGATAGGTGTGGTATTCTGGATTTTCAGAAGGCTTTTGAAAATGTCCCAGCTGGACGTTGTTTGGAAATTATAGCACATACAAGAGAATGTAATGTACTGTTACAGATTAAGGATTGGCTAACATGCAGAAAACAGAGTTGAAGTAAATAGGTCATTCTCACACTGGCAGGCTATGACAAGTGGGGTGCAGGTACTGCGAGGATCAGTGGTTGGGCCCAAGCTGTTCATAAAATGTATTCATGGTCCCTAGATGGAGACCAAACGTAATATTTGCGATTTCACAGATGACACAAAATTAAATGGGAGTCTATCCTGTGAGGAAGATGCAAAGGAGTCATAGCAGGAATTGATAACACAGTGTGGAGCTGGAGGAACACAGCAGACCAGGCAGCATCCGAGGAGCAGGCAAGTTGACGTTTCGGGTCGGGACCCTTCTTCAGAAAAAAAAATTGATGTGATGAGTGGGTGATAACATGGCAGATGGAATATAATGTGAAAAAGTGAGACGTTATTCACTTTCACAGGAGGAAGAGATGTGCACAGAGTGTCTTAAATGACAAAAGTTATGAAGTGTAGATGTACGAAGTAACCTGGGTGTCATTATTGATAAGTCACATCTAACATGCAGGTACAGCAAGGATTTGGGAAGGTTAACAGTCTGTCAGCCTTCATCACAGGATGATCTGGGTACAGGAGTACTGAATTGTGTGAATTGTGTAGAACCTTAGTTAGACCACATCTGGAGTACTCTGTTCAGTTTTGGTCCCCTATTTTAGGAAGGATATTATTGTCAGAGAGGGAATGCAACAAATTTCCATCAGTTCCAGAGATGGCAGGACTGTCCCTTTGAAGAACAAAATAGGCCTGTATTCTCTAAAATTTTAAGTAATCATTGATATGTGCAAAACACCCCAAGGAATAGATAGGGATTTTATTCTATACTGTATCTACTCTACAGTGTGGAAACAAGCCATTCGGCCCAACAAGTCTGCACTAAACCAGGCCAATCCCCCTACCCTATCCCTGTAACCCTGCATTTCTCACGGCTAACACATCCCTGAACAATACGGGCAATTTAGCTTGGCCAAACCACCTAACCTGCATATCTTTGGACTTGGGAGGAAACCAAAGCACCCAGCAAAAACCCATACAGACATGGGGAAAAACGTGCAAACTCCACACAGACAGTTGCCCCAGGGTGGAATCGAACCCAGGTCCCTAAGCTCTGTGAGGCAGCAGTGCTAACCACTGAGCCACCATACCAGTAAGATGTTCTGTGGTTGGAAGACTGAACTGGGGATGTAACTATTGTAAGATAAGTAATTTATTTTGTTTTTAATTTGTTTGAACTACAAATTTGAAATTGCACAAAACTACAATTGATATGTTTTGAAACCATTTGTATGATGTATATTCATCTTAAAGAAGAATTTGATGATTGAACCTGGCTGATAAATCAGGTTTAGAATCGAGAGCTGTAGAGCACAGAAACAGACCCTAAGTCCAACTCATCCATGCTGACCAGATATCCTAAATAAATCTAGTCCTGTTTGGACCCTATCCTTCTAAACCCTTCCTATTCATATAGCCATCCAGATGCCTTTTAAATATTGTAATTGTACCAGCTTTCACCACTTCCTCTGGCAGCTCATTCCATACATGCATGAAAATATTGCCCCTTAGATCCCTTTTAAATCTTACCTCCTCATCCTAATCCTGTGCCGTCTAGTTTTGGACTCTGCTACCCTACGCATAAGACCTTGACTATTCACCCTCTCTACGTCCCTCATGATTTTATAAACTTCTTTAAGGTCACTCCTCAGCCTCCAATGCTCCAGGGAAAACAGCCCCAGCCTATTCAACCTCTCCCTATGGCTCAAACACTCCAACCCTGGCAACATCCTTGTAAAACCCTTTCAAATTTCACAACATCTTTCCTATAGCAGGGAGACCAGAATTGAAGATAGAGGTAACAAGGTGTACAGCTGGATGAACACAGCAGGCCAAGCAGCATCGAAGGAGCAGGAAGGCTGACGTTTCGGGCCTAGACCCTTCTTCAGATTTCTTGTTATCTCAGATTCTCCAGCATCTGCAGTTCCTACTATCTCTGAGACCAGAATTGAATGCAGTGTTCCAAAAGTGGCCTAACCAATATTCAGTACAGCCACATCATGGCCTCCCTATACTCAATGCAATGACCAATAAAGGCAAGCATACCAAATGTCTTCTTCACTATCCTGTCTACTTGGTTTGTTTATTCTTACAACTCCTTACAACAATTTTCCTTACTAATGTGTACATTCTTCAAATTTGAAAGTCTCTTGGTTTTTGCTTCGTTGCTGTTTTATTTGGCTTAATAATGCAAATGAAAGATGTGTGACAAGCTGAAAAATGTGTGTAGACTCAATACTACTTTTTTTTTGCTAAACCATGCAGCTTTTGGAAGCAAGGATAGGACTGCGCTGACTCTCCTTATTCTTAAGCTCCATCTTGTAATGCAGTGAGTGGTTAGGATCTAGAATGCAGTGCTTGACAGTGTGATGGCAGCAGGTTTAATCAAGATATCCAAGAGAGAAATGGATTGTCATTTGAAACAGAAGATTGTACAGTACTACAGGGAGAAAGCAAGGGAATAGTGCGATATCTTCGTAGGGCAGATTAAAGAGTACGTAGTATATGGAGAATCAACACTGAATTAAAATTTTATTGAGTTTGGTATATACATATAAATAACATATATATGCAAACAGTCTCAATTACTACACTCCTCCCTTTTTAATGAATATGCTGCCCAATGTTCAAAATCCCATACAATTTACATACACCTCTTGTTTTCCATTTGTCTACAAATCTAACTGAATCAGTGGTTCTCTATTCCTGGAAGCATATCTCAAACATGCAGCATTTGGGAAAAGACTTTGGGTTTTCTGGACTTGAGATTGAGGAAAAGTTTCTCTAACAAGGACTGATTTTTCCTTTCATCAATCTGTCTGATTCTGACTTGGACTTGAACTGGTTTCAGGCACAACTTGTTTTAGATTATCTACTTGAATCTCAGTTATCCAATTAGAGTCATAGCCATTTGAGCTACAGAACACAGGAACAGCATCTTCAGTCCAACTCGTCCTCGTCAACTAGATATCCTAAATAAATCTAGTCCCATTTGCCAGCATTTGGCCCATATCCCTCCAAACCCTTCCTATTCATATACCCATCCAGATGCCATTTAAATGTTGTAATTATACCAGCCTCCACCACGTCCCCTGGCAGCTCATTCCATTGACGCACCACTCTCTGTGTGAAAATGTTGCCCCTTAGGTCCCTTTTAAATCTTTCCCCTCTCACCTTAAATTCATCAGACTCATTTCATTTTTCCCAACTCGCTGCTTCGTTATGAACCTCTGACAGTAAAACATGACTCACATGTAAACACTAACATTTTCACTACCAAACATTCTGAATAAGTACATGTGAACATCAAATCTTTCTTACAACTCCCTTACATCTTTCTCTTACAGGTTACTGGTGGACACATCAACAACTTGTAATGACTGGATACCTCTTTCTGGAGGCAATACAGACAAGATGGGCCAAAGGGCCATCTTTCTCCACTGTAAAATTCGATGATACAATGTTCCTTCACTTTAACTTTGTGGCTCAACTTTAAACTTCTGTACTTCCCGGAGGACAAGAAGAAAGGGATTTTATTTTATAAAACTATATTATCTTGAGCAATTCACTTACTTAAATGTTGGATTTTGAACTGATTATCAAATACAGAATGGGATAATAGCTACTTCTAGAAATTTCCATCAATTTTCTCTTAATCTTTACCCATCATGCCTTTCTTTCTGTGATTGTTTCTCTTCTATTGGCTGCGATAAACATGACTTCAGCAATTAAAACCTAATTCTAGGCTGTCTTCCAAGAAACAATTCAGCTGATTTTCTATTGATGATAATATTAGGGTTATTGTGATAAATAACAGATAACCACTAGTTTCTGATGCAATGTCATCTGATGTTTCTCTGAGTTTATGTTTATGATTTGTTTAACACGAGCAGACTAGAGATTTTGTACAATACACTCTACTGCTCCATTCGAAGCAGATGACAAGGTGAAACTCTAGTTTGTTTTAAGCCATTTATTACGTGAAATTTGAAAACTCTTCTGGAAAAAAAGAGCTCTATAGTCAGATATAATTTCCTCTGAGAACCTACAAGCAGCAATCAACTTAAGCAAAAATCTCTACAATGATTAAGTGAATGGATGATTAGATTGTCACATATGTCTGGGAAAATACAGTGAAAAGTGTTTTGTCGCCACAATCCGGTGCCATTTTGAGTTATAAAATGAATAATAAGAAATTACTTCTATCGAGTTTATCTTCTGTTCAAATTGGGGTCTCAAGCCCCGCTCCGGGGCTTCTGCAAGGTCTCTGGAAGGTGTTCCAGTCCTCAAGCAGTCCCACCTCTAGATACTGCAGCGACAACACTGCTACCCCAGGAGACTCCAGCTCTGCTGCAGCTGTCACTGCTGACAATGCCAAGAGTCCAGGCTCCGGGCCTACTGCAGCCAGGAGTCCCTGCTCTGGGCAATGCCATCACCATCGGGATTCTGATCTACGTGGCCAATGCTGCAGCTGCCACCCCACCAACATTGCTCTGGCCTCGAAGGCGAAGAGAAAGAAAAATAGAAAAAGAAGAAAAGACGAAAAGGAGAGAGAAAAGTACGCTGCCGGCCTGGAGCAGGAACCCAAAAGCCACTATACTATTGCCATCTTGAAAATTGTTCTTGAAAACAATTGTACAATTTGTTGTTTGATTCATCAGAAACACCTGAATCCGCTTCAAGTGGCCGACCACCACTATGAAGAGATGTTGCTCTTCAAATCCTTCAGAATCAATGTAGAAAATCTGCCACACTCTAGTTGGCCATTGTCATGCTTGCAAAGATGTCCCAGTCAGCTATTTTTCTGTAGCTTGACACAATACAAAGAACAAAGCATATAGTACAGCAGAGGTGCAGGTCCTTTGGCCCACTAAGACTGTGCAAACAAATGATGCCTTTCTAAACCAAAAACCTTTTGCTTTTATGTTGTCTGTATCCCTTTGTTCCCTGCCTATTCGTCTCTCTGTCAAGATGCCTCTTAAACATTTCTATTGCGTCTGTCTCCATCACTTCCTCTGGCACTGCATTCCAGGCACTTATCAGCCTCTGTGTAAAAATCTTTCACATCTCCTCTAAACCTTCCCCCTTTTACTTTCCCATTTCCCCTGGTAATTGATATTTCCATCGTGGGATAAAGACTCCAAATATCCATTCGATCCATCCCTCTCATAACTTTGTAAACTTCTATCAGGTCGCCCCTCGTCCTTCCATGTTCAAGTGAAAACAAACCAAATTTGTCCAATCTCTCCTCTTAGCTAATACCCTCCAAACTAGGCAACATCCTGGTAAACCACTTCTGTACCCTCTTCAAAGCCTCCACATCCTTCTGGTCGCGTGGTAACCAGAACAGTACACAATATTCCAAATGTGGCCAAACTAAAGTTCTATACAGCTGCAGCATAACTTGCCAATTTTTATACTCTATGCCCTGACCAATGCAGGTAAGTAAACCATAGGCCCTGTGTTTTTTTTAAAGATGATACATTCTGCTCTGTTGCACCATGTCTTCCATATTTTTAGCTCACTCAGTGTCACCAAAATTAGCTTCTCACTCGACTTTTTGTCAAACTCACCCTTACAGATATGAAAGGACAAAATGAGGTGATGGTCCTCCTGAGATCTGGCACAGGCATAAGAGGTCAGTTGCCTTTCTTTCTGTGCTGCAACAATTCTGTGATTCTGTAACGTACCTACACAGGATAAATTATCAGCACCAAGTGAATATCCATTGTCACAGGAACAAAAGAAGCTTCCTATTGTGTTGGTGCACCTTTGCTGGCACATCCTCCGACTGCTGTTTGAGCATTCATCCCAATCTGTAAAAGACACAAAAGGTAACCTTTTCTGAAAGAATTATTGGTGCTTCTTCCATCTTTCCAAATTATTTCAAACCAAGAAAGTAAGAATTCCTTTTGCATGACAAGGGATTGCAAGGTTTAGTTACCCAGAGGAAATCTTCCTGATGAAATCACAACATCTAGGGGTTCTTCCTCACCTCTCAAGAGTTTGGGGGATGTTTGCCGAATTTCCAAACTTTTGGGATTCTGCTCCCTCCCCTCAAGGATTGGGACCTTATTCCGTGGCTGGATACTTTTTCCTTTCGAGACAGGGATTTCCTGTAGTCGTCATTCCACCTCCTACCCAGCATTGGTAGTATTTTCACAGAGAAGGCTGGGTTGGATTGGAATCTGGGCAGCTGAGGTAAGAACAAAGCCAGGGGGTTTGCAGTGACAGACCAGTTAGAAGGCACTCTTGTACTCATGGGGATAATGATTCAGCTCTGCATATGAGTGTTAAGTATCATAGCTCTCACCTCCCACACCTCCTTCACCCTCCCATACTATATTACCCCCTCTATATTCCTCATAAGCCCATATCGCGCCCAACCCCCCCAACCCAGTCCCTCCATACTCCCTGATACACCATGCCCACAATATCCTCTGTATGACTCCCCATATTTCTGCATCTCCACTCAACCAGTATCCACTCTGATCAGACCACATAGGCTTAGTATTAACACTTGAAGAAGGCAATAACCTAGTGGTATTATTGCTAGACTATTAATCCAGAAACTCAGCTAATGTTCTGGGGGAAAACAAAAAAAAAACACGCTGGAAATCATTGCGGGTCAGGCAGTATCCATGGAGAGAGAGCTAGCTAATGTTTGGAGTCGAGATGACTCTTCATCAGAGCTGATGTGAAGTGTGGACGGGACAGAATTAATGCAATAGTGGGGAGGTAGAGTGCTAGGGGAGAAAGTGTGTTGGTAGTGCAGATTAAGTGATTGGAATATGAGAGTAGCAGAACAACGGTGTGTCAAACTACCAGACTGGAAAGAACAGATGGTAGATGGTGGAATTTGAATTCAACAAAAATTACCTGGAATTAAGAACTACAGATGACCCTAAAACCATTGCCAATTGGTTCCTTTAGGGAAGGAAGGATATCTGCCATCCTCACCTGGACTGGCCAACATGTGACTCTGGACCCACAGCAATGTGGTTGATTCACAACTGCCCTGTGAAATGGCCTAGCGAGCCACTCAGTTATATCCATCGTTACAAAGTCTCAACAAAGAAATGAAACCAAACAGACCTCCTGGCATCAACCTGGGCACTAGAAAACACAACGACAGTAACAGCCCTGTCAGCTCTACAAAGTCCTCCTCACTAACATCTGGGGGTTAGTGCCAAAATTGGGAGAGCAGACTAGCAACAGCTTGGCATAGACATACTCATGGAATCATACCTTACAGAGAATGCCCCAGACACCACCATCACCATCCCTGGATATGTCCTGTCTCACCAGCAGGACAGTCCCAGCAGAGGTGACAGCACAGTGGTATACAGTCGGGAGGGGGAGTTGCTCTGGGAGTCCTCAACATCGAAATCTCATGGCTTCAGGTTAAATATGGGCAAGGAAATCTCCTGCTAAGTACCACGTACTGTCCTCCCTCAGCTGATGAATCGGTACTCCTCCATGTTGAACAATACTTAGAGGAAGTACTGAGGATGGCATGGACACAAATGTACTCTGGGTGGTGGATTTCAATGTCCACCACTAAGAGTGGCTCCGCAGCAGTACTACTGATCCAGCTGGTCGGGTCGGTGGTGGAGGGTCTGGATGGTTGTGGATGTGGTGCCAATCGAGCAGCTGCTTTGTCCTGAACAGTGCTGAATTGAGTGTTTTTGGAGCAGCACCCATCCAGGCAAGTAGGGATTTTTCTACCACACTCCTGACTTGTGCCCTGAATGTAGTAGGCAGGCTTTGGGGAGCCAGGAGGTGTGTTACTCTCTGTTGTATTCCTAGCCTCTTACCTGCTCTTGCCACTGTGTTTATGTGGTGAGTCCAGTTGAGTTTCTGGTTAATGGTAAACGTCCACTCCCTCCACCACTGACACTCAGTAGCAGCAGTGTGTATTATCTACAAGATGCACTGCAGAAATTCACCAAAGATCCTCAGACAGCACTTTCCAAACCCAAGGCCACTTCGATCTTGTAGGACAAGGGCAGCAGATATATGGGAACACCACCACCTGCAAGTTCCCCTCCACTCACCATCTCCTTAAAGGCTGAACTAATAGTTTGCCTGCCAATCGTCGGAAGGATCAAAAATGCAGCGATAAATTTACACAGCAGCCTCAATATGGTTCAATACAGATGAGCAATTCATCCACTGGATAAATTAAACCAATGCATCCAAAGATGTGTCCACTTTTACAATGCTGGTCAATTTAATGTCACTTACTTTTTCCTAACAAAAGGCGCTATCATCAATCCTTGCATACAACATACATAACTTATTAGATGCCAAAAGTATATGGCATGTGAAGGTAGCAACACATTTTGAATGTAGGACACGACTCCAGAACAGTCGTCCCCCATGAATCACGACAATTCTGAAATGGCACGACCCAAAACTCTTTCCGAAGGCCTCCTGACTCTCTGAAAATTCCAGTGGGCCTGAAATCACCACCTCCGCAATGGAGGCACCAGCGTCGGGAGTGTTGAGCATCCCAAATCTTTAAGATTACAACATGATGGAAACTGCTGCAGGAGTCCCAGAATCAGCTCTTTCTTCAGCAGACCCTCAGCCAGCTAAGGTGTGCCCTACGTTAGGCCTGTAAAATCAGGCCCTAGTTTTGTTCTGCCTGACCTCAGGATTCAGGAGACGGTGTCCTCTTACCTTCGCAGGTCTTCCTATCACTCAGCAGTCGGAAACCAGCGCGGCAGGAACAGAGGTAGCTGCCAAAGGTGTTGTGGCAAGAATGGTGGCAAACCCAGCTCTCCCCGATCCATCGGCACTCGTTTATATCTGGAGTGAAAGAGTCATCGGAGTGGGGGGGTTTTCAATGACAAAGAAACAGCATGAGTAGCATAATTCTCTCACTGAGAATGTACGTGTGTAAAAGCAAGCAGGCAACACACCAGTCAGATCATTCAAACACGATTGTTCATGATATCATTATGCATGTGACGCTTTATAAGATGCGTATATTTAAACAGCTCTCCTCTAATTCAAGACAATTTAGGCGGCACGGTGGCACAGTTGTTAGCACTGCTGCCTCACAGCGCCAGGGACACAGGTTCAATTCCAC
The DNA here is from genome assembly GCF_021869965.1 of Rhincodon typus. NCBI lineage: Eukaryota > Metazoa > Chordata > Chondrichthyes > Orectolobiformes > Rhincodontidae > Rhincodon > Rhincodon typus. The sequence goes on from NC_063348.1 coordinate 3,971,175, forward strand.
CCTCGGGTGACTGTCTGTGTGGAGTTTGCACATTCTGCCCATGTCTGCGTGGGTTTCCTCCAGGTGCTCTGATTTCTTCCCACAGTCCAAAGATGTGCAGGCTAGGTGAGTTGGCCATGCTAAATTACCCCTAGTGTTCAGGGATGTGTAGGTTAGGTGGGTTACGGGGGCGTGGGTCTGGGTGGGATGCTCTGAGGGTCGGTGTGGACTTGTTGGGCCGAAGGGCCTATTTCCACACTGTGTAGGGATTCTGTGATTCTATGAATATGACTGGTTCCTCTGACCAGTTCCTCTCCTTGACAGGCCCAAGTGATTTGGTTGCCATTAACATATGAGGCAGGTTCATTTGAAATTTATGTGCAAGCTCTGACAACCAGACCCACAGGCAAAAACTGCCATTCTGGCTGTTTGCAGACTCACAGAGGCAATCAGATCAAAGGAGCTGGGGAGAGAGTCCATGGCAGGGAAGCCATGTTAAGCATGATGGCCTGCTGTTGGGTTGACTACCCAGCAAAAGGCTGGTGGGAACAGTACATGGGAAATGGGATTGTGGATGAAGTGAAGGGGATTTGGTTTAAAAGGACAATGGAGAATTGACCACGGTGAGACAGGAAGAAGATACTTAATTAAAATTTTGGAATAAGTTGGACCTTAAGCTTATGACTATAGGTCAACAGAGACTGTGGTCTAAAATAATGCTAATGTTAAGGTGTTGCAGAGATTTTCATTGTGTCAAGTGCTTAACAGCAAAGACAACTGTTCAGTGGTTTATTGAATCAGTTAATTACGAGGGTTTGGATTTTCACTCCTGGGTCCAGTGCATTGAGACAGGCAAAATCCTAGCTCCACAAATTAAACCTTTAACGATGGCTGCCTGTATATCAGATTTTAAATCTGGGGATTGCATGCTGGATTTGAAGTTGGGACAGGTGATTCTAGAAGAACTGAGGCAGCTGCTGGGAGCAGAATAAAGCAGGTGGCCTGAAACCCACACTCCCCAACACATTCGCCATGTCTCATCCATAACAACTCATGCCCTCTCCATGGGCCTTTATACCCAATGTCAATGTACAACCTTCCACCAATCCACTATGGCCCCTTATGCCCTCATGCCATCGTATGCACTGCCAACAACCCATTATAGCCCTCACATTCTCCATGGCAACCACCTCCATTATCTTTGTAGTGCATAAGCAAACTGAGTGTGAACTCATGTCAAATCATGCACCTGAACGCATCACCCTTCAATGTTACACCTAAGCATTTATTATTTAGCATACTTCAGGGTCCAAGCATCAAAAAAATAAAATAAAGTTGTATAAACTAAAGTTTTAGTGTCTATCGCAGATTTCATTACATTGGAAAAAAAATTTAACTCGTAAAAAAATTTTTAAGAAGTCACAGTCCTTCAACTACATAGCGACTTATAGCAACAATGCAGTTCAGTCAGGTGCACAATCCCTTACAAAGGGGCACTGAAATTCACAGTCCCACATCGAACATTCCATATTGACATAAACACAGAAATTGCTGGAGAAACTCAGCAGGTCTGGTAGCAACTGTGGAGAGAAAACAGAGTTAACGTGTCAACTCCAGTGACTCTTTTTCTGTGACACAAGTTCTGTTTTGGTTTCAGATTTCCAGAATTTGCAGTCCTTTGTGTTATTTTATTCCATACTGATATAATGTTATCGATCAAACTGGGAAAAGGTAGGCATTCTACAGTGATAATGCATGGTTCTGAGGTCATACATGGGCCATTTTTTTTCAGTGATGGAAGCCCTCAGGCTTATATGTCCATAATCTACATGTAACAACAATGATTCTTTTAACATATCTGAAACAATTTTCAAGCATTTCAAGGTGTTTCGGAAATTTTGACAAATCTCCTTGCCAGTTGTCTTTGACACATTTTCTTCATTATTCTGATATGTCCCCCAGACACATTTGAAAGATCTTGGTAACTCATTGATTCGGGTTGCTGACAGTTTTGAAGGGTGATTTTCGTAAGTCTGTTGACAGCCTCATTGAGCTTTACAGCATGCATTCATGTAGTTTCTACATACAATTATGCCTACTTTTAACAATTCCTACAAATACCTGACTGCCAGCAAAGAGAACACTTACCCACTCCAAAGGACACTTTACCTCCCCCAAGATCAGGTGCAAGAGAGAACCTTACCGTTCTTAAGGGATGGCCTAGCTCTCTAAAGAAATGTACAATATTCAGATCTGCTCTAACCAGGTCTACATTGCAAATTTTAAATTTCATTTTCCAAGGCTACTAAAATCTCTCCTCAGCGGAAGTGGCTGATTATTTAACTGGTCAGCTGAGTCCATGAACAAATCATGACCCCATCCCTACAAAAATGGGAAATGCCATATTTTAAGGGCAGAATTTGAGATTTCTGGTTGCATTAGTCCTGACAGAGTGTGAAAAGGCAAGACAGATCATGTTTGTTTTTTTTATTTGAGTACATTTGTTACAGTAAAGTTCCTAAGTGTAATCTTGTTTGATCCTTTGAGTTGCTCATTGCAAATTCAAGATTTGTTTGAAAGTTTAGTAGTCTGCATGGGATTGTGACACTCAGTATGCTCAATTTTATCCCATCTCATGGGGTGGGATTGGGTAGAATGCCAGGTCCATCTGAATTTGACTCAATAGCGTGGAGTAAAATTGGCTTTAATTATACCACCACAATTCAACTGATTCTCTCAGTGCACCAATGGGCATGTTGGTTTAAAACTCAGGCCTACATTTATTTTGCTATATAGTCTGTTCTCCATTAATTATCTCTAATCCTCTTCTAAAGACATTTCTCCCTTGCTGGTCCTCAGGTCCTCATCTGGGTTTCTACCTCAGTGGAAGCATTGACCCCAACAGCTAGATTAATATCAAAGGCTATAAACAAACAGTCAGTACTATGCAGTTGCCTGGATTGGAATTTACAAATGCACGTTAACTGTTAGCAAAGATAATTCTGTACTTCTTTCAAAACATTGACAATGTTGCTAGCATTGCGTGCTCTATGTAAAAACTCTATCAAAGAAACTAAACATTCAGAGCAATTTTATGATCCAACGCACCTAGTTCAATCACCAGAACTTACCTTTGCAAAATAGTTTTTTAAAAAGACTTAGATTTTACTGTCACGTCGTCAAGTACAGGAGTACAGTGAAAAATATATAACGGTACCACACACAGCGCCATCTTAGGTATCTCGGTACAAAAAACTTAGAAACAAAGTTGAAAATGTTAAGCATTACCTTCATAGAATAAGTAGAAAAATAAAGAACTAAGGTAATAGTTAACATTAAAGTTCTTCTTAACATAAACCAGAAAAGTAAAAGAATTAAATTAGTTTAAAAATTGCTTCCTTGGGAAGGGATAAAGAAACTGAGGAGATCTGGGCATTTACTACATAATACAGTGGCACAGTGTTTAGCACCGCTGCCTCACAGCGCCAGGGATGTGGGTTCGGTCCCAGGGTCTGGGTGAGATGCTGTTTCAGGCAGCATGGTGGCTCAGTGGTTAGCACTGCTGCCTCACAGTGCCAGGGACCCGGGTTTGATTCCACCCTCGGGTGACTGTCTGTGTGGAGTTCTCCCTGTGTCCGCATGGGTTTCCTCCGGGTGCTCCGGTTTCCTCCCACAGTCCAAAAATGTGCAGGTTAGATGGGTTGGCCATGCTAAATTGCCCATAGTGTTCAGGGATGTATAGATGAGGTGGGTTATAGGGGGATGGCTCTGGGTGGGATGCTCTGAGGGTCGGTGTGGACTTGTTGGGCCGAGGGGCCTGTTTTCACACTGTAGGGATTCTATTCTATGAAATCCCTCCCCCAACCATAAATTTGAGTGAGAGGGTTGCCTAATGGCCCTATAGGATTTTGATAATCTCCAAACATGCGGCTATTAGGTCATCACATTCACCGAATAATACAACTTATGTACAAAAGCTGGTCAATCATCAAGAGATGAACTGGGGTCGAGAGGCGGGCCTGACTAACTATAAGCAATGATGTACTGCACAGTGACAGCAGTCCTACTGAAGAACATGTACATTGTAATTGTAACACATCATAATTCAGCAACTTACACCAGTGCTGCAACTCAAATATTTCAACATGTCTCCACTTACTTTAGTGGAGCATCCCCAGCTTAATTAAGGATGGGCAACAAATGCCGACCTTGCCAGGGATGCTAATTCCTAAGGAAGAACAAAAAGCTAAGGTACAATTTTGCAACTTTAAGGATTGTTTCTCCTGCAGATTTTGCTCCGTACTTATGGAATGGCCACAAATTAGGTCTGTCTGGAACTATGTCTTCAGTCAAAAATGCTCATGCAGAAACCTATCATCCTTCTGATTAAAGCTTTTATCTGATGAAGAACCCCAAATTACCCCACATCTGTGACCAATTCACTACCAGTAGCAAGCATAGTGGACAGACTGTCTTGTTGCATTTACCTAATCCAGCAAGCTGGCCTTATGTAACAGCCTCCAGATTTGGCTGTGTGTCTGGTCTGGTATAGGTATAGAAGGCTCAGAAGCTAAAGTAGTTTAGACATCATGTTAATGAGTCAACAGTAATACCGCTGCCTGCTCTGCCAGTCCTCCACTTATCCTCACCAGTTAAAACTGGGGCCATAGTGACTTGCTTTCTCCAGATACTAAAGAGAAAAGACAAGAATGAGTGTTTACACTGGTTGCGGAGCCTAGGACTGGGGACAGAACCAAAAAAATACCTGCAGTTAGATCTTTGAGGGGTGAGATGAGAGAAAACTTCCACACAAAGAAGTTTGAGCCCCCTCTTCAGCAACTGGCAATTACTAGCAGCTCAGTTAGCAATTTTAATTCAGAGATCAGCAGATTTTTGTTAACCAAACCGTATTAATGAGAAATGTGGTAAGGGTGGCCATTTGGAGTTAGGTCACAAATTAGTCATTGGAATGCAGAAGACATTACATGGTCTACTCCTGTTCCTATGTTGTAATTCCCTCCCCTTGGGTTAGTGCTCCTTAAATGTTGGTCTTGGGCAAGAACAGTGCAAGAATCCAAATTTGTGACACATCAAGTTAAATGACAGACTCCTGTATCGCATTTCTAACCCTCTAGACTCAGCTCATGTCCTTAAGACCCTACTGATTTAAAGATGTCTATTTTCACTGACAGATTTTAGTCAGAGTGACTATTTCCTATGTAAATGTGGAATCAACCAGCAGAACATGACAATGACCTCTGTGAGTTTAATTGAAATGATGCCCCAATCTGAATCAATGATTTCCAGTCCTCTTGTCCTCCAAATTTAAAACTTGGAGAGCCACAGTTGCCAAAATAAAATTCCAAGATACCTTGACAGCCCCTCCCATTGTATTGGGCTGCCAAATTTCCCCATTTGCGTGTCATTTAGATGCAAGTTGACAAAGCAGAATCAGGATTCTGTACTTTACAAGAATGGCTATTTGTTACAAATAAATAAATTATAGCTGTGGATAAAGGATTATGAACTCCTGACATATAACTCTACTGTTTAAAACTCAAATCCCCTTCCAGGACCACACACACACGCTTCAGGGGAAAGGCTCAATGCTCCCAATCCACAGGGTTCACTGAAATAATACTTTTACCGGCTGCGCTGTGATCTTCCTTTACCAGGAACTTTCACTTGCAGGAGGCACAGGGCACAACTGGCTCAAACTCAGAAATACCTCTGACTTATTGGTTAAAGCCACAGCAACTGATGTTGGCATTAAACTGTCCTTTTTTCAGGCTTGATGTGCTTTTACTGCAGAGAAAGGTCAGCTCCTTCCTTTTCAGATGGCTTCTGAGCAAACATTCACACTCACAAGCTGTACAGTCACCTGGGAGCCAATCACATAGTTGTTGGTAGGCAGAAGACCTTTGTCAACAACTGGTTACCACTCCACAAACCAATCAGATACCTGTCACTTTGTACACACCCCCTGGCTCCAGCTCCTCTGGACTAACCATCCTCCCTGCTTGAACAAACAGCAATATAAATAGCCCTTCTAGTGAGTGTCAGGTAACATGCTTTTTTTAAAAGAAGTAGTGTAATCTCTTCCACAATGCTTGGTTTTAGAAACGGTACCCACTTTTCCCATTTCAGACCACACCATTTTACCCCTTCATCGACTTACTTTACAATACTGTAGTATTAATCAAGGAAGACTTCACTCTAAAGAGCAAAAGATGAGAATCTTTGTCCACTGTATGTGTTGAGCTGTTCCTGCCAATATGCATGCACCAAGATAGGAGGATATCCAGAATCCTGTAAGTCAGATGCTAACTGATTTTCTACACCTGTGAACTATTGAAGGTTTTGTATGGGTTGACAGCACATGATTCACTATATGGCAGGAGTCCACAACACCATTCAGTCTCTCTGGCTATGCTTCAAGATTTTTACTTAGACCAACAATTGCTGTCCGTGTGCCATGCCTTGTACGTTTTGAGTGCTGTGGATCTGGAGTTGCCCTTTGAAACTATCTGAGAGTGCAGACAATTCCTGTCTGGCTACCCTCCAGCTGGCCAATGTAGTTGATTCATCCTCCCACTCAGTTAATGATTCCTTGAAACTTGTAAGACTGGGCAACTTGAGCCATTTCATTTAGTGCTTTCTTTTGTCTAGCAATCTTGTAGCTGTTGAGTCCAAAACAGCCTCAAGAAACTGATCTATCAGCTAAATATCTTGACCTAATTAAAGATTAATTCAAGGGATATGGATATTGCTGGTAAGTTCCAGGAGTTTGACCAAGGGACACTGAAGGATTGGCGATATATTTACATATTACGATGATGCGTGCCTTAGAAAAATCTCGCACCTTTCATCAACTTTTCAAAACATTTTACAGCCAATCAAGTATTCTGGACTGTAGTCATTGTTGAAATGTGGAAAACAGCCACCAATTTGTGTACATCAAGCTCCCAAAACAATGACTTGATAATATTTTTTATTCCTCAGTAATGACAGTGGGGAATTTAGAGATTTTCATTTCTGCCTGCTGCCCTCATTGCCCTGAAAGGAAGAGGTCACAATCAATAATTTTCTGTTTGCAACAAAAACCTGTTGATGAATCTTTTCATTTAAAGTCTAGTATGGAGAAAGAATATTGGCCTTATCAGGACTTGGATGAACTACTTTTAATGTATATTGTGACCCATGCAAATTAACTGGGATCTCACTGAATGTTGAAAAAGGCTCTGTATACCTGTTCTGTTCCAGTGTGTTCTGATTGTGACTCAGCTGTGGCTTTAAGAGATGTGTTTTGTCCTGGTTTCTTTTCCGGAGAGATTGGGGGACAGGTACCAAGCAGTCTATGAGAAGATAAACAACTTGTGAAGCCTTGGGTGTTTATTTTTAAAAGTTCGAACAATAGCAGCACAAGTAGGTGGACACACACACAGAACTGGAATTTTGCAAATTTTGCAAATTTTGCTTTGGACAGTTAATGTGTGTGAAATTAGATTGTGGAAGGAGAAGACCTTTCTCTGTGAGGAGCTGCTGCATCTCTTTCTTGCTGATAGGATTATTTGTGAGACAATCTGTGTTCTGAATTTACATTTTGCCAAGGGTGTGTTTATGAGATGTTGCTACATTGGAACAGTTAATTAGTAATGAGTACTATATCTATTATTCTGTTAAGTTTTCCAATAGAGTGAAGTTATTCCCATTCCTTCTTTCTTTTGTTGTATTTTAACTATTGTGGATGAGCAAAGTTTATTTTGCTTTAAATACGGAGTTTGACCAATTGAATTACACGTGGAATACAACACCTTACATTTACCTTTAAAATAAGAAAACGTTAGGGTCTGGACTATCTTCTGAATATTTTGAGGGGGTTTGGTCTGGTCCATAATTTTATGAAACAGATAAAGATCTGTTGAGCAGTGGGCACAGCCATGAATCACTCTCGCGAGGCAACGGCTAAAGAGTATTAGCGCTGGACTATTAACCCAGAAACAAAAACAGAAATGGCTGGAAAACCTCAGCATCCTGAGTTTGGGTCACTCGACCCGAAATGTTAACTCTGATTTCTCTGCACAGATGCTGCCAGACCTGCTGAGATTTTCCAACAACTTCCGTTTTTGTTTCTGATTTACAGCATCCACAGATCTTTATTAACCCCAATAATGAACTGACGATCCAGGTTTGAACCCTGCTATGGCAGATGGTGCAATTTGGATTCAATTTAAAATTTGAAATTAACAGTCTAACGATGACCATGACACTGGTGTTGATTGTTGCAAAAACCATCTAGTTCACTGATGTCCTTTAGGGAAGGAAATCATCCATCCTAAACTGGTCTGGCCTACATGCAATTCTAGACCCAGAGCAATGTGTTGACTGTTAACTGCCCCCTGGGAATTAGGAATGGGCAATAAATGCTGGTTAAACAGTGATGCCCACATCCTGTGAACGAATAATGAAAAAAAAAACCCTTGGGGTTGAGATGATTAGCAGATAAAAGCACTTGTGACCAACACTTTTGTTTGCTGTGTTGATGATTGAGTGGACAAACTCACATTTCTGCTGCCCTTTGAGTTGACAGAATGCAGTTGACAATTTTTCACATTGTCAAGTAAAAAACCAGCATTGCAGCTGTAGAGAACAGTTTGGTTAGAACTGTAGCCAGATCCTAAGCAGGTTTATGGCACAGCTTCACAGGTGGGTTGTTGTTTCATAGGCTTTACTGTACCCACTGCTATCAGCCATTTCTTGAGGTCAAATGGAACAAATTAAATTGGTTGAAGGACCAGTGCTGAAGATGATCATTGCCTGACACTCATGTGTTATGGTGTGACTTGACATTGCCTGATATAGTCCAGGTGTTATGTCGTGTGGACATGGACTACTTCACTACCTGAGGTGTCGCGAATGGTGTTGAACATTGTGCAATCATCAGCAATTCTGAGCATATGAGGGAGGGAAGATCACTGATGAAGACAGTTGGGCCTAAGACATTGCCCTGAGGGGTTCACGACTCCTGCAGTAATATCCTGGGTCTGCCAAGATCGACAACCAACAATCACAGCCACCATTCTGTGTGGCAGGTATAACCAGCAGAAATATTTCTTCTTGATTTCCATTGGGTTCAGTTTTTCTCAAGCTCCTTGATGCCATACTTAGTCGATTCTATTGTCACGTCAAGGACAATCACTCAAATGTTCACCTCTGGTGTTTAACTCTTTTTGCTACGTTTGGACCCAGACAGTAATGAGATTAAGAGTGGACTTAGTAGAATCGAACTGAGCATCAGCGAGCAAGTGTCTTTTTGTAAGCAACGTTTGATAGTACTGATGTGATCCTTTCCATTGATTCGCTGATGATGGGGAGTAAACTAATAAAGCAGTCATTGGCCATGTTGGATTTGTCCTGCTTTTTGTGAACAGGACATACCTGGGCAATTTTCCACATTGTCAGGTAGGTGCCTGTGATGTAACTGTACTGAAATCATTTAGCTCGGGTGCAGCTAGTTCTGGAACACTCTTCTTCCATAGTATTACCGGAATGCTGCCAGGGCCAATAGCTTTCGCATCACTAGTGCCTTTGGCTATTTCCTGATATTTCATGGCGTGAACAGAATTGGCTGAAGACTGGCATTTGTGATGCTGGGCACCTCAGGAAGCCAAGATGGATCAACTACTTGGCATACCTGGCTGAAGATGCAAATATTTCAGCCTTCCTTCTTTGAGGATGAGGATATTTACGCCTCTTTCCCTTGTGGTTATTTAAGTGTCCACCTCCATTCACAGCTAGAATAGCAGGACTGCTGAGTTTAGATCTGACTTTGTAGGAAAGTTTATCATTGACTATTGCATGCTGCTTCCACTGTTTGTCATCAAATTGTCTTGTACTGTCGCTCCTCGACATTGTCACCTCATTTTTGGGTATGTCCAATGCTGCTCCTGACAGACCCTCATGCATTCTTCATTGAGCCAAGGCTCAATATAACAGAGTCAATATAAGATATAGAACTTACAACTGTTCCACTGGGTGATGCTATCCAATGGTATCACATTGCCTGATTAAAACAGTCTCAATGATTAATCTGTAACTGTATCATCAGTAAATTAAGGAATAAGTTTGAATTTATTAAACATAAGTTGTGTGTTAGAATTCCCTCACATGTACTCATCTATTAGGTAGAGATCATCATGCTGCTCTGGGATGTCTGTGCATTGTTTCTCTATTCTTTGAAGGCATCGCTGCGCTGAAACCCCATATGTGGGTATCGATTCGTGTTTTTTTCCCTTCTGTCTTCTGTGAACTACAGTTGACCTTACCACACTATACACTCCCTCACACTCTCACACTCGCATACGCACACACTCCCTCACACAAACACTCTCACTCATCCACCTCACACACGCACACTCACAAAAACACGCATGCACACACACTCTCATGCACACACATACACGCACGCACTCTCACACGTGCACACAAACACACACACACATATACATGGGGTGAATCTGCATTTGCAGATACATTCTATTTTGGTCAAAAAGCACACAATTTGTAGACAGTCAATGTGCATTTTATCAATTCCCACTTTGGAAATAAAACCAGTCTGACTCCAAGTTAAAACACAGATTCTAAACAAGGCATTACAAGGCATTGTCTGACCTGAGATCTCACCTTGGTGCACCTGTAAAACCTTTAGTTATCTCACGGCAGTGACTTGAAAGAAATTCTGGGATTTGCATATCAAGCAATCAAAACCTGCATCTCCTTTCTAACTGATTAAAGATTTAACAGCCATCTTAGGTTTGATCAATACATTCGCATCAGTTCTATGACCCTTTGATCTTTTGCTTATGAATTCTGTGATGCAACCTCTCTCTCTAACACCTGATGAAGGAGTGAGACTCCAAAAGCTTGTGTTTTCAAATAAACCTGTTAGACTATAATCTGGTGCAGTGTGATTTTTGACCTTGTCCACCCCAGTCCAACACCGGCTCCTCCACACTCTGTGAACCTACTTATGCCCCTATGGTACTTTTCCTGCACTCGTGATCCACTTGTCTCTTTTTCTACTCTTGGTGCAACACGTTGTTATGGGCTCCATTATAAACACACAGAACTGAAATTCACTTACTTCCACTGCCAGATCCACTGGTTATGATTCCATAACTTTCTCAGGCCTGATGCTAAAGCTTTTCCTGCTGTTTCCTTTTCCTTGGTTAAGTTAACTTACATTTTGTGTAATGAAGGGAACCAAGCATGTTTCATAACAAGCTAAACTATTTCAAGTGTTTATTGTGAACAGAATTATTTTCAGTTTATGGTTACCACTGGACAGTCCAACACAGTATGAGGGGCCAGGAAACATTTTGCAAGGGGAAGTAGCTAAACAATCTAAGGACTCATTTTACAAGGAATAAACAAACTCATTCTTCGCTGAACAACAAAACCAAGTATTTGTAAATATTATATAAATGTTTACCACTATGCTTCCTTACAGATGAATCAGAACTGAGTCAAAAATGATAGGTCGGCAATATTTATTTCACAGATTAATCCAAAAAGCAGTTGTTTCAAAGATAATCCTCAGCAACTGATGAGATTACTAGGTGAATGCATTACACAATTTTAAAAGAACCCACACAGTTATAAAGTAGTCTGACAATTCCTACAGGGAAAGAGAAGGCATTGTTGCCGGTACATCAATTTCTACAACAGTTATAAGTTCAAGGAGAGCACCTCATCTCCACAGCAGGCATTTTACAGCATCCATAAACGCTCCAAAGCTTTGCAAAGAGTTTTCAAGCTCATGAGCAGGCTGGATAAAGTGGATAGGGAGGAGCTGTTCCTACTCGCAAGAGAAAAAGGAATGAGACAGCATTGATTTAAAGTGATGTGCCAACAAAGCAAGGATGATGCAAGAAAAAACTGTTCACACACCAAGTAGTTAGCGTGCACTTAAACTGAGTGCAATGGAATGCAAATATGGCACAGGAAGGTTCAATTGATGCATTCAAGGGCACAGTGGATGACTATCTGGATAGAAATGAGGTGCAGGGATATGGGGGAAAAGGCAGGAGATTGGCACGAGGTATAAATTGGGCACTGTAACAATTTTGTGATTCTGTGATACACACAGCACAGAATTCGACCATTTTACACCATAAGCTCTGTCTTCAATTTATGCATGTTGCTTTGCTAGTTTGATTTATTAAATCTCATTTTGTTCCTGTTTCCTTCACTTTGTGTTTAGTTGGCACCTCCTTGAGACATGTCTTTTGTTTCTCAGTGTGTACCATGACCACTCCCTTTGGCCTTGCACCATGGAACCTTGTGTGATTTAACTCTCTCACTCGTTCAAGAGCTTCCATATGTTCTTCTTCTCCCTTTTCACATACTCTACACTTATGACATTTCTAAGTTCGCCAAAGTTCCGCTACAAGGCTGTCAACTGAAATCAGAGATAGTATGAACTGCAGATGCTGGAAAATCCGAGACAATAAGGTGCAGAGCTGG
>NC_063348.1:3984078-4042812 GCF_021869965.1 Rhincodon typus
GGTCAAGGCCCGAAACGTCAGCCTTTCTGCTCCTATGATGCTGCTTAGCCTGCTGTGTTCATCCAGCTCTGCACCTTGTTGTCAACTGAAATGTTTGTTTCTCTCTCCACAGATGCTGCCTGATCTGAGGAAAACCTTACACATGCAGTGAGTAGTTTGGATCTGGAATGCACAGCCCTGAGAGTATGGTGGAGGCAGGACCAACTAAGGCATTGGAAAGGGAATTAGATTACGATCTGAAAAGGAAGGATGGGCAGGGGTACAGTCGGAAGGCAGGCGAGTGGCACTGGGTCAATTGTTTCTTCCAAGAAGAGTTGGCACAGACATAACAGGCCAAATGGCCTCTTTCTGTCCTGTAACCATCTGAGATTCTTCTTATTAAAGTTAGAAACCAACCTTTTTTTAAGTCAAGCAGGTCAGTCAACCCATTGGTGAGAGGTAGTGCAATGTGGTCATTTTTTTTTGTTTTAATAGTATAACGAGACAAGCCAAACAAATAGAATTAAATATTTTTTGATTGTAAGTATTGATCTAAAGATAGAGTCATAGAGCTGTACATCACAGAAACAGACCCTTCAGTCCAACTCATCCATGCTGACCAGACATTCCAATCTGACTTAGTCCCATTTGCCAGCATTTGGCCCATATCCCTCTAAACCCTTCCTATTCATATACCCATCCAGTTGCCTTTTAAATGTTGTAATTGTACCAGCCTCCACCACTTCCCCTGGCAGCTCATTCCATACGCACACCACACCCTGCATGAAAAAGTTACCCCCCACCAAGGTCCTTTTAAAATCTTCCCCCTCTCACCTTAAACCTATGCCCTCAAGTTTTGGACTCTACTACCCTTTGAAAAGACCTTGGCTATTCACCCTATCCATGCCCCTCATGACGTTATAAAGGTCTACAAGGTCACCCCTGAGCCTCTGACGCTCCAGGGAAAACAGCCCCAGCCTATTCAGCCTCTCCCTATAAATCAAGCCCTCCAACCCTGGCAACATCCTTGTAAATCGTTCAAGTTTAACAACATCCTTCAAATAGAAGGGAGACCAGAATTGAATGCAATATTCCAAAAGTGGCCTAACCAATGTGCTGTACAACCCACAACATGACCTCCCAACTCTTGTACTCAATGCACTGACAAATGAAGACAAGCATGCCAAACGCCTTCTTCACCACCCTGTCTACCTGCAAGGAGCATCAACATCCCTGTGTCTCTTTGTTCGGCAACACTCCCCAGGACCTTACCATTAACTGTATAAGTTCTGCCCATTGTGGGCCAAAGGGCCTTTTACTGTGCTTCAGATGTCAATGACTCTGTATCAGAGATAGATGGCAGCATGCAAATGTATTAGGTGCAGAATAGGTGCATAATCTTCTAGAGCTATGGGTGGGACATAAACACTCATTATTCTGTTTTGCCTAAGGCTACTACAATTATAATGTCAGTCAAGCTACATGTATCAAAAAGCTCAAGTCGCCGTAGCCTTACTAGACATTAAAGAGGGATGACTGGTGGGGCTCTAACCTGAGGGTCACCATGCCACAGGCGAGGGGCAAGGTTGAGAAGGTAGGACCGTCACGGTAACCTCAGCTGGAGTGGGAATTGAACCCCACGCTGTTGGCATCAATGTGCATCACAAACCAGCCACCCAGCCAACTGATCTGTAATTAGCATAATGTATCAGCAAGGCTGATTTAAGTACTGTTTAATTTAAAGTCCAAGGAGATCAGCACTAGTTCAGTCCAATTATAACGTGGTTTCAATTATTGGGCCCCAACACCTACGTTAGAATCCCAGCTTAGTTCCAGTCTGAAACCTTTAATTACAGGTGACCTCAAGTGACTTGCGATAACCCAAACATTCCCAACACAAGGTCACCACATGCTCGGGATCCTCAGGCAAAAAAAAATCAGAGACAAGAAACTGAGCCCATCCCAAACTTAGTATTTCCTAATAAACATCCCCTTACAATCTTTCTCTACTAATGGAAAAGTTAACTCCCCAAAGTGGCTAATTACAGACAAGTGTAAATAAATAGAGTAATTTTTGGCTTTTTAAAAGCCATACCTGAGGTCAAATTAGATGCAGGTCAACTCCGCCACTTTACAGATGAAAAGCAAATGCTCCGACTTCAGGGTAAGAGACAACAACAGTAGATTTGCCTTTGATGTCAGGAAAGAATAGGTTTGCAGGTGATTAAATGTACAAGCTTGACAGACAGGGACTCAGACAGGACTTTGCAGAGTGATAAGCCTTCAGAAAAGAAATTTACTGATTAAAACGTGGGAGTTCAGCCTGGAGACAGAAGAACTTACAATGACAGTTACAGCCGCTGACCATAATAATCTCTTCTCTTGAGATGTGAAGATTATTAACACTGCTGCTTGCTGGGTCACTTCAAAAGAAATGGCTGAAAAACACACACAAACAAACGTTCACTATATTAAATTAAATCTGGCTGCTTGTTTTCAGTTGTGGCTTGCAATAACCACTGAAGCTCAGTGGGTGTACTCACGCCTAGATCAGAGGCTGTAGGTTCAAGTCCCAGTTCAGGTCTTAAACTGAAAATAGGAAATACTCGGAGTTCTGAGGAAGGGTCACTGGACCCGAAACGTTAACTCTTATATTTTCTTCACAGATGAGGCTGAGCTTTTCCAGCAACTTCCGTTTTTATTCCTGATTTACAGCATCCACAGTTCTTTCAGTTTTTATAGGAAATGCTCTGCTGTCCCCTCTCCATAAATGCTGGCTGACTGACCCAAAGAACATTTCCAATATTTTCTGTTTTTTAGTCAGGATTTCAGCATTCACGATATTTTGATTTTGAAACTAGGCTGACACGTCTGTACAGTGCTGAGAGAGTGCAGAATTATTGGACATGATGTCTTTTCAACATGATATTAAACTGAAGCCCTTTCTGCCCTGTCAGGTAGTGCCTTTGGCACTATTTTGAAGAAGGGAAGGGCATTATCCCTCAGTATCCTGGCCAATATCAGACAAGTGAGTGAATCATAACAATCGTATAAACACCACCTCTAGGTAGCAGAAACAGCACACATGCACAGAGAGAGGTCAAATGAAATATCTACATTTATTATGACAGACAGCCCAAGGCTTTGACAAGCATTACATTCAATTGAATTTCAGCATCTGCAGTATTTGGTGATTGTATTAATTTGAAACGATCTGTTTGAAATGAGCAAGGCTGTGGGACAGAGATCATTTTATTGCTGGTTCAGTTCTGTTGAGAGACTTATAGTGGCTCTCTGAGAAGTCTCATTAGCTTCAGGCTTTTAAACTTACAGCTTTTATTCTGTAGCTATTCTTGGCCGCTGTTTTCTTCAATAATTGTTTCTTTACAGTTGGTTTCTTTACACCACTTTCTCCTGAGTTTCCTTCTCAGGGATTTTGAAAGAGCCAGAGCTACCTGACGCTTTGTCTACACCAAGAAGCCTTTCTGCACCTTCCTCCTGATCGTCAATGAGAGCTTCTCCATGTCAACAGCACTTTCCATTAAAGCGCTTGTTTATTGTGGCTAGGGTCAGACACCCTCCCCTTACAAGTATGCAAATCCACCACAAACTTACTGCTGGTATGCAGCGTGGATGTAACCTGTGAACATCAAAAGTCACCAGCCACCATTTGGCTACCAACTACTTTGGCGCTAGTCGCACGCACTTTCATATATAATTGCCTGGAAAGCATAATAGGATGTCTGATGGTCCTGGAAGGTACGAAGTCCATCAGGTATGTAGAGCTCTCACTGCACACTTGCTAAATTCCACTCTCAAACTCTTCTGATGCTAAAAGACTGCTAAAATAAAGTGACTTACTGCAAAAGCTCTTGTAAAATAGTTCTAGTCTTATTGTTTATTTTTACTTCTGTTGCACTTTCCTGCCGCCTTTTCATTGCTACATGTTATCTTCCCTGTAAATAAATCTGTCGCAGTGGTTTAACCTTGAATTCAGTGGATATCAGTGCCTACCCTCACTAAAATGTGATGGGAATTCCATGTACTACAAGAAGGTGTTAACTAGACTGCATCAGAACCTTTAGACTGACTTATCAACAGGAGTATAGGCAGAAAAGGCCTAGACTGTAACACCTAGTACGAAAACTGTGAACATGCGAATGAGTCAGAGCCTGATTTACGATCGAGGACTACTTAGCGCTCAATTTGGAATAAAAATAGCAAACACGAGTCAGTCCAACGATTGGGTCAACCATATAAAATCTGTTGATTTGAGACATGGACAGACATGTTGTATTGTCACACAATGACAGATGGCAATGGAGACAGGTCCTAAAGATGCTGAAATCTGAAAAACATTCATGCTGCGAGAAACAAGTTCTGGACCGAGATGCTGGCATTTCTGGCCTGAGGTTTGCTGAGTACCCATTCAATTGTGAAAGAGAAGAAAAAAAAAACTTGACTAGGCCTCAATCCAATATCAGTGCGAACTCAAAACACATGTAACTCAGCTCCTTGGCTTCAAAGCAATAAAAGAAAAACATGAAAAATAACCATCAGAATGAAAACTGACAAACTAATATAAATTTCTCCAGTGTGGAGACTTATGTCAGCTCCCTGAACAAAAAAAAACAGGCCCAGCTCAGATAGAGCCAGAACACAAAAGGATCAACCTTCCACCTCTCCGTGTGTAAATATCCTCACAGGGACAGATCCTTCAGTTACTTTCCCTCTTGGATTTGCAGCAATTCTAAAGCCGCATGTGGAGAACTGAACAAATGTGGACCAATTGCTATTGAACTCTCCCTAGGGTTAAGCATGGGTATACAAACATACCGCATGGAATTACTAACAGCTAATGTCAAAATGAAATTGTTTCGCAGTGGATTTGGCAAATTGTCTTTGCAAGAGCAGTGCTGGCCAAAAGCCAGGCTCCATGCTTTCCCCCCGTCTTTTCTGGCCACAGAAAGCAAAGCAGATGTTTTGAAGTGATCTATGTTACATTTGGTATTTCATGCCACATGTTTGAACCCACCAACTCACACTGATGTGTAAGCAGATAGTTTTCTGTGTCACTAGATCCCAAGTTCTTTTTGCCTTCCTCACCTGAAGGAAAAAGGCTTCTGTGTGCCTGAGAAGAGGTTGACAGGCTTAATGGCTTGCTTCTGTATCATAAAGACACTGTGGGACAAGGAAGGTCAGATCTCTTTACCAAGAATTCCTCATTTGGAAGCTAAGATGGCCTGTCTCAGCAGGATATTTAACTACAGAAGGCATCACATCTGAGCTTAATCCTGCGTTTACAGGATTGTCAAACCTCCAGAAATGCCTTAGAGCTTCTGCAATTGACAATTAATTTCCTGGACACTTCTGAAAGCAACCAGGGAGAAAATTATCACGGCATTAGGTAAGAATTGTCACTCATTATCAAGTTATTTCAATATTTTTTCCAACAGCTATAAAACATTGGAGGTAAGAGGTTGTGGAAGGGTGCAGGCGAAGCTCTTTAACTAGGAGTCAAAAATAATCAAATCAGATCAGAAGAAGGCCTTTTTAGTTTCCCAATTGGTGCATTCCAAGGAGGAAGAGCACAGATGTTAATATAGCAAGTATTCTATCAGGCAATTGGGATTAATTTTTTATTTTGTTTTATATATAGAACCCCTACAGTGTGGAAGCAGGCCATTCGGCCCATCGCGTCCACACCGATCCTCTGAAGAGCATCCCACCCAGACTCATACCCCACCCACCCCCCACCCTATCCCTGTAACCCTGCATTCCCCATGGCTAACCCACCTAGCCTACATCCCTGGACACTACGGGCAATTTGGCATGGTCAATCCATCTAACCTACACATCTTTGGACTGATAAATTCATTGACTGTGTAGATATAAAGGGGGAACAAGTGGGACAGGTTGGTGAAAGGAACTGTCAGGCCGAGCAGGAAGTAAACACGACCCGCAAAGAAAGCTGCCTTTGATACTGCTTGGCTTGTGTTCAAATTGACATTGGTTACAGAAGAAGTTTGGTTAAAGATAAAGATTGGAAACTAAGAGTTCCTTTTAGATGTGAGATTGTAATCGGAGTTACTTTTGACAAAACTGGTTGAAAGCACGCACAAAGTGTCAGGATATGACTTCCCGCTGACATTTTAAGACACTGAAACTAACAATCAAAGACAAAATGAAATAGTTGTGTGAGAACAGGTTATGTATTTACCAACGGTCAAACAAGATTTGGCTTGGTACTGATATATCCCATTAGAAGCAAGATCAGGTCTCATGCATTCTCAGAGTTTTACAGGGGATCAACACGTGAACACCGAGAAATGTTTGGAAATGCTATTAAAACTGATTGACAAAATTGGTAAGAAAATCCCAATTAAATTCATATGAGGCATGGTCAGACTTCATTAAATTTAGAAAACAGGATGGACTTTCTTTCTAAGAATACATAAGGGAATTTAACAGGCTATGTGCAAAACTGAAGTTCTATTCGGAGATTCCTAATTTACTGCTTGCCTTTAAATTGTTGGACTGTAATAAGGCGTCAAACATGGATAAAATCACAGCACTAACTGGACTTAGGCTTTCAGAAAGAAACTCGCTTCCAGAACCAATGTAAGAAGTCCAGGGAAGACAGTTATTTCCCGACAGCTTTCATGCCTCAAGTGGGACAGTTAGCAATAAATGCGAGGAATGGCGGATTCAATGCCAGTGGCAATGAGAGACTGCCCTGATACCATATCAATACAAAACGAGAATTGTACCTAAAAGGTGTGAAGTTAGATATACGTCTGGTATTTATAACAGACATCAGGAATTGGAGAACTGTAACTGAAGAATAGGCCCCAAGAAAAGTGCATGTTTAAATTGTGCTTATATGCAACTCAAAATACCATTATTCAACAAATTATCTGAAATGGAATGACAAGGGTTTTGAAATTACACACAACATGGAATATTTGGAAGGGGAAGGTGGTGATACTGATTAGGCAGAGGAAAGTTTACTGTTTATAAGAAGCTTCAGCCCAATAACAAACACTTTAGTCACAGATTCATTCAACTGCAGTCTGTTGAACAGTAGAAATATTGACCACATTGCGTGAATTAGATTCGTTAAAATGGTACAGATCCTTTAAATGATAAAGACCAAAGTAATGTTAAGGAATTTGAGAGTTCTACCTGTTTCACATTTGGGTTTAACAACATGATGAAATCACTAAAAAGAAATGTGATTCTCTCTGCAAAAAAAAATCTGGGGTAAATCAGCGCAAATATTGTGTCAAGTGAAATATCCTTACAGTTGAAAAGACTGTCAATAAAAAAGGTCAAATGAAATTGGACATCAAAAATGGAATGGCAATTGTTTTGGGGAAGTCAGTTGATTTACAGTTTGCACAATCTGGTTGTTATTGTATTCCTTTAAAAAGAACTAACAACTCCGATCAAAATACTGATGAAGTGTTATTGACATCAGGAGAAAGGGGAAAAGGCTAATCATCTTAAAACCAAACTGGCGGTTAGCCCGTCCATCTTCACACAGTATAAAAATCTTACCAAAGGAGGTGAGAGTAAGGGACATTGAGTACACGAAACATGTAGATGAGATCAGAGGGTTCCTATGGTGCAGTGCTACTGTCCCTATCTGAGTCAGGAGGCCTGGATTCAAGTCCCACCTGCTCCAGCAGCGTGTAATAACAGCTCTGCACGGGTTATTTAGAAAACTGTCTACAAATGAGATCGATGATAAATTAATAAAGCATATATAAGAAGACACCATCACAGCCTGAATGGAGTTTTAAGAAGACATTTTAACAAGTTTGCAGCAATTCAATTCAAGGTCAAGAATAAGGAAAATAAACATTTTCATTTGCACTTTGTAGACAACCTGATTTAGTCAGTCCAAAGTAATAGGGGAAAAAGTAACGGAGAAACAGATAGGGACTAGACTTGGGCAGTGGTTAAATTCCAAAGCTTACAATGGTAGAGAATTTGCCAATTATGAATTTTGGGATGCCTGTGAAAATATAAAGTTTGCGGTAATGAAGACAGCAGTGGAAAGCTCCTTTTGTAACAGATGTTTAAAGGAAATAACATGGTAATTGATGAGATGTTTCATAAAATCCTAGATGACGAAGTTTTAAATTAACATCTGGCCTGCCATCGCCGTCCACGCAAAGAACCCGCTGCAAGTGGTTGGGGATGACAGTTATAACAATTGTTTTTTGGAAGAAGTTCAAAAATTTCTTTTGTAAATGAGTGGTCATATCAGCTGGAGAATAAACCACAATTAAACCACTTTTCCTGAGTGCTTGAATGCCCTGCATGCAGAGAAAAAGACATTCATTAATGCGAAGGTTTCAGCTAAAATTCAGTGAGCCTTATGGTATCATGTAAGGCCAGCAAAAGTAAATTTTAATCCAGGGACATAACAGGAGAAATGGAAAGTTCTGGGTAAGGTTATAGGTATTGTTGCACAACACCAAAGTGTTCGGGTGCATTTTGTGAGGTTAATTGACACAGTGCACTTCACATAGCCATAGACTGGACAATTACAATAACCAGAATATGACAGATTAAGAGATAACAAGGTGTAGAGCTGGATGAACACAGCAGGCCAAGCAGCATCAGAGGAGCAGGAAGGCTGACGTTTTGGGCCTACAGATTAAGGGCTGCTTAAATATGGGCAAAGTGATAGCGAGAGGTAGGACAAGGCTATCTGGCCTAAAATCAATCCAAAAGTTGGCACCAGTGCAACATATCTGCCAGAAGGGGCCAATGACTCAACGAATGCCACTGGCAGGCAGTCCAAGGCAGCGGCAGTGTGAGCAGGCAGTCTGAGGTCACCTAACATCTGTGGCAACATTGAGCATGGGGTGGGGGGAGATTGAGCCAGCACGGGGAGAGAGAGCCCATTGTGGCAGAGGAGGCCAGCGCCGAGGAGATTGAGCCATTGTTTAAATTGCGAGGCCAGCATGACTAAGCACTTAAGAAGGATTGTAACGTCAAATTTATAATTTCATTTCTTCATTTTTCTACTTTATAAGGACCGTACTGTCAAAATTTTACATTATTTTTCTCTCACTTTGTACCTAAGATTTCATACCTAGGTGCCTTTGTACCTAAGATTGAGCTGGGAGTGGCAACTTTGTAAAACTTTTCACTGTACTCCTGTAAGTACATGTGACAATAAATCTAATTTTATTCTAATTCTAATAGTGAGAGCATCGAAAGCACTGACAAATACAAACATTGACTGAAAACGCAAGATTGACTAAATATGCAAAGATATGCACGTTAGGTGGATTGGCCAAGCTAAATTGCTCATAGTATCCAGGGATGTGCAGGCTAGGTGGGTTAGTGTTACAGGGATAGGTTAACGGTTGGGTCTGGGTGGGATGCTCTTCGGAGGGTCGGTGTGGATTTGATGGGCCAAATGGTCTGCTTCCCCACTGTAGGGATTCTATGATTAGGTACAGCACTCAAGAGCCATAGATTGGCAAAATGAGGTAAAGACATGGAAGCCAGAAGAGGCAGCACAAGTTCTGAAAGGGATGTGGAAGTGCACGTGGCCCGAGGAAAAGATCGGGAATTTGTTAAAAAGAATTCTGAGCTCAGATGGGCAGATCTTGCAGTCGTCCAGAATGAGACAGAAGGGTGAGTAAAGGTCACAGTTTTACAGGAACAAATACTACGGAACAGGCAAGGAAAACCCGTAAGAAGTCCTTACCATTGGATATTTTTGAGGCTACAACAAATTAGTAGATAAATTGATAATGGATGCCAAACAAAAAGTTGGATAGGTGAAAACAATGTGGTGTCTATATTGAGGTACCAGATAGAGGTCAGCAAGTCTCCTTATCTAGATGGATATGCACAGAAAAACTACTCCCTGATAGGACATTCAAAGCTAAAACCAAACTAGCCTGGGATTTCAAAGAGGATTTGGTGATCAAGATTTTAACAGTGGATTTTCTATGAAGCTTGTCCACTTTGGCAATGCTTCACATACCAATCTTTAGACGGCTCTTCAAAAATGGCAGAGTTCATCATATTTCTGGTGGGAAAGATTACTAAATGTCACCATTAGCTTGGGAAACCAATAGAAAGAAAACAGCAAGTTTAAAGTACCTTAGCTGCTGAAATATTTGTTCTAGTAAAATATAGATGCAGGAATGTATTAATCCAACATTCCAAAGGAAATCGTACAATTGAAGTAAGTTTGCCCATACAAGGCTTTGTGGATAATCGTTCTTTATGGATCAACATACATTCAGCAAAGGGTATCTCTGATAATAAGTTGAGGATTGACTTAACTCGCTCTTAGAAAATAGATTTCCAAAATAAAGTGGGTTGAAGCAAGTCACCAGTTGTTAGATTGTTCCAGACGAAAAAAAGGAAGTGCTTCCTATAAGATGCTACAAGAGAAACTCAAAGAGGAATGCCTGGTTTCATGTGACATTACAAGAATATGAAAATGCGAAAAGTATGTTGTGTGACAAAATATGCCACGCTTTTTTTTATTAAAAAAAGGGAGAAAACAGTTGCATTAGAAGATAAGTTTTGGAATATGAAATAAATTATTTTGTTTAATTTTCGTTACTTTTGTTTGTAAGTCTTCAAAAGTTTTATTTGAAGAAAAGTGAATCTGTTATCTCTTAATAAGGTATGTCGTTAAGTAGGTGATTGGGGGAGTTGACTAATTCAATAACTGGGGGGGAGGGGCATATTAAGGGGGTGGGTCCAAATGAGCTGCAATACTGAATTGTGAATAAACTCTATCCATATAGAAAGATATCTTGGCTTCTGTTTCTCCAACTGACTTTGATCTCAACTAATAACTTGGATAACAGTCTGGAAAGGGAAATCCTACCTTCCCAAACTTAAATTCTAAATGATCTTCCCTTTCTCATGCTTGGAGCATGACTTCCACTGTAGCATCACAATTTCTGCCCCAGGTGAAATCAGCCACAGAACAGGAAAGCTGAAACCTACATGACTGATTTCTGACTCATTGAATAAATAATCCAAAGACATTTTTCATCATTAGCCTTCAGAAATATTGATCTATTCTACCTTTATAGACCGTCAAGGGGCTGACTCAAATCAGGTTATGTTATTAGAGGAATGCAAATGCTTCTTTTCTTAAGAATCAGTTTTAAGGTCCATTATTAAGGGTTTGTTAAATCAGTCTTGCTTCCATCATTCTGCTGATAAAAGCAAATGTTAAAGATGTGGTTCATGTGCTCATACTCAAAGCACACACTATTGGAGGGGAGTGGTAAAGGGGCATTACTATTAGCTATTGTCATCAAACAGACCTGCGATATAACCCTCCAAAAAGTTCTTTAGAGTTGTCAATTTAAGATTGCTTTGTGCACTGAAGTTACAAAGTGCACGACTTTATATTCTAAAAGGGATATAAATGTGACAATCCTTTGAATATTTTCAGCTCTTTGATCAGAGCTAAGTATGAAAAAGTTACCTCTGATAATGAGCAAATAAATGGTGTTTGAAATTGCTTGATCTTTACATAAACTAATATAAATTTCAAGTTATCATTATTGCTCCTGAAAATAATAATACACCTGCTTGTTTGATCAGTGATATCAAAGTGTGGAACATCATTAAATGCTCAGTGAATAACTTTTCTTACTCTTTTTTAATATTAAAAACACATGGGTTCACACCAAAACATCGCATGGGCTTATAACAGATTGTTATTTAAACCACTGTTATTCCTGAGTAAGCTGAGTGGTTTCTTGTTAAAAATGGATGTAGCCGAGATATGTACCTGATTTCCGACATATTGCCAAACTCCTCCAGTTTATCAGGGGTTGACAGGGGGAGTAGGTAGAATTCTGAGAAAGACTCACAATAACCAGCACTCGGGACTGCGGAAGATCTGTCTCCCAGATGGAATTTTATACATGTGGTAGGGGCCCTGACAATAGGCACCAAAATCAGGGGGATTCCATAGTGACTGCTTGCAGATGTTGGCCACATTTTATTAATTAGTTACCGTCAGTGAGTGAGCAGCTCAGCAGTCTGAATCAGGTTTACACCCGGAAGAGGAAACCATGGAAGAATGCGACCTTTCAATCTAGGTAAGTTGGTTCTGTTGGGCATCGAAGCTGGAAGGACAACAGTAGGTACATGGAATAGGAAGGCACACTTCTCTGAAGTGCCAGCAATGACAACAGGGGTCCTTAACTGGCTGCTTTAGTTTTTCAACTGGATTCCGGGAGGGGCCATAAAACAGTATGGTGGCAAGATGATTATAGCCACTCCACCTCCACCTTTCACAGTCTTTCTATCAGATGCCCCAGCCTCCAGCTCTCAGCCTGTCCACTAGAGGGTTGGTACAATCCAACCCTAAATCTCCAACAGGGAATAACAGACACTCCCAGTATCCAGCATGGGATATACTTTCCAAGTAACCAGCATCAAATGAGGGGGTGAGATAATCCCCAGTATCCACCATAAAGAAGGGTGAGAATGAAATACCCTTGCAGTATCTATAGGGGTACGAAGGGAGGTGGAGATTGAGATACACTCCAAAGTGAGTGTGTAGGAGAGTGTGGAGGTTGGCAGACTTCGGGGTTATTGAGATAAATTCCCAACATCCAACACTCAGTGGGGGAGTGAAATGCATTTCCAGTCTCCAACATGGGGAGGCGGTCAGTGAGGTACATTCACAGAATCTGACACGTCACTGTTGAGGGAGGGTAGATGGGAGTGAAATACACACCAGTATCTGGCACTAGGATGTTGACAGAGGTAGAGGACGACTGAGATATGGTTCGAGCTTCCAACACTGAGGGGCGATTGAGATATGTTGATGGTATCCAACATTAGTTGGTTGGTCAGGGGATAGTGGCTGTTCTGGGGTTCATTCCTAGTTCCCAATACTTAGCAATTAAACTGAAAGAAAATTCCAACTGATGAACGTAATAGGAGAGATATAGAAAATGTGCTTTCCATGGATAGAGGCCAAGTATTTTCACATACGTTCTGAATAAAGTTTAAAACCAAAATAAAAGCCAAATATATGAAATCAATAAGAGAAATGCCAGTCAAAGTAAACCATAATGAAACTGTCAAATAAATTGACCTCTTCTTTCATTTTCTTTTTCAGCTTGTCAATGTGGCCTGTTGCACTGAAAGCTTTGTCAGGTTTCGCTGAACAAGCAGAGGAACTGGTGGGTCATATTCAGTCAGACCCTCTGTTTCAAATTACTCCACACTGACAAATCAACACTGACAGTCTGTCTATTGCCCAGCTCCCCTGGGCTTTATTTAGCAAATTTTAATTCTGGAAGGAATGCCACAGTGTGTCCTCTCTTTATTACTTAAAGCTGAAATATGTTAAAGCTGAACATCACAGTATCTGCAATTTTCACTGGGGTGGAATTTTGATCCCAGTTAGAGAACAGAGAGAGTTGTTACTGTTTGTCAGGGCTGTTTGAGTTCAGCTTGACTGAGCAGCTGCAAGAGTTCGGAGATTGAGTCGCAGTAATATTTGGCTCGACAATATTTGGTCTGCGACATTTTTAGCTTCCTTCTTCCTCTGCTTCATACTTTCATGTCTAGTTTGGAAAATGAGAAGGTCTGACCAAGGTTTCTCAGAAAGAATGGACTTCACTTCCTCACCTGTGAGCTAAAAAAAAAAATGTGATCTTGGATATCTAACATATTCATGCCACAGGACTAGCAATCCAGAAACTCAGGCTAATGTTCTGGGGACATGGGTTCATATCCCATCATGGCATATGCTGTAGTTTAAATTCAATTAAAAATCTGAAATAAAGAGCAACTAACCAATTGTCATAAAAATCTATCTGCTTCACTAATGCTCTGCAGGGAAGGAAATCTTCTTGGTCTGGCCTACATGTGACCCCAGACCCACAGCAATATGATTGACTCTTAACTGCTCTTTGGAAAATTAGAGTTGGGTAATGAATGCTGGCCTAGCCAGCCATGCCCAGAGCCATTGAACAAACAAAATAAACAATTAACATTTACACCAATAAACATTTAAAAGTCCATCTTTTGAAGAAATATATATTGACTGCACAAGCAATAGTCTTAGACTGCCCTGTCAACCCATGTGGCTCCTTTTTCTTGTCATTTCTGAAATTGCCTAACCTACAGCAAACCAAGGCAGAAACAGTATGACTCGGACTCTATTACTTGGACAGAAAACAAAAAGTGGGGACAGCCAACAAGTGAATCATTAATTCAGGAAGGGAATGCACGAGAAACAAGAGACTGATTAGAGTCTACAGTTTGTTAACACATGGAATAATACGATGTGATTGGCAATGGATTCTTCGAAGGGGAAACTAGATAAACACATAAGACTTCTGCTGATGAGGGTTTGATGAATTAGTTTAGCAGGTGGTTTTTATGGAGCATAAACAGTGATAAAACCTACACACTCAAGTACCAGTTTTCACACCCTGATACCAAAGAGGGGCAGCTGGTCTTTCTGAACATTGTCTTTGTGTTGAGGTTGGTTGGCTCGCCGAGCTGGTTTCTTGTTTTGCAGACATTTCGTTACCATGCTTGGTAACATCCTCAGTGCAGCCTCCAATGAAGCGTCGGTGTGTTTTGCCGCCTGGTTTTTAAACTCTAGGGTCCGTTGAGATGGATTGCCTCACTTCCGGGTTTCCTTTGTAGTGGAATGTATATGGGGTCGAGGTCAATGTGTTTATTAATAGCATGCTTCATGGAGTCCCATGCTTCCAGGAATTCACGTGCCTGTCTCTGCCTAGCCTGTCCCAGGATCTTGGAGTTGTCCCAGTTGAAGTCGTGGTTCTCCTTGTCCATGTGGATTGAGATGAGTGAGTATTGGTCGTGTCTTTTTGTAGCCAGTTGGTATTCATGTACTCTTGTTGTTAGTTTCCTTCCTGTTTGTCCGATGCAGTGTTTCTCACAGTCTCTGCAGGGGATCTTGTAGATGACATTGGTCCTGTCCATGGCGGGGAGTGGGTCTTTAATTCGGGTGAGCAGTTGTCGTAGGGTTGACATGGGTTTGTGTGCCACTCTGATGCCCAGCGGTCGTAGGAGTCTTGTGGTGAGTTCCGACGTGTTCCTGATGTAGGGTAGTGTGATGAGTGTGTTGGTGAAAACCAGAAGTGAGGCAATCCATCTCAACGGACCCCAGAGTTTAAAAACCAGGCGGGAAAACACACCAACGCTTCATCGGAGGCTGCACTGAGGATGTTACCCAGCATGGTAACAAAACATCTGCGAAACAAGAAACCAGCTCGGCGAGCCAACCAACCTCAACACCCACAACCCGAGCTACAAATCTACTCCAAAATCTTATTGTCTTTGAGTGCCCAGGAGACTGAGAATCCTGGAAGACCTTCTGATGATCTAAGCAGAGACAAACAATGTTTTTGTGTTACCATGCCAAGCACTATGCTGGTGAGAATGGATTCCCTGTTTGAACAGATGAAACTTCTAGAGATATAAAGACCAAGGAGTCATCAGAGGGTGCCTTGCCACCAAGAGATCTTTCAAAGGAAACTAGAAGACTTGTTCTGATGTGGTCTAGTTTTGAACAGCCAGGAGGTATTTGGAACTATATCAACAAGGCTGCGTATCTACAGAGAGCAAGTGGCATGATGCATAAACATGACATGGGGATTTCAGCTGTGTTAATGTGCTGATTTGGAAATTACCTTCTCTATAGATTAGTGTATTTCTTACCTAAGTAACAATTAGCCATGTTGGTTGTTACAGTAAACGTTTTAAAACCTAATATTTTGGCAAGTAATTCTCTCTGACGGTCGCTGGGAAATTAATTTCTCTTCTGAAAAATTATTTGTCTCTGTGGGGATTGTAATACATTGTCAGACCACTGTTAGATCCAAGCTTGACTTTGTTGTTAAGCCTGCCGATAAGAGGGGTGCTGTTGTAGTTTGGCGTACTGACCTCTACATTGCAGAGGCTGAGTGCCAGCTCTCAGATACCTCCTCCTACCTTCCCCTCGACCATGACTGCACCATGGAACATCAGGCCATTATATCAATTATGGTAAGTGACCTCATTTCATCTGGTGATTTCCCCACCTCTGCTTCCAAGCTGATAGCTCCCCCAGCCCTGCACTGCTCGCTTCTACCTCCTTCCAAAAATTCACAAACAGGACTGTCCAGGCAGACCCATTCTTTCAGCCTGCTCCTGCCCCACGGAATTCATCTCTTCCTACCTTGACTTCTCTCCCCTGGTCCAGTCCCTGCTCACTTACATCTGTGATTCCTCTGACACTTTACGCCGTTTTCAGAATTTCCAGTTTGCTGGTTCCAGCCACCTCCTCTTTACCATGGACGTGCAATCCCTTTCCACATCCATCCCCCACCAGGAGGGTCTTAGGGCTCTCCACTTCTTCCTGGAGCATAGGCCTGAACCATCCTCACCCACCACCACCCTCCCCTGCTTGGCCGAGCTCATCCTCACCCTCAAAAACTTCCCTTTTTAACTTCTCTCATTTTCTTCAGGTAAGAGGGGTGGCCATAGGTACCTGCATGGGCCCTAGTTATGCCTGTCTCTTCATGGGGTATGTGGAACATTCCTTGTCCCAGCCCTATTCCAGACCCCACCCACAATTCTTTCTCTAATATATCATTGATATCATCGGTGCTGCTTCCCTCTCTCATCTGGAATTGGAAAAGTTCATCGATTTCACTTCCAATTTGCACCCTGCCCTCACTTTCACCTGGTCTATCTCTGACTCCTCCCTTCCCTTCCTCAACATCTCCGTTTCCATTTCTGGGGATAGACTGGCCACTAATATCCACTGCAAACCTGCCCGACTCCCACAGCTACCTGGACTATACATCCTCACACCCTGCATCCTGTAAAGGCTCCATTCCATTCTCCCAGTTCCTCCGTCTCTATCATATATGTTCAGAGGAGGCCAACTTCAACAAGGGAGCCTCCGACATGTCCACCTTCTCCCTCAACCGAGGATTCCCTAGCACTGTTGTTGAGCGGTCCCTTAAATGGGTCTGACCCAACTCCCGTGCTTCCGTTCTCAACCCTTCTCTTCCCTCCCGCAACAGTGATAGGGTTTTCCTTGTCCTCACCTACCATCCCACCAGCATCCACATCCAGAAGATCATCAGACGTCATTTCTGCCACCTCCAGCGAGATGCCTCCACTGGACACATAGTCCCCTCCCCTCCCTTGTCATCTTCTGCACGGACCATTCCCTCTGGGACACCCTGGTCCACACTTCCTTCACCCCCAACATCCCCCTCACAGCCCCACGGCACCTTCCCCTGCAAACACTGAAGCTGTAACACCTGGCCACTTACATCCTCCCTCCTTAGAATCCAAGGGTCCAAACATACCTTCCAGGTGAAGAAACACTTTACCTGCACTTCCCACAATCTAGTCTACTGCATTCGCTGCTCACAATGTGGTCTCCTCTACATTGGGGAAAATGAAGCGTAGACTGGGTGACTGCTTCGCAGAACATCTACGTTCTGCTCGCAAAAAAGACCCTGAACTACCTGTTGCCTGCCATGTTAACATACCATCCTGTTCCCTGGCCAACATCTCGGTCTCGGGCTTGCTGCAGTGTTCCAGTGAAGCTCAGCAGAAGCTGGAAGAACAACACCTCATTTTCCGCTTGGGGACCCTACAGCCCTCTGGACTCAATATTGAGTTCAATAATTTTAGGGCCTGAACTCGCCCATGTCCTAGCCCCCTACCCCACACACCAGGCCTTATTATCACATAGCCTGCCATTACACACCACCTATTGTTAGTCACTAACAGTCCCCATTAACAGCCATTCACCTCCCAGCCTGATCATTATCAACTCCTTGGTCTGTCCAACTGTTCTTCTCTCTCTTTGGGCTCTATCCCCATCTATCATTTACTCCTTAGCCACCCCCCACCCCCCCCCCACCCCCACACCCTACCTTCTAAATATAAACTGACATTTTCCCAGCTACCATCAGTTCTGAGGAAGGGTCACCAGACCTGAAACGTTAACTCTGATTTCTCTTTACAGATGCTGCCAGACCTGCTGAGCTTTTCCTGTTTTTGTGCACTGTCAAACCCAATGGCCTATTTTGCAGTACCTATTCAAGTTTACATGTGAAACTGGAATAGATAAGAAGCTGTTGTAACTCCAAATAGAACTTCAATCAATAAAATCTGCATGGTTCTATGCTACAGAGATTAGTTTACCACCTACAACCATGTCCCAAGGAAGAGCATTCGAAAAGAGAATTCCAACAACTATTTCAGCAGGCAATTCATGCCGAGGACTACAGAAAGGATTACCCATTTAGTATTTCAAACCCAATTGAGACTACCTTCAGCAGTTGTACTTTATGTAAAGACACTATTCTCCTAGAACCAGTCAAAGTAATTCAAAATTTGCTCTTACTTCCCAGCTGGACAGCCCTTGAATCACTGATCTGCGTTTAAATTTATATGTTAAATTAGAGTTTCCACGCTCTAGCTGAAGCTAGCCAAATCTTCCAACATCACTTAAACCCTCATGACATTGGTCTCTTCTATCTCAACAAGAGCTCTCACTTACATTTTCTGTAGCGAACACATTAGAATCTCTCTCTGTCTCACACACACATGCTCACACACATTCAGACACACTCTCTCTGCTCTCTCTCGCACTCTCTAATTCTTTCAGACTCACACTGTCTGGAAGGTTCAGTTATACTCAGGAAATATTGCAATGCTCCAATATTTTAATAGTTTCATAGAGACCCATACTCTCGCAAAGCCCAGGAAAGCACTTGTTAAACAGGAAATGGACACATGACATTGGGACAGCATTCATTACTTTGGCTTGCCATCAGCAACATACAGAACGTGTACTCCAATTGGTTAAATTTAGCTCTTTAAGTGATCGAGTGATGAATGGGCATTTGCCTGAGTGCCATTGGTACTGTATCCTAGCAACAGTCCAGGCCTTCCGTAAGAAAGGTTAAAATTAGTTAAACATTTTGCTTAAACAGTCATGGTAATAACATAATGAGAATTATCATAGGATTACAAGGTGAAGTGGTTATGAAAATTTAAATTCCTGCCCCATTGTTCAGGAATGACAACAAGAAACACAATGGAGAGGTGTTTCCTACCTGCACATGAATGACCATTGCTCTGCAGGTAGAAGCCAGACCGACAGGAACACTGAAAGCTGCCCACCACATTCTGACACCTCTGTTGGCAAGGAGACCTGTTCCCTGCACATTCATCAAGGTCTGCAATACAACAGCACGTCAGTATCAGACTGGAAAGGGACAATTTACCTTCCCACTGATCTGTACACATCTCAGTGGGCTATTTTTGAATAAAGAGCTTATAAAGAAAGTATCATGAATGAGTACTGATGCACTTCAGCATGGTAGGTCTGGGTTGAAGTAATGAGATTAATAGCAATAACTATAATAATTAATGAATAATAACAATGACGAAGAAAAGATTCTTTGAAGACATATCTGCATGCTTCATCTGACAAAACATTTTACCTTTGAACTATGGTAATAGACAATAGTCTTATGTTTCTGGCCATGTTGCGCTGAGAGGTGAGAGGACTGGCAAGATATGGGGAGGAGAAGAATCAGGAGGGGTGCCCAATGAATTTTCACTTTGTTGGCAACTTGGCACGGTGGTGGCATGTTTGGTGAATGTCTCGCCGGCTGGGAGAACAACTGAACTACTTATGTAACCAATTCAAGGCCACTCTGTTATGCCGAGGCTTTATCACCGTGTAGCAACTTTGTGGTGATGTCACAGAGCTGCTTCTCACTGGGAATAAATAGCACAGTGTGGGCGGAGCTCAGGACGAAGAGAGAAAGAGTGCAGAGAAGCATGTGAACTAGATCAAGTAGCATTAGGCATAAATTCCATGGAATTGTCTCAATAATGTAACAGGACAATTAGTGTCTGGTAGACCATGTCTGAGACTCTCAATACCATGTACTGTAGCATTTCGTCCTAATGCATAAAAAGCAGCATTATAAAGAAGTGGAGACTTGAAGACAGTTCTTGACCTTGCTTTCTCCTCGACCATTCTGTCTTGAACCAAAATCCATGGATGCAGGCATCGAACTTCATCATAAAATACCTTTCTGCCTTTGTGAGCATTTTTGCTGTGGCGGCATGGCCCATTGCCATGTGGGGAGAAAACTCCAGTGAACATGGTGGCCTCCCAGTACTTTAAAGAGGAACCGGGTACTCCATGACCGATATGTAGGAGCACCCAACAGCAATGTCCACTCCTGCAGCTATGGAGCCAATGGTAAATCACAACCCTCCCCAACTCCCTTCTCCAATCACCAGGCTCTAGTCACCCTACCACCTACAACCTACATCATGAACATTCATCAAGGATCTCTAAGGTCCTTCAGTAGATCTGTAGCTCGGGTTGTGGGTGCTGTGGTTGGTTCATCAAGGACGCACAGCCATTGAGGTGCCATCTCCCAGGAGCTACAGCCTCAGCCTTAACCATGGCCCCTGGAGGCACTATTGAGGCTGACTATCCACTCTTGAGGGTTGGCAGCATACTTTATTGAAAAACAACCCTTGCGGCAGCCAGTAAATTAGTTGTTGCCACCGAAAAGTGTTAAAGTTAATCTCTCTCTGCACCATCGCTGTAGCTGCAACACTGTATTCTGCATTCTGTTCTATTACCCTGATGCACATATGTAGGGTATGGCCTGCCTGCATAAGCATGCAAAACAATACTTTTCACTGCATCTCAGTACATGTGACAATTAAGAAGCAAACCAAATCAAAATGTCACCTTGGGTCCTGCTTTTGAGCCTTGCAATGGAAGTGCTATCTCAGGAAAATTCAACGCAACTTGTACATCTGTACACAAGGAACTTTTTATTAAAAAGATGGAAATTCCAGTAGTACAGCACTCTTACAGTACTGCAGTGGAGTCAGCACTGATTTAGTGCGCAAGTTTACAAAGTGGGACTTGACCCACAAACTTTGGATTCTGAGATGGGAGTGCCACAACCAACAGCTTTGAATCATATCGGAAAATTGTCACACAGTCTCCAGCAACCACCAGTTTAAAATCACCTCAAATTCTACTGGACTCCTGTCGTGACAGGAAATTGGTCAGAAAGCTAAATGCAGCGTTTGAATTGTTAAACAAGGTGACAGCACAATTGGGTGCCTGAATCGCTTTCTCTTCTGGTGCCAGTCGACAGTTTCCGACCCATTATCAGCGAAGCCAGGTTGAGGAGCAGACGAGTGAAACAGCTTCCAACCTGGAGGTGTTAGATTCAGAGGAAAGCAAAACTATTATAAATATAAACTTCTCAATGGCATTTCTGAGGAGCAAAGGGTAATGAAGGGAAAGGGCACTGAATGTACAGCATTATATTTCTTTATCAACAAGGATTCCATTTTGTCAGAGAATTTCTCAGTTAAGAACAGCTTTTATTTAAAAGTTAATCTTAGGGTCTGCTTGAAGTGCAAAGTTCCTGAAACTCAAGTACATAAATTTAACAAGTCTTACCTTCAATTAGTTACTTATCGAGGACTATTTAATTGTGTTCTCGACCCAATCCCTGATCTTTCCTTAATCCTCCCTCTCCTTCCCCACCTTTTATTTGGTTCTATACTTACTTCATTAACTTCTTCTTGTTTCGATGAATAATCACCAACCGGAAATTCTCTCTGTCTTTCACCGTACACAGATGCTACCTAAACCATTGGGTATTTCCTGCATTCTCAGATTTTATTATAGATTTCCTGCATCAACAGTATTTTGCGTTTAAATCAGTTAATGTGGCGAGATCGTTTACAGCATAGGTGGATGATAGCTGGGAATTCAGGGGGGGATCCATATTCCTGGATCCTTGCTGAAGAGTTGAGTCTTGTGTCCTGCCATTTAAGGCACATTCTCTAAGAGGGTCATTTCAATGGGAAAATATACAGGAACAGCTTTTAGATGAAGCCATACACAATTCTTCAATTTTCTGACTAGATTATTACCTGTGCTCACCTTGGTCACATTGGATGATCAGTTCAGGCCAGGCCCATTGTGTGCGTAAACTGCAGGCTGTAAGGTATGAACACTTTCCTAAGCACGCTTCGTTGTTTTTGAGAGCTTTGTTTCTGACTGCAGAATGTTTGCTTTTCGGAATTTTTTTTTCCCAGACGTTGATGATTATAAACTTTTTATTTATATTTTTTGCAGGATGAAGGAGAGTTTGAAAAAGGGATATGGTGCAGAATCACTGTACCTGAGGCAAACAGGCAGGCCTTGTCCATACAAGTGCCAGAAGATAAATTGTCTTTGTACTCTAAATTATCAAGGGGGCTACAGAGAATTGGTTGAGTCTATGGGAACATGATCGATGGACAATCTGCACTTTAGCCAAAGTGACGAGTTAAGAGTTTACTATACCTTTACTAAGAATAGCACCTGGCCATTTGCAAAATAACCTATGTCCTAGATCATATGAAACAGAGCCCAAATTTGCATCAATCCAGCAGAATGTCCTTTTGTTATCATACCTTGTAAATAGCTATATCTAACAAAGCTTAGTAATGTTCTTTCATTAACAGCCAAGATCTCATGTTTGTTGTGGCTGCGCACTTTTTTTTTTCTTTATCCATTCACAGGATGAGAGCATCGCTGACCAGGCAGCATTTATTGCTCGTCACTAGTTGCCCAGAGTGCAGTTAAGAGTCAACCACATTGCTGTGGGTCAGGAGTCACATGTAGGTCAGCCCAGGTAAGGATGGCAGCTTCCTTCCCTAAAGGACATTAGTGAACCAGATGGGTTTTTTTGACAATCAACAATGGATTCTTGGTCATCATTAGACTCTTAGGTTCACAAATTTATTGAAATCAAATTCCGTCTGCGGTGGGATTTGAACCTGGGTCACCAGAATATTACCTAGGTCTCTGGGTTAACAGTCCACTGATAATACCACTAGGCCATCACCCAGTAGCTTTTACAAATAAAACCGTCAAAGGTACTGCTTTTTGCAAAACCCAAATGATATACATAGAGATTTATTGGAACCTTCTTGCTGTCTACTGGCTCACACATTGCTGTCCTGTATCAGCTTGTCCGTTGGCTGCATTCCCTTGGTTACTCACGCACCTATTGTTTTATGTTAATATTGACACTCTCGTACACTTCCCCATTGTACCAGCCTTGTGATGCGTACTCCTCTTAGTCTTGGACTTTTGAACCAGAATCATGCAGCAGCTCATAAAACTCTGCAAGTTGTCAAAACTGCACACTTCACTCAGTGCACTCCTCCCTCCAGGTCAGACTCAATCACATCCATGGCAACCATCACACCGTCAGAGGAAGGAGCAAACTGACTGGCCTTTGATTCCCCTGCCCCAAAGCGATACAAAGAAGGATAAAATCTCCTCTGCCTTGTCCCTCTCTTCTACTCGAGATCCCAAGGTCAGTGAAGATGGAGGTGCATTTCTCAATGGGGGTATTCCCAACTGGTGAAAATTGATTTCTTCCAAAGACACCAGAGGTTTGGCCTTTTGCAAAGTGGAATGGGCCTGCACAGCCAGACGAAATGCATCCCCTTGTTTCCTTATGGTCTAGGGAAAGAAGCTATCTCTTCCCTTCAAAGCTCCTCCACAAGAACCTGTAACTGTTTTGAAATTGTTTTCTGTTATTAGTTAAAATAAAGGAAAGCTTTAGCTAATCAGTATTGAATGTTAAGCCTCCCCTCGGGATCTGGCATAGGGCAGTACTTTCTGTAGCCAAACTCCATCTCAAAAACTTTAAAAGCTCCATCCTGTGTAAACAGGCTGAGGACTTTCTGAAAGCATTCAGGTGGGAGCATTTTTATATTTAAATTACATCAAGCTCCTAGACAAAACTTGTACGCTGGGGCCCAATTTCAGGTTTCAGAAAGACCAATATTTGGAGAAAACAGGCCATCTCAAGAGCAGGAATTATTCTGAATGATACTATCCAGCAACTAACAGAAAGATCAGGTTGAAATGTGCATCTTGGTTGGGGTCAGCTTTGGGCCCATGTTTAAATAAATTGCTCATGCATACCCACTATGGCATTGAGCCGCACAATGACCAACATCTCCAGAAAGGTATTCCAGCAAAAGGCAACCAGGGGAAGAAGGGAATTGTCAATTCATAATGCTTATTTTCAATCACACTGTGGGGTGGGAAATGGGGAGAATCAATGCCACAGTTCTGGTCTACATATTGAATGGGTCATTAAGAAATAGGAGCAGGGGTAGGTCATTTGGTTCTTTGAGCCTTCTCCACAAAACAATGAACTTGTCTGATCAGCCAACTAAATAGCTTGTTCCCGCAGTCTGCCTGCTGAGGTCTCACTGCCAATAGTCTGCCCACATGGTGAGCACCACCATCTTAAGAGCAGGAAGGCTGCCACCTCCCACGCTAACATCACTGCCTGCAGATGCTTCACCTTCTGTTCACTGCATTGTCCTAAGCCGGGTATAGTTGAAATGTATTGGCAGCTGCCTCCAGCAGTGAAAGAGTTAACATTGTTCTCCAAGAACAGGTAGCAGCTGAAGCTATCTGTAAATCGGATTTTGACACTGGCCAGTAGCCAACTGGCAATTGGCCACATCTTTCCGCTCAGAGCCTGCTGGGGAATGCATCTGGCAAGTTGACAGTTCCCTGTCACAATCCATCTCGCAGATAAATCTATCTACAGGTAGCATTGGTCCCACAGCTACTGTTTCAAAGAGAGCTGATTGTACATGACAGCAATAAAGAAGTCTCCACAACCTGGCCTAAACCAACAAATCAGATAAAATTACCCCAGCACTCGAACATTTGACCCGCTTTAGAGTAGGACAGGAATAAAACAATTAGTTTGATTGATCAAAAGGGATAGCTAATGTAAGGACCAGGGCAGGCTATGTGTGCTGCATACTGTAACATATGTGTTCCTTGCAGACTCAGTGGCCCTGAATCTGCATGGACGCTGTCCACTGGGATATTGAAGGGACCTCTGAGAAAATGGATCCTAATGCTGCTCATCCACAAATGCTGCTGATCCTCTTTCAAGATTATAATACAACAGATGGGATTCTCTGCTCAAGTTTATGGCCCATTATACTACTTAGTTACTACTTATTTCCAAGTTACAGTAAGAAGATAAGAATTAAGAACTGGAGTCTGTTCTACCATTCAGTAATGTCATGAGTGATCTCCTACCTCAATCCCACTTCCCTGCACCGTCTACATATCCCTTCAGTTCCTTGCTATGCTTAAAAGACTATCAATCTCTGTCTTGAATACACTTAATGATGGAGCATCCACAGGTGACTGGAGTCAAAAATTCCAAAGATTCAATGCTGAGTGAGGAAATCCCCTTTCACTCCAGCTGCAAAAGGTTGACCTTTTATTTTGAGGCTGTTAATGGAGGGACATTTTTGGAAAAGTAGCTCTGACCTCCTAACCCAGATAAATAGTGTTCTTTGTAATTCTTTTCGCTATTTTCACCTCCTTCATTAGAAATACTAATACTTCCAGAGGTGCCCCTATGTGTCTGGTATGTGAGGAATGAGCGTATGAGCCTTGGCAATGAGCGTTGGCAGGCTATTTGACTGCAGTGGGCACCACAATTGGGCCCAATCCTGTCCTGTCCTGAGGAAGGGATTATCTAATGACTGTTGAGAGAAGACAGTATGCTGATTTTCAGACAAGCTGTCCAGATAGTGGATGCAATTGTTTTGCAATGAGAAAATTTGCAAGGGACACATTTATTGCTCTCATTTAGCCCCAAAATAGCCACACTAAATTTGGGTGGCACAGTGGCTCAGTGATTAGTACTACTGCCTCACAATGCCAGGGACCCAGGTTCAATTCCAACCTTGGGTGACTGTCTGTGCAAACTCCACACTTTTTCTCCCCGGGTCTGTGTAGGTTTCCTCTGGGTGCACCGGTTTCTTCCCACAGTCCAAAGATGTGCAGGCGAGGTGGAAATAGCCATGCTAAATTGTCCGCAGCGTTCAGGGATGTGCAGGTTGGATGGATCAGCCTTGAGAAATGCAGGGTTACCGGAATAGGGTAGGTGGTAGGTCTGGATGGCATGCACTTTGGAGAGTCGGTGCGGACTCGATGGGCCAAGTGGCCTGCTTCTACACTGTAGGGATTCCATGATTCTGACATCTCACCCAGATCATCAAGGAAGCAAGTGATTTACAGTGTGAACCACGTTGTCATAGGCTTGCTGAAATGTAAAAAGGCTTGACAATGAATCATACAACCAGACAGACAATAGCATGTCCAACAATCTCAGAACACAGCCAGTTTATTGCAAATGGTAGACCAGGACTTCCCAAAGTGGGATAGCCAGCTCTGTGGAAGCAATGACTGTTGAGTGCACTGACTAGGTTAATGTAGCTGGGCTGCTGCTCTAACAGAGACACCTCCTCACAAGTCTTCCCCTACCCCTTTTTCTTACAGGTTTCATTTTAACTGAGAAATTGTCACAATGTTCAAGCCTCAGAACGAGGGCACAGTGGCTCAATGTTTGGGAAGCACTGCACTGGACTATATCATGAGAAGCTCATCTCAGGTTTCTGAAATACGGCAGAAAAAATATCATCATCAGAAGTTGGATTGCTTCAGGAAGTGGCAATCATAGAAAAAGTGTCAGGTTGTCAAGGAAATGAATGCCAAAACATGCATTTGATTCACACTTTAGAACCATGAGGGTATAATCCTCAGCATGTGCTGACAGTGATCAAAGTATTCGCAGACAGACTAGTTCTTTACGTTGACCCTGCATTGAGGCCTACTGTAGAACATGAATATCAACAGTAAACTGTAATAACTTTTTGTCAGTAAATACACTCCCCGATATGCTGGCCTCACATACTTTCACTGCCTTCCCCCACTGTTTGCCTACCTGCCCTAGTTGGTGTCCTCCGACTGCAAAGGTTCAACAGAACACTAATCCCGCTCATCCCCAAGATAGAAAAGCTGCACTTCAATGGCAAAGTGTACACAGGTACCTTGCCCACTTTTCTGGGCACACTATAATTTAATTTTCCAGACCATTGGTTCAGAACTGGTAATGTCTGCTCTGCTAATGTTCTCTTACCACTTCAGACTTGTGCTATAATTGAGAAATTGTGAAGACTTTTAACGCTTAACCTGTGAGCCACTGGTTTGGGAAAAATGATGTGCTATCTGAGGCTTCTGAGCTGTTTTATCAGGTTAAGATCTTAAATTCCATACCAGTAGGTCCAGGCACACCCAGCATGTTCTATGCACTCAGCCACTATACAGCTGACCTCTTAAGGTGCCAGCTACTCCCCAAGCTACAATGTATGCAGCAACACCTTTATATTCTCAATCATAACCTCATATTCTTGTAATTGCCTTCTGCAACAACTATCGCCTAGAGTAAGTAACTCACCTCTCACAGCAAAACCCATTAACAAGGCCAAAATTAAATTCAACCTATTCTTATTGAAAACCTTTTTTAAGAATACTAGAGCAAATCTTGGTGCAGTGTAACGAATGATATGTTTTAACAATGCCTTGATGAGAAATTTTCCGTGAAATGTGCAAAGAACCTTGGGTTATTGATTAGTGCTTCCAGGAAATCTCTTTAAGCTTCTTGATGGTCACAGTCCTTCCAGTGACAGTAGCTGCACAGTGATCAGGAATGTGAACTTTATTTTAACCCACACTAACCCAGGGATACATGACCTATTTCATAGAATCACTGAATCCCTACAGTGTGGAAGCAGGCCATTTGGCCCATCAAGTTCTCACCACCCCTCCAAAGAGCACCCCACCCAGACCCCTACTCTATCCCTGTAACCCTGCATTCTTCCCACTGCTAATTCCCATAGCCTACACATCCCTGAACACTACGGGCAATTTAGCGTGGCCAATCCACCTAACCTGCACATCTTTGGAGTGTGGGAGGAAACCTGAGCATCCGGAGGAAACCCACACGGATATGTGGAGAAACTGCAAACAGACTGAGGCTGGAATCAAACCCGGGTCCCTGGCACTGTGAGGCAGCAGTGCTAACCACTGAGCCACCTGTGCCGTACAAACATATTAATGTACTAACCGTTGATCAACCAACTTGGCAGAGAACCTCCATCACTAATGACCAACCAGTGATTCTTGTATCAAACTCTGTTCATGTGGGTATAGGTGAGGAAAGGCTCAAGTTAAACTCTGGTGTCCTCTCCATGATTGAAGAGTGTTTCATGAGTAATTGCTTCTTAGGAGCAAGGAATTAGGCCATTCATCCTTTAAGAATGCACTGCTATTCAACTAGGTTATGGCTGAACTGCAGATCAATTCCAAATGAGGGAGACCAGAGACTGAACATAACTTGCATAACTGCACTCAGGAGTTTTTGATAAGACAATAGATGGACTATCGCTCTGTATTTAAGCTGTGGCGTAGCTGATCTTCATGTTTCTGCAGTTAACAGATTTGAAAACTTGGGATATTGTTCCATTTCTCAGACTGACATCCCTCTCATCGATGAGGAAAAGAAATTGACCAAACTAAAAGGGAAAAGATTCCTTGAGTTACTGACTCACATGGCAGCTTGAACAACAGCTTATTGTACACATTTATCAAAGGTATAAATCAAAGCTTTAGATATCTAAACACATGGTTACAAGACATTGAACCATGGGGTACAGATGGGCGATCCATGACTTAAAATCATTGGATCCTGTGGTAACAGAGCTGTGAATAAGCAAAAGAATAAAATGAACTTGGATGTATATCGCATCCTTCAGAATCACAGGATGTCCCAAAGTGCTATAACCAATGTGCTTCCGAAGTTTAGTCAAGGTTGTAATACAAGAAATGTAGCAGCCAAATAGCGCACTGCTTCAGTCTGTCTGACATTGATGTAGTGAGCAATTTAATACCAATAGCATGAACTGTCAACAATCTTCCACCCACATCCCCCTCCCAGCTCCTCCTATCCCCTTTGAGTACCATCAGCACAGCATTTTGTGCAGAAAGGTTTGCTTGTAGATAATGGGGAAAACAATCATGGAAGGATACCTCCTCCAGCATAGTTTTTAGTTCAACATTTGGAAAACATCTGGCATAGGGCACTTTACTTCATGATCCTTGGAGCCATAGGAAGGCAGAACACAAATTCTCAGTGCTCGGCAGGTCAAAAGCATGGACAGTGTCATCTTTTGTAAAGATGGGAGCCTCTCGTGTCAACAATAATATCACCTTTGTACTGTGAAACTGGATCTTGTGCTACAACAGCAGGATTACTGGCACAGCCCGAGTTTGGGGCATGCTAATGGAACATTATTGTGCATTCCATATCTGAAAACTCCCTGCATGAAAGGAGGTAAAGAGATAAAAGGAACAGAGGGCCTTTCTTTAGAAAAAAAACAAACATCAGTTTAACTTTTAGTACCACTGCTTTAGCTAGATTATTATTACAAAGGAAATAATTATTTTTAAAGTGTTTCCACAGCTGTAAAGCTCCTACATGGAGGCATGTAGGAAACCTGCATTCTCTTTTAGATACTGGCCCTTGTGGATTATAGAGATGGCCAAGAAACCTTCAAAACCAGTGATTTGATCATTGTCAGTGCAATTTCTTCCCAGAAAAAGGTTAACAATATTTTACATTAGTTCTTTCCCATTGCATCCCCGTCATGCACACTCTCCATCAACATCTGACTTCGATTAGGGAATGGTCTTTGAGGTTGACAAAACCAGTGAAGGGCAAGTATGCTTTCAGGGTCATGGAGAAATCACAGGTGTAGGCCCAGAACATCTTGTAAAACTCCTAGTTATTGGCAGGATGGGGCATGCTGATGTGATCTTGTTACAAACCCATTCCCTTTTTTATCCCCCTGGCTTGGCTCTCGCTATAAACATGGGACAGGTTTGGGAAAGACAAGCTGCTTTTCATTGGCTTTCTGTTGCTGGTTGGGAGGAGAAATCAGGTTGTCCACATTTTCCAATAGCAGGAGCCCTGGTGGCAGCAGGACTAAAAGAAAAGTTAGTTCAGCGGTAGGGTAAAACATTCATTCAGCTATCAATAGATGTTCTACTGAAGTGCAAGCTATAAGGAATAAAATCCTGTGGACTGATAACAGAAAATCCCCACATTACAGTGCCACAACTATTACGTATAGGCATTACAGAGACTCACACTTCAACAACGCATACTTACAAGCTGCCACCTATTCCAGACAAAGATTGAATGCTCCTATAAGGTTGGCCAGGTTAAGTGAAATCTAGATTTGTGTTTGGGCAGTGGTCTCTCTTAAATCTTCTCAGCATAAGAGCTATGGAAACCTCACGCATGAATAGGAGGAACCCATTGCAAACATTTACCCATTTTGACTATAACTGTAGTATTTATGAGATGTTGGCTGAACCTTTTTCCTCATAAAAGGAGACTGCCAACATTCATCTAGAACAGGCTTCCTTAACATTTAACAATCTAGTATGTGTGACTTCTTGCAGCCCATTATTAAGCTAAGGTATCATTCATTTCTGCAGCACCATATGTCACTAAAGCACAGAAAGCTCTCACTTTGGTTGTGAAATAGGAGTATCTCATTAAAGCACTAAACCTATTTTAGTTTCCTGCAGAAACTTCCACAGTGACAAGTCTCATTTCATCTTCATTCACAATGTTTGCAAGGATTTGTACAACGGCCAACAAGTCTTCCAGCTTGCTCACAGCGAACGACACGTCATCAACTTGCAATAATATCCCTTAATGTGATAAAACATCCCAAAGTGTTTCACAGAAGTGATACAGGGATGGTGCCAGAAGTCTGTGGAATTGATATTGTACCACCTTTATGTACAAGGAAAACAACTACAGGACAGGCAGTGTCATTTCACAGGCAGGAAAGATTTTAGAAACAAAAACCAAAGACAAAATTATCTGTTACTTAGATAAATGCAGACTTAATTGAGCTTCATAATGACATAACGGAGTGTTGATGAGGTGGTACATGTGGACCTCCAAAAACTGTTTGATAAAACGTCATATGACAACAAATTTAAGGCCCACCATGTAAATGGTGTCCTGGCAGCAGAGAGACAAAGTTGGCTGTTGTGACAGGAAACAGAGAGAAATGGCGAAGAAATTGAAAGAATATATTCAATGGAGTTCCTCAGGGGTCAGTATCAGGACTATTTTTATAAATATGAGGTAAAAGAATCTTTTAAAAAACAGTTGATCAGCGTTAATGTTCAATTCTGGACAAGAGACTTTGGAAAGATGGGAAACATTAGAAAGGATGCAGAAACGATTTACAAGAACAGTTCAGGGATGTGAATAAATTGTAGAATCTGGGGTTATTCATCTTTAGACAATGGAGTGATGTTTGACAGAGGTGCCCAAATCAAATCGGGCCTGGACAGAGTAGATAGAAAGAAACTATTCCCATTTGTGGAAGCACTGGGAATCAGGGAACATTAATACAAAGGTAACAGAAAATAAGCAAAGATAACTTGAGGAAAAAAAACATTTTTTTCCCAAACTTGGGTTTGGGTAGGATCTGAATTGA
This sequence comes from Rhincodon typus, assembly GCF_021869965.1. Lineage (NCBI taxonomy): Eukaryota > Metazoa > Chordata > Chondrichthyes > Orectolobiformes > Rhincodontidae > Rhincodon > Rhincodon typus. The sequence goes on from NC_063348.1 coordinate 4,015,600, forward strand.
CTGAGAATGTGGTGGAGGCAGATTCACAATGGGAACTGAAAATTATCTGTTCAGAATAGATTTGCCAGACCTTGGGGTGAGGACAGGGAAGTGCAATAAGTTGAATTGCTTTTGCAAAATGCATGAACCTGAAGAAGCAAATAGCCTCCTGTGGTGGTGGATTCTTTTTAACTTTTGAGATTTGATTGGGTTCTGTGTTTCAGACTACTCTCCTGGGTAAATCCCAGCTCTCTATGGAGGCGTTTTGGATTAACCAGCAACCAAAATTCACATCATGAGCAGACATTGATCAGAATAGACTTCAGTGAAGATTAACCTATTATTCTATGATCCTGTGCCTCTTCAGAAGACAGGGTGATGAACAAGGTATTTGGTACGTTTACCTTCATTTGCCAGGGCATTGAGTATAGAAGTTGGGAGGTCATTTTGCAGCTGTACAGAACATTGGTTAGGCCACTTTAGGATACTGCATGCAATTCTGGTCTCCCAGCTACAGGAAAGACGTTGTGAAACTTGAGAGGCTTCACAAAAGATTTACAAGTATGTTGCCAGGGTTGGAGGGCTTGAGCTACAGGGAGAGGCTGAATAGACTGGGGCTATTTTCCCTGCAGCATCGGTGCCCGAGAGGTCACCTTATCGAGGTTTATCAAATCGTGAGGGGCATGGACAGGGTGAATAGCCAAGGTCCTTTTCTCATGATAGGTGAGTCCAAAAACTAGAGGGCATAGGTTTAAGACAAGAGGGGGAAAGATATAAAATGGACATATGGGGTAACTTTATCATGCAGAGTTTGGTGCGTGTATGGAACGAGCTGCCAGAGGAAGTAGTGGAGGTGCCTACAGTTACAATATTTAAAAGGCATCTGGATGGTTATACGAATAGGAAAGGTTTAGAGGGATAAGGGCCAAATGCTGGCAAATCGGACTAGACCAGTTTAGGATATCTGGTCAGCATGGATGAGTTAGACTGTAGGGTGTATTTCTGTGCTGTACAACTCTATAAGCAATATTCCTCTGGACTTTGTATGAGGCTTTAACTGCTTTAGACCAGGACTTATTGAAGACTAATGGATTAAAATATGCACCAACAATGCAGCAGGTATTTTTATGGCTGGTATGAAAATTAGACATTTCTTAAGCAGTACAGAGCAAACAAAAATCTTCCAAATACTGCACGAAAGTAGCAGATCAGTACAAACTACATCATCTCAAAAGAGAGATCAATTGACCTCCTTTTATAATGCTGTACATGGCTTTTAACAATTTCGCATATCATGAACTCTCCCTGTGTTATAACCACAGTGAAATTTCAGTGACATGGTCGTTATTTCCCTTTCTCACTATCTATGCTAACTATAGAGATGAACAACACAGGTTGAAAAATGTGTTCAAAGAATGATGGGAGCACAGCATATTGAAATTATTCTCTTCAAAATTCACATTAAGCTGTTGATCAAACAATGCAGCTGGCAATCAAGCGTATACAATGAAAAAAATGTAGCTTTACTTGTTCTGTTCACTGAAAATCATTAGGTAGTTCAGAACAGTTAGTGATGTGATTACTTGTTCTCTGACAGTTTGGCATTTCAAGCTTCACAAAGACTCTTTTTATTCTATCCCATCAAGCTTTCCAAAGTGTGATAAAATATGCATTAATTACAGCTTAAAACCGACTCCTTGCCCCAATGACATTTCTAAACCTGAATTCTATGTTGTGACAATTTGCTCTGCGCACTACAAAGTTTCAGGCTGTTAAAAGATCTACACGAAAAAATTGACTTCAAAGAACCTCCAAGACCCCTTGCAGATGTAACTTTCGACCTATCAGTTCAAATTCAAACCCTGTTGCCAGGGATGAAAGACAGCTATCCAACCCCATGTGCTACGCGAGGCTAGGGATAACATCCCAGCATCGGATAACAAAGTCAAATATAATCACGCAATTCAATGTTGCCACAAAATCACTAACAATGTTGCATAGACCCCTTCTCAATATCACAAGATCAACATTGGCGACAAGAAAGAACGATGTAGCCATTGCACAACGGGTTTATTGTTTGGTACAATGACACAACATAGCAGCTGTATGAAGGTCAGCCTGAATGCTTGCATGTCCATATGCATTAGTCTTAGCACACTGGCCAACATGCACATGTGTAAATGCTATTACATACATAGCTGTGTAATATTTGCATGCATTTTCACAGTGGTGCATGCAATACGTGCAAGCTGTGGTCACGTGTGTGTTATTCATGGGACAGAGGCTTGCTGGCAATCCAGATTGTTTTCTAATAAGGCAGGCTTAATGTATCCCCATCGTTTGTCGCTGTAATTCATAGCAGAACCATGATTCATAGAGGTTAAACCAATTCCATCCGCCCTTTCCCTGCATCTGCACCAAAGGGCCAAGATTTCTTTGTTCTGAGATATGAACCCCTGAGATAGAATCATAGAATCATAGAGCTATACAGCATGGAAACAGACCCTTCGGTCCAACTTGCCTATGCCGACCAGCTATCCCAAATTAATCTAGTCCCATTTGCCAGCATTTGGCCCAATTCCCACTAAACCTTTCCTATTCATATGCCCATCCAGATGCCTTTTAAATGTTGTCAATGTACCAGCCTCCACCACTTCCTTTGGCAGCTCATTCCATACAAGCACCACCCTCTGTGTGAAAAAGCTGCCCCTTAGATCACTTTTAAATCTTTCCCCTCTCACCTTAAACCTATGCCCCTCTAGTTTTGGTCTCCCCTATCTGGGGGAAAATATCTTGTCTATTCTCCCTATCCGTGACCCTCATGATTTATAAACTTCTATGGTGTCAGCCGTCAGCCTCCAATGCTCCAGGGAAAATAGCCCCAGCCTACTCAGTCTCTCCCTATAGCTCAAACCCTCCAATGCTGGAAATATCCTTGTAAATCTTTTCTGAACACTTTCAAGTTTTACAACATCTTTCCTATAGCAAGCTGACCAGAACTGAATGCAGTATTCCAAACGTGGTCTCACCAATGTCCTGTACAGCCGTAACATGACCTCCCAACTCCTATACTCAATGTACTGACCAATAAAGGCAAGTATACCAAACACCTTCTTCACTATCCTGTCTCCCTGTAACTCTACTTTCAAGGAACCACAAACCTACACTCTCAGGTCCTTTTGTTCAGCTACACTCCCCAGGACCTTACACTTAAGTGTATAATTCCTGCTCTGATTTGCCTTTCCAAAATGCAGCACCTCACATTTATCTAAATTAAACTCCATCTGCCACTCCTCGGCCCATTGGCCCATCTGACCAAGGTCCTGTTGTACTCTGAGGTAACCTTCTTCGCTGTCCACTACATCTCCAATTTTAGTGTCTTCTGCAAACTTATTAACCATACCTCCTACATTCACATTGAAATCATTTATTTAAATGATGAAAGCAGTGGACCCAGCACCAATCCCTGCCGCACACCGCTGGTCACAGGCCTCCGATCTGAAAAGCAACCTTCCACCACCACACTCTGTCTCCTACCTTCTAGCTAGCTCTGTAATCAAATGGCTAGTTCTCCCTGTAGTCCATGTGATTTAACCTGGCTAACCAGTCTACCATGAGGAACCTTGTCGAACGCCATACTAATGTCTGTATAGACAATGTCCACCACCCAAGCCCTCATCAATCGTCTCTGTCACTTCTTGAAAAAACTCAATCAAGTTAGTGAGACACAATTTCCCACACACAAAGCCAAGTTGACCATCTCTAATCAGCCCTTGCCTTTCCAAATACATGCAAATCCTATCCCTCAGAATCCTCTCCAACAACTTGCCCACCACTGACAACGGGCTCACCGGTCTGTAGTTCCCTGCCTTTTCCTTACCACCTTTCTTAGATAATGGCACCACGTTAGCCAACCTCCAGTCTTCTTGCACCTCACCTGTGGCTATCGATGATACAAATATCTCAGCAAGGGGCCCAGCAATCACTTCCCTTGCTTCCCAGTTGATCAGACAAATGCAGAAAATTAGAAAAAAAAGGAACTTTTTTTCAGAATTCTTTCTTTTCCTTCTTCTGCACATCAAATCCTGTCAGGGGACAGTTCTATTCCTCCCCTAGAATCACACACAAACTTACTTTCCTCATTCTCACGTGGCTATTAACAAGAGGCATTTGAGCACTCAGTCATAGTTGGAAGATATAAAACATCAACATTGTGACGCATTATGACTGGTTCAGCAAAGAGATATGGAGGAGACCAGGGACCACAGTTCTCAACTACCGCCCACTCTGTTTACATGAGGGGAGTCTGATTTGCTTGATGTGAATTTCAATGCATGCCTCAGGCACCCAGGCAAATCGGTGGCAGACTCATTGCCTCTGCAGAGACGGGGCCATGTATCAATTGAAAGGCCCTCTTTGCAAATTTTCAGTAACAGCAAATGGAGCTCATACTAGGCCTATTTTGGATTAAGAAAAAATTAAACTGCTCAAACTTACTGAGCGTTGGGTTACTTCACTCTCAAGAAAAAAAAACAGCTTCCAAGTCATGATAAGAAAGGTCCTTTTACAGGAAATAAGGAGAGTGGAATAAGAACTCTGCTTTAGGGATCACATTATAAGACTTTCACCCTAAATTTTCCATTTTTTCTCATCCACCTATTGGGTCAACATGTGAAATACACTCCTTTACACATTGATCTATGTAACTCCACTTTTAGGAGCACATACAATGATCCTTTGTTATTTGTTATTTACATAATTGATCTGGATGTAAATGTACAAAGCATGATTAGTAAGTTTGCAGGTGATATAAATAGGAGGTATTGTTGATAGCGAGGAAGGTTATCAAAAATTACAGGGGGACCTTGATCAGATGCGGAAGTGGGCTGAGGGTTGGCAAATGCAATTCAATACAGTTAGGTGTGAGGTGTTGCACATTGGAAAGTCAAACCAAGGTAGGACATATACAGTAAATGGTAAGGCCCTGAGGAGTTTTGTGGAACAGAGGGACCTAGGGGTACAAGTACATAACTGAAAGGTGGACATGCTGGCCTTCATCGGTCGAGGCATTGAGTATAGGAGTTGGGATGTTATGTTACAGTTGTATAAGTCGTTGGTGAGGCTGCACTTGGAGTATTGTGTACAGTTTTAGTCACCCTGTTATAGGAAAGACATAGTTAAACTGGAAATTGTGCAAAGAAGATTTACGAGGATGTTGCCAGGACTAGGAGGCCTGAGCTATAGGGAGAGGTTGGCGAGGATAGGATCTTATTCCTTGAAACGTAGGAGAATGAGCGGTGACCTTATTGAGGTATATAAAATCATGAGGGGCATTGATAGGATGAATGCATATAGTCTTTTTCCCAGGAATGAGGAATTGAAAACTAGACAGCATAGGTTTAAGGTGAGAGGGGAAAGACTTAAAAAGGACCTGAGGGGCAATTTCTTCACACAGAGAGCAGTGCGTGTATGGAACGGGCTGCCGGAGAAAATGGTTGAGGCAGGTACAATAGCAACAGTTAAAAACATTTGGATAGGTACACGGATGGGAACAATTTAGAGGGGTATGGACCAAATGTGGGAAATTGTAGCTAGCTGAGTGGGCACCATCGTCAGCACGGACCAGTTTGGGCCAAAGGGCCTCTTTAAATGCTGTACTACACTATGATTCTATCCCAGGAAGCTAACATTATAGCTGAGCCTTTCCTCAAATCTCCAGTGGCTAAACACATGAGGGTAGAGAGGTGGATATGATCTATATGGATTTCACCAAGACATTCGACAAGATTCCTCATGGTACCCTGATTAGCAAGATTAGATCACATGGAATACAGGGAGAACTGGTCATTTGGACACAAAATTGGCTCAAAGGTAGAAGACAGAGGGTGGTGGAAGTGAGTTGCTTTTCCGATTGGAGGCCTGTGACCAGTGGTGCATCACAAGGATCAGTGCTGGGTCCACTGCTTTTCATCATTTACATAAATGATTTGGATGTGAACATAGGAGGTATGGTTAGTAAGTTTGCAGATGACACTAAAATTGGAGGTACAGTAGACAGCGGAGAAGGTTACCCCAGACTAAAATGGGACCTTGATCAGATGGGCCAGTCGGCCAAGGAGTGGCAGTTGAAGTTTTATCTTGATAAATGTGAGATGCTGTATTTTGGAAAGGCAAATCAGGGCAGTACTTATCCACTTAATGGTAAGGTCCTGGGGAGTGTTGCTGATCAAAGAAACTTTGGAGTGCAGGTTCATAGCTCCTTGAAAATGGAGTAACAGGCAGACAGGATAGTGAAGGCAGTGTTTGGTTATGCTTGGCTTTATCGGTCAGTGCATTGAATATAGGAGTTGGGAGGTCATGTTGCAGCTGTACAGGACATTGGTGAGGCCACTTTTGGAATACTGCATGAAATTCTGGTCTCCCTGCTATAGGAAGGATGTTGTGAAACTTGAAAGGGTTCAGAAAAGATTTACAAGGATGTTGCCAGGGTTTGAGCAAAAGGGAGAGGCTGAGTAAGTTAGGGCTATTTTCCCTGGAGCGTTGGAGGCTGACGGCTGACCTTACAGAGACTTATAAAATCATGAGGAGCATGGATAGGGTGAATAGACAAGGTATTTTCCCTGGGGTAGGGGAGTAGTTTCAAAGTGAGCGGGGATAAATTTAAAAGGGGCCTGAAGGGCAACATTTTCATGCAGAGGGTGGGGCATGTATGGAAAGAGCTGCCAGAGGAAGTGTTGGAGCCTGGTACAATTACAACATTTAAAAGGCATCTGAATGGGTATATGAATAGGAAGGGTTTAAAGGGATATGGGCCAAATGCTGGCAAATGGGTCTAGATTAATTTGGCATATCTGGTCAGCATGGATGAGTTGAACTGAAAGGACTGTTTCCGTGCTGTATATCTCAATGGCATTTTTGTAAGAGTGACTGAGTGTTTATCAGCTGAATATATACTATTCCAACCTAAAGACCACTAGCAGACAGACTTGTAATCATATAGCAAACAATTATTGCATTACAATTGTAATGATGATTGGATTGAATGCCAATCACTGATGTTTCAGCAAGTAAATGGACTGCCCCAGGTGATTTTGAAAGCTCTGAGTTCCTTTTTTTAAGACCCTCCCAGAGTAAGCAAAAGGGCAGGACCAGGGAAAGGATTACTGAGCCACTCTAGCCTTACACTAATTTATCATGTTGTGGCTAGATCTCTGGTACCTTGGCCCAAGTGCCAATTCTTCACACAAGAGCATTTTGTCCCCTCTCTGGTTCTGAGGTCAACTGCAGCAGCGCCCAGTATTGCTCCCACTGAATCAAATCATCAAACACCGTAAGAGGTCACTCAGCACATTGAGCATGTGCCAGCTCTTTTAACAGAGTGAGCTAATTGCTCTCACTTCCCTGGTCTTTCCATAGGGCCTTGTAAATCTCACTGTATTAAGTGCTTATCCAATTATGGTTTGTAATTGTTCCTGAACCCACTTCTTTCTAACCTTTCAGGCAGTATGCTGCAATTTGTAATAACTTGCTGCCGGAAGAATTGTCCCTTGTCTTGGGTTGTTTTGTCAATCTCTTTTAATCTATCTCCTCTGCCTATGTACTCTCCTGCCAATGGAAACAGCTTCCCCTTACTTATTCTGTCAAAACCTTTTATTGAGATTTTAGAATGGACATGACACTTCCCCTGACTTGAGTGTCTTGTTTTCATGTTGCAAGTGAGACTTTAGAAGGATATCCTTTAGGAAGTATGAATAAATTCTTCCCTCACTGAGCCTTCTACCTTTGCAGCTGATGCCGTTGCTGGTCTCAATCATGGCGAAGCCAACGGGACATACACGTGAGATCTCCTCACAGCCGCCATGGTTACAACTCATGTCACAGCCATATTCTCCGCAATGGCCAGGAAGTCCTGAGGAAAAACAAAACAGGCATTAAGCTAATTGGCCAATAGTTACCTAGTAGTTAACATCTCCTTCCCTTGTTAGGGAGAGCCACCACACCACCCATTCCTTCCTGCTGTACTTTTGTGAAGATTCTGGGAATTGCAGGCCTTGATTTCTGTTCCACAATCCCAGTGAGGAGCAATACTGTGTGCATTCGGATAAAGTATCTAAAGCTCTGATTTCTGACCATGATTACATATCCCGCTTCTCATTTCTGCTGCATTCTTCTGCTCATATTCTATGCCCCTCCTCATCAGACTTTGATTATGGTTTGCCTCTTCACCACTATTCACCTCTGCTCTCTCATTTCTTGGATTTTTAACATTTCTTTTCAATTGAATTATTCCACCCCATTAGTTTAAAGCCTTATCTATAGCCATAGATTATACCATTGGCCAGGACACTGGATCTAGCATAATTCAAATGAAGCCCATCCTAATGGATCAACTCAGTACTGGTACCAGTGCCCTATGAATCAGAACATGTTTCTCCCACACCAATCTTTAAGCTGTGTATTTAGCACTCGAATCACATTTACCATATATTATTTTGTCCATGGCTCAGGTAAAAGTCCTGAGATTACCACGTTTGCCATTCTGCTTTTCAGTTTAACCCTGAGCTACTCATAATCCCTGAGCAGAACCTCTTCTCTCGTCCTACTTATCGCATTAGAATCTACGTGGACCACAAAAACTGGATCATTCCTCTCCAGACCAGAAGAGATGTCCTCAACCTTGACATCAGGTAGGAAACACCGGGATGGTGTTTGATTGCACAGATTCTGCTGTAGCCCATACGCATTCATTTCACCAGTGGATTGAACTGGCATTAGGTCATGATAAATTGTGCACTTGGTACTTCCAGGGATTCCAATGATTCAGTCTTAATTTGTATTGACCTGCTGCGCTTGGCTATTGTTAAGGATAGGAACATTCATGGAACCTTATCCACTGCGTAGTTATTGAATTTTACACCACCATTCATAACTATGTATGACAGGCTATCAGAACGATAATTTAATCTGTTGTTGGTTGTGGGATCAATTAACTGTGTTTATAAACACCGCTGTCACTGATTGGCAGGCATCAAGTACTGGGTTGTCACTTCATGAATTGGCACCTCATTTTCAGTTACACCCTTGTGATTGCTTGGGCACACGCTCCTAAACTGTTCATTGAGACATGCTGGTCCTCTGGAATGGGAGACTAGGTTTCAGATTGTGGACAAATGCAATTCTGGGACAGATGATGACCCAGAACACAACGAATCCCCAGTTTAGAGCTTTCAGATCTGTTCTGAATCTATCACCCTAAACAGGATGGTAGTGCTACACAAAACAATAGTGGGCGTCTCAATATAAAAATGAAACTTTACTTCAAAGAATTGTGCAACCATCAATTCTACAAATATCAGCATGTTCAGGCACATTTAGAGTTGGAGAGCTATACAGCACAAAAACAAATCCTTCGGTCCAACTCATCCATGTCGACTAGATATCCTAAATTTATCCAGTCCCATTTACCAACATTTGGCCTATATTGCGCTAAACCTTTCCTATTCACGTATCCATCCATATGCCTTTTAAATGTTGTCATTGTACCAGCCTTCACCACTTCCCCTGGCAGCTCATTCCATGCACACAGTACCCTCTGTGTGAAAAAGTTGGTCCTTAGGTCCCTTTTAAATATCTCCCCTCTCACTTTAAATCTATGCTCACAAGGTTCGGACTCCCCTACCCTAGGAAAATGACCTTGGCTATTCACCTTATCAATGTCCCTCATGATTTTATAAACCTTTATAAGATCATCCTACTGCCTCCGATGCTCCAGGGAAAATAGCCCAAGCCTTTTCAGCCTCTCCCTATAGCTCAAACCCTCCAGTCCCAGCAACATCTTGTAAAACTTTTATGAACCCTTTCAGGTTTAACGACATCTTTCCTATAACAGGGAGACCAGAATTGAATGCAATTGAAAAAGTGGCCGAAACAAAGTTCTGTACAGCTGCAAAATGACATTCCAACTCCTACACTCAATGCCCTGATCAATGAAGGCAAAGGTAGCAAATGATTTCTTCACCACCCTGTGTATTTGTCGCCTTCTGAAGATAAACAAGATATAGAATAATACTGTTAGCTAAAATTCACCAGGCTATTCTGACCAACTCCGGCTCATGATGTGAATTTTGGTTGCTGGGTGATCTATAACATCTTCATAGGGAGATAGGATTTGCCCAGGAGAATAGTCTGAAATGCAGAACCCAATAAAATCTCAAAAGTAAAAAGGATCCATTATCACAGGACGCCATTTGCTTCTTCAGGTTCATGCATTTTACAAAAGCAATTTCTGTTTGTCGCTTCCCAACGTGATGCCTAGTTTGCTATCAGACAGTCTACGGTTTTTCACATATGTTTATAGGCTGTGATTGCTTCTGAAGAGGCCAACTGTAGTTGTTCATCCCCAGATGCCCTTGAGATGGTAGAAGTGAGCTGACGTCTTGAACTGCTACAGACCACATGCCAAAAGTCCACCTGCAATGTTATCAGGGAGGGAATTTCTCAGCTTTCACTCAGCACTTGTGAAGAAGCATTGATATAGTTCCAAGCTGGGTTGTAGATCGCTTGAAGGGGAACTTGCAGGTAGAGATGTTCCTGTGTGCCTGCTATTCTTTTCCTTCTATCTGATTGAGGTAGCATGCTTGGAAGATGATGTTGAAGGCGCTAAGGCATGCTGCTGCTTTAGATGGTGCTCACTGTTGCAACTGTGCACCAGTGCTGAAGAAAGTACATGTTTAAGATGGGGTAAAGGGCTGTTGTCAGTGTTACTGAAACTGCACTTATCCAGGCAAGTAAAAAGTATTCCATCATAATTCTCATAGAGTGATGCAACTAAATGGCTTACTAGTCATTTCAGAGGGCAGTTTAAGAAGGGCTAGGACTTAAGTTCACATATAGCCAGACCAAGGAAAAACTGCAGCTTTCTTTCCTAAAGGACATTAATGAACCAGTTACGTTTTTATGGCAAAATCCCATAACTTTACGTACATTACCGATCCTTCCAGATTTATTGAACTGACTGAATGGTGAGATTTTAGCTTGCATCAGTCCAGGACTCTGGATTACCACTAAGCTACTGGATTTAGCTCAGATAAGACATGCAGAAATAGAATTAACTCTCATAACACTAAAACACAATGTCTTTTCTTCCTTAGTCACAGTCTGCACTGAATAGGCATGTGCAAAACTCAGCAATTTCAACAAGGCCCCCGAGTCCAAAAGTAAAGGACCTGAGCAAATGGGTCATAAAATTGGTCAGCCGTTTTCTTCAGTAAAATGGAAATAGTGATTGAAGAGGACAAATGTAATAGCAGTTTATTACAAGTAAACTTTGTCGATTACAAGCAAAAATAGCCCTGGAAACTATTCACGGTTGAGCCTTTTATTTGTAGTCGATGAACATTACAGGTCATGTACAATGGAGAGAGTTGTAAAATGCCTAGGATTGGGGTCTGCAACCTGGGGACCAAAGCTGCATTCAACATTTTAATATCTCATTTACAGCACCCAATGGGGACTTTTCCACTTAAATCACATTAGCAAAAAGCTAAAAACTGGTTTTAATCAGAATTAGGCTTACTTTAATTTATTTTAAAAAATGTGAAATCAAGAAAATCATTATGCTACGCTTTATGGCTTTATTTCAGCGAAAACCATCCTTGTGCTCGAAGTAAACCTTATTGAAAGATTACAACCACACCGTGGTTATAGACAATGCCTTTAGTTCAAGGAGCAGGTTTTATTGCTGTGTTATTATAATGCCACATTTGCTTAGAAGATAAAAATTATCCTGAATTAACCGATAAAAAGCTACCTCTTCATCACTAGAATCAATAGCCGAAAAAAAATCGTGGAATTGAGAAAATTTAAATTAAAGGGATGACTTTACTGTCAAAATTATTATTTAAAAAGCCAAAAAAGAGTTATCAGAGTTTAATCAGAATTAGGCCTATTTTAATTTTGTCTCCCATTAATGCATAAAATTAATACATTTAGTTTATTCAAGATAAAATTGATGTATTCTACCAGAGGCACTTGGCAATGACCATGTATTTGATTAAAAAAAGGTGAATTACTCTCTTGCAGCTACATATAAGTTTTTATTTCACTTTTAACCCCAATCCCAGAGAAATGTGAGCTATCCAGTATTGTTATTCGCTATTTCGCTAAAATTAGTGCCTAGTTGAAGGAGATAATGGACCAGTTGGATGACTGAAATTCAATAGGTTGAATTTCACAACTTCTGCAAATCCAGTTGGGAGATAAAGTTAGAAAGTAGGAAAGAAGAGACAGAAGGAAAGGAAGATGCGATGGTGTTTTGAAGTGAATCTAAAATTGACTCAGTCTGAAGGAGCAAGACATTTTGTACCAGATGTTGAATCAGATTGGGAGAAGGTGATGAGTTGGGTACCTCTGGAGTGAGTGTAAACCTACTGTTTACAGTGAACACCCATAATTTGGAACTGAGGACAGAAAACAAAGCATTATTTTGAGATGAACAAAGAGACCGATTAGAGAAGGAAAATAAAGGCAGGGAAAGCTGGAAATACTCAATAGGTCTGACAGCAATGACAGAAAATCAGGACTCACTTGATACATCGGGCCTTAAACTCTTCCTTGACCTGAAGAAGGTTTCATTTAAGACCTGAAATAGTGACTGGCACTGTTTTTTTTCCACATGAGCAGCCTGCCCTGATTACAGATACTTGTACCTTCATTTTCAGGTTTCCAGCACAAGTTTATTTTTGTTCTTTCACAAAAACTGCAGACTTTGAATTGACTAGAGGACTGAACTGATATCATTTCATAATGACAGGTACAAGCTGATGAGGCCAGGGAAGCAAAATAAACATTGGAAATATAAAATGAAGGTTGCAGACTACAGGTTATCAAGTAAAAGAGGGACTTAAGATGCTTTTTAAAGCCATCGGTGCAGAGTGGAACATGAACAAAGAAAGCCAAGAAATTCTGCCGTTGATTCAGTGAAGAACACAACATAAATCACAAAGCATGAAAGCACACTGTATAGTACCAAAGTAGCATGGCCCAGCTTGTTGTCCTATACAGGCAGTCCCTGGGTTGTGAACAGGTTCCGTTCTGGAGTCAGTTTGCAAGTTAATTTGTAAGCAAATCAGAACAAAATGCAGGACAATGGAAAGCAGCCATTTCTGAGTACAGCCCTCATTATTCTGTTACCCCAAACATCTGTTGCAGCAGTTTCAACATCCATGCTAGAATTTTCTGATTAGATTAGGAGGGGCTCTCCTAAAGCATCTGCCTCTTCAACACCTTCTCCTCCTTTAAGACCCACTTTTAAAAATTCCCAGAGACTGCAAGAACTGCAGATGCTGGAGTCAGAGATAACACAGTATTGGAGTGGAGGAACACAGCAGGCCAGGCAGCATCAGAGGAGCTGGAAAGTTGAAATTTCGGATCGGGACCCTTATTTACAAATGGGGAGGGGGAAGGGAGCTGTGATATAAAGAGAGACAGGAGGGGTGGGGCTGGGGAAAGGTAGGTGGGATGGTGATAGGTAAGTTCAGGTAGGGAGTGGTGGGGATTGGTCAGTGAGGTGGGAGGAGTGGATAGGTGGCAGAGAAGATGGACAGGTTGTGTCAGGTCAAGGAGGTGGGGATGAGAGGGAGGGTTGGACATGGGATAAGGCTGGGGGTGGGGAGATTCTAAAGCTGGTGAATTCCATGTTTAGGCCATCGGGCTGTAAGCTCCCGAGGCGGAATATGAGGTGTTGTTCCTCCAGTTTGCGGGTGGCGTCATTGTGACACTGGAAGAGTCCCAGGATGGACATGTCACACAGGGAGTGGGAGGGAGAGTTAAAATGGTTGGCGACCAGAAGGTGTTGTCATTTGTCACGTACAGAGTGCAAATGCTCTACGAAACAGTCTCCGAGTCTACGCTTGGTCTCACCGAAGTAGAAGAGGCTACATCGGGAGCAGGGGATATAGTAGACCCACCCACTTTGACTAAGCTTCTGATGACTCCTGAATCTTTCCTTATTGACTCAGCGTCCATCTTCGTCACATGAAGCACTTCTATCAAGCTATTACTCACCAGTTAAGCCTAAATATTTTGAAGTAATGCAGGTGCGCCCATTGGCCAAGAGCTGGTATCCTTGGTAACAGAGACATCTGTAGCTGCCAATGTTGTTCTTGCAGATTTGCTGACAAAGACTTTGGCCCCCATATCGGGAACATTCATCCACATCTAAAAACCAGTGCAAGAAAGGAGGGAGGTCACCATAAGTCACAGTCAAGTATTTTTGCATGCAGCTTTTGCAAATCAATAGCTCGTTCTCAGATCCAAATACCACAGACTTTGTGTATGGAGTACTTTGGCTTTATTTGATTGGAACAATTGGTAGTACACAATTTAAACATTGCTAGGGAGTGACATGAAGTGAAAGGTTTTCATCTTGCTCTCACCAGGACTGGGACACAGGAAACAAAGCTTAGAAAGGAAACACCAATTTATACAGCACTAGAAGGAGGTCCTGATTGGTTGGCATGTAGGATCTATTAACTGCCAATCTTAGCTGAACTGATAAACCTCAGACTGGGCTGCCAGACTCTAACTGGTCAGGTCATTGCCATGGGATATACACAATGAATAACCCTTTATGAAAAATGTGCAAAGCACACATAGACTCTTTTTGCTTACCAACAAGAGCTGTAAGGGTGAAGAAACACACAGTGAGTCATACTGATGCTAAATTGATTTCCGGTATAGTTATTAGGAGAGTTTGGATCTGACCACAGAATCAAGGCAATCCAGTGGAATTCTGAGCACAGTCTGGATTATTTACAAGATGTTGTCCAATAGCAGAATCACATCTGGTGCCAGACAGTATATTCTGAGATTTGTATGCAAAAGTAGGTTCATCAATATGCTGCCCATGACAGACAGTCAAAGGGATGGATAGTTTGATATTGCTCACCTATCATTAGACTGTATAGCCTGTGACACCACCAAGGAAATGGAAATTCTTACTCACTAATCATTTGTGGGGTCAAATCCAGACTGTGCTAAGAATTATGACACAGACCAATTTATGATCATTTGGGCTTGCACAGCATTTCGTTTGTGGGTGTTACAAACAATGTATAATTCACATACAGGTCACTGTCCTGTTTAAGCAAAATGTGTCTGTCAATACATTGTACTGTTTCCATTGAAAAAGGGTTTCGGAGCATGCCAATCTCTGCTGCATTCTCCATGACAAAGCCCAAACCAGAGTGCCAGCCTGGACTGAAGTTATTCAGCTAATTATGGTTGAAAATTAACAGATCCTGCTGATAGGTCTTGTGCCAAGGTGGTAGTGTCATTACGTCTGGGCCAGAAGGTCCAGGTTCAAGTCCCACCTCAGATGTAATGACCTTAGAGGCATGCCATAGCGTTTAAATCCTGCCTTATCTCCATGCTAACCATGGCTCAACCAATCAGCACCCCTTTCATTTGTCATATAAATTGGTGCTCCCTTTCAGTGTTTGGCTTCTTGCATCTTAGTCCTGACATGTGCAAGACAAAAAGCTTTGAACTGTCATTGCACTCCAAAAAAGATGGCTAGTACTGTTAAAGTATTTTGTGATCTCATTTTATAATTAATTCATGGGATGAGGGCGTCACTGGCTAGGCCAGCATTTACTGCTCATCTGTAATTGCCCAGAAAGCAATTGAGAATCAATCACATTGCTCTGAGTCTGGAGTCTCATATAGGCCAGACCAGGTGAGGATGGCAGTTTTCTTCCACCAAGGACATTCGTTAACCAGATGGGTTTTGCCGTAGCAGGATTTGAATCCAGGTCATTACCTGAGTCTCCAGATTAACATTCCTGTACGGGGGAGGCACAGTGGCTCAGTGGTTAGCACTGCTGCCTCACAGTACCAGGGACCTGCATTCAATTCCACCCTCAAGCAGCTGTCTGTGTGAAGCTTGCACCTTCTGCCCGTGTCTGTGCGGGTTTCAACCTGACGCTCTGGTTTCCTCCGACAATCCAAAGATGTGCAGGTTAAGTGGATTGGCCATGCTAAATTGCCCGTAGTGTGCAGGCTAGGTGGATTAGACATGAGGAAATGCAGAATTACAGGAATAGGGTAGCAAGGTGCATCTGGGTGAGATGCTGTTCGGAGAGTCAGTGTGGACTCAATGGGCCGAATGACCTGCTTCCACACTGTAGGATGAATACCAGCCAACGCCTCCCAAATCTTTCCCATTGTGGAATGCACCAGTAGGTTGCCACTGCCTTGAGTTTGCAATAATAATGACTAGATTCAGGAAACTGACAGGGAAGACAAACCAAAGGAGTCTAAAGCTTCAGGAATGTAGAGAGTTAAAAAAATATTGAGGGCAATTCAAACCACCACAGCTCATGTTGCCGCAGCCTACGAGGACTGAGCACGTCTTATACAGCAGAATAAGAGGTAGAGATGGGAGAGGTAAGTTTAACCATTCAGGTGTAAATTTAAGCAATACCAAGTAGTGATGTGAGTTCAGGCACTGCTTATACATCATTCGGTTGTAAATTAAGGTTTCCCCATTTGTTTGGTGAGTAACTTAAATACCAAAATTGGCTCATGCTGTGGTACATTAACCTGTTGCTTTTACTTTGGTTCATGTGACTGATTGTCATGCTCGATATATGAAGGCAGATCATTCAAAACATGACACATCAAGAGCATCCTGAGTCCTGTTTATTGCAATGGCTCCCTCCAGTGTGCAGAACCCCAAAATAGAAACACGGCTCACTGTGGAATGTTTGAATTGGATATGATCAAATGCAGTTTGAGTGGAGGATGTGTTTGGGGGGGAAGATGCAAAAGTTTTGCAGATATTATTTGCCTGCTGAAGATCCTAATTATGATATCCATTACAATCATGCTACATATATTGAATATTTTCTGTACATATACATGCTGGAATATTGCATATCATCAGTCCTCACACCTACATCATCCTTATCACCTGTCAGAGAAATATAATCAGTTAAAGATGACACTCATTATGACATACGTCTTTTAACATTCTCTAGCAATATGAGATGGTGAAATTCATAGAAAGGTAGCTCAGCATTTTACTTCCAATTTCTTACAACTGGACATTCCTGTCAGGATCTCAGTATTGCTTGTACGGAATCAATGTGAATGACGACAACTAGTTGTGTGAAGAAGACATTAACTTTTAACATTCACAACACTGTTCGGACAAATGGCCACAGTTTGTTACAGATAGAACTTTGCTGTGAGACTGGAGCTGTTGTGCTTTGGGAGACGATTCTGCCAACTACCTCATTCAGTTGAAGGCATTTTATGAATTATGCATGGAACAGATTTCAATACATTACATACTTAATGTGTGAAAAATTAGCATAAACCTGAATCACAGAAAACTCCATTGCGAAATTACATTTGTTTCAAGCTTTAAGACATAGTTTTCTTATTAGAAATTCATAGAAATGCATTTTGATATATCGTGAAATCCAATTTAAACGTTGTGAAGGATACACTTGCAGTACAAATTTTGCATTGTCTGTTATTACTGAAGTATCCCTGGGGAGCTTTGCTTGGCAGGAAAGCAAATTGGAAATCTGTGCATGCGCTGAAATTTGTTTTCTAGCCTTTTAAATTTCTGGTCCAAAAATAATTTGCACAATGCACCAGAACACTGGTGATCTCTATTATCAGTACGCACTGTCCAACAGGAACGTGAGGTTTGCAAATTACCCCTTTTCTCTCTTTGTTAACTGCTTTCTTTTATAAACTGAATTTTCCAGTGCAAAGTAAGATTGAGTTCATGTTGCTACATGGAACTTGCCAATGCTTTACACTGCTTTCAGGCAATTATTTGTGCACGTAGCTTTAATTGGATTTTAAAATGATAAGCATTAAAAGTGGGATCATTAGCTTTAGTTCAAGCTCATTGCACATTAGGTATTAAGTACAAGTTTTGGGCTGTGCACTAACAAGGAAATATTTCTTTTATTTGAAGCATAACACACTGATTTACCCTGACAGAAAGAAGGGTTGATGTATGGGTTGGTGACTCTCAGGAGAAATGGTTCTCCATCCAGAATCTAAAGTTGTTGGCACCACCTTGTCTTGTGAGCTGTACCATGCTCCCTTACTGAGTCATTTTGCTTCCTGAATGCTAATTTATCTGTGAAGAATTTACTGCAAGCTACAAACAAATAACATCCACTATTCATTTGACTCAGCTTTGCCCAATTAAGTTTCATGGGGTTTTGAATTCCAAGTTGATGCACACAACAAATGGGAAATGATGTGGTCCCCTCTACATGGGATCCATGCAAATGTAGCAAACATCTGTGTTCCCCCTCAATCAGAGATTGAGGCATTGTCAATGAGTGACAGTGAATTCTGGTCCACTACAGGCAAATGCACATATAGAACTGGTTTAGATATCTTATATCCCTTTCAAAAAAAAGCATGGTAAAAATTAAAAGTTGCTGTTCACCAAAGTTGTTTTCTCATGATTTATGTATTTTTCTATTACCATCCTATCGTCTGGAGTCCATTAATAAACGTTGAAATACATGGCAGTGTTGAAAGTTTAATTTCAGTTTTATGGTTGACTTCAAGTGTGAATGTTGTTGCGTGCCTTATGGTTGTAAAATATGTTTATTTTTACTAGGAGAGGGCATGGTGGGTGGGGCTGACTGATGTGGAAATGCTGCAGTGAAATGTTACACAAGCTTTCCTTGTGTTGAGCGAGGGGTGGTGCATTTATTATGCATTGGTTGGTGTCAGATTATTTTTCATGCTGGTGTCCTGAACTGTCAAACGAAAGATTTAATGAATTTCACATTTCATGAAGTGGTGTTTATTCTGTTCACTTCCCATTAAATTCACATTAATAATTGCTTCTATTTGTGCACTGCTTCAAAAAGTGATGATATCACCTTCTAGGAATATCAGTTTTACTTATTTAAAACTAACAAGTCCTGATTCAATCCACTTCAGAATAATAGGTGACATCTGGGCTAATTTAATGCTTTGCAAACTATCATCGGCAGCCAATTTAAATTATTTACAGCCTTAAGTTATTGCACGCATGTTTTGTTATGATATCATCTGGGGACCCCTGAAAAGTTACAATGGAAGACCAAATGTACTCGTTCAAGAAAACAGATCACCTTTTCAAAGGCAGGGAAATATCAGTGGGCCTGCCACCAGCACCCATATCCCTGCACTGATCTACTGAAAAGGCCTGCTTTTAAATTTCGGGGCAGGATATTGTCACTGGGCTTCAGAACCCTACTATCAAGATCAAGTGTGGGTCAGAAGCTGATATTATGTTGGGAGCAGTCACCCTGCTGCAATTTCCCCTGCATTAGCCAACTAATGGACAGAGGACAATCTTGCCATCCAATTAAGGATGGCAGACAGGTTGTCAAAGTTGGAAAGCCAATAAGAGACCCTACAGAAAAAGCAGCAGGCTGCCTTTGCAGGTAAGTGAGGGAGGGAGAGGGTTCGTCAAGATGGAGACACATTCTTGCCAGTGCTTTTTAACTTTAATTTGTTTTTAAAAATGGCCACTCCAAGCAGGTCACCATTCGGAATGGGTTTTCCTGTCTAAAAGCAACCTGCAGCTGTAGTCAGATGAGATCTACACACCTGTGAGTGAAGAGCAACAGGCTTTATTAAACACAACTATATACAGAAGATACTAGGAATGGTTATCTTATCTAGAAACCTACAGATCCAGGCTCCAACTGTATATGATTTATATATAAAGAGTAAGGATACAATTGTCTTTACTCCGCAGATTCTGAATTCTCACCTCTAGTCTGCTCATGTTTTGGATTCTCCATGTTCGTATCGTTAATGAGGCTTGAGATCATTAGCAGCAACTGAAAATCACCCAATTAAGCCTGAAGATTACACTGTGATTTCTCTGGTGATAGATCCACCCCAATATTGAGATCCATAAATACCAACAAAGCAGCCCTAGGGTAGTCATTTACATGTTTCAGTCATAACACTTACAGCAAAGAGGAGTAAATGTATATGAAGTTATTGAAGGTGGTAGGACATAGTGACATATCACCTAGGGCTTTATCGGCAGGTACAAGAAAGGAAGTTATGGTAACTTTGTTTAGAACACTAGTTCAGCCTCAACTAGATTACTACACCCAGTTCAGGGCACCACAATTTTGCAAAGAAGTAAAGGTATCAGAGATTGTGAAGCTGTGATTGTTCTACTCGGGGAGAGATCGAGCAGCTAAGGAGAATTCCCATTGATGGAAGGATTGAGCAGAGGATACAGATCTATGGAACAAGGAACGATGACGTGAGAAAAAAACACTTTTCATGTAGTGAGATGTGGAATATGCTGCCTCACAGTGTGGTGGAAGCTGGTTCAATGAAGGCACTCAAAAGAAAATTGGATTGTTATCTAACACAGAAGAACGTGTAGGACTATGGGGAGAAGGCACGGGAGTGGCACTGGGTAAATTGCTTTAACGGAGATCCAGCAGAAACACAATGGGCTGAACTGTCTTCGGCTATGCTGTGACAATTCTGAGATTCTGTATCTGGGGTTTGAGAGGGTGTAAACTTTTACTTTCCACATTTGTTCTGAGGGGGATTTAAGTGCCTGACTCCTTATATTTCCACAGCAATACTGGAGCCAAGGTCGGAGCCATGTAAATTTAAATGAGCTCAAGAGACAAGGCCTGTTTTATGTACACAGGAAAAGGCATACCTGAATCTTTAACTGGAGGTGCTTGTCATGCATTTAGCATAAATCTTCAGTGAAACTCAAACCCAAACCCTGACTTGAGCTAAAATGATGTTCCCTGGACTCCCTCGGCAGCAGTTAAAGTCCAGACCCGCAGTTACATTAATATACCTGCTCCACACATGAAACTTGAAACTCTTTTACAACGTGATGCAATGTGTTTCCATTCATTTTGACACCACATCTGTTTTCTCAGGGTCACACAAACTAACAACCAAAGTCAGGGTGCAGAGGGTGGATGCTGCAAAATGCCAGGAGCACTGCGGAATGCCATTAAACCTCTTACACATTTCACTGCTGTTCTTCACAACATCCCACAGTTGCACTGGTTGCTTCAGTTTAAAGGGAAAGTAAATTCAATCTTACCATTTTCCTATATGTTTTAAAGAGAATGCATGTCTCTGAGCTCTCCTTGTTTATTGTATTTTATGCTTCAGATGTAAACGGACTTCAGAAGCTGTGCGTGGTTACATCCATGTGACATTATTTGCCTGGAAATTCACTTGTGCTGTTATCTTCTCACAGGCACAAAACCAGCACTCTGGGTGAAATATGGCAGGCATTATGCAGACTTGTTAGTAAACAGCAAATTTTAAAAAAAGGGCCTACAGCTTTACAAGAAGGCTTCCATAAATCCCACTTCACCACTCAAGTAATTATTCTGATGACCAAAGAACCAGGCAAGCATTCCCCACTGCTCCACCAGTTAACAGTGTAAGTCACCACTGCCCTCAACTGTAACAGAATCCTTCTAAATATACATCTCAGCTTAGCTTGTGTCATTCACTGCCCTGTTTAGCTGAGCGAACTCTGACTTCATCTTAAGTTCATCTTCATACACGTAAATGTGAAATTAGTAACAATCAAGGCAGCTATACTTATACTCCCATTGCGTCAGCTCCTAATACACAGGCCACGCTTGACCTGCCTTGTTCATTTACATATCAACACATAATTAGGTAGCACAATTAAAGAAGGATGAGTTATTCCATCAAATACATCTGTTCTGTGAGTGCTAGCATAAATGCGTACTTCCCAGGGAGCACAAGTGATACTTTTTAGACAACACATGTGGTCTGAGATTCTGGGCTCACAGCTACTGGTGTTACAGGCGCCTCAAAGCCATAAGGCCGCACCCAGTCGGGCACCATTTGGTCCTAAGTGCCAACATCTGTGGGTGCTTCGATAATGTGAAGAATGATCTGATAGCAGCATCAGTCTGAGTTGACACAGATTTTTCAAACTTGATAAAAACCGAAAGAACTGTGGATGCTGTAAATCAGGAACAAAAACAAAGTTGGCGGAAAAGCTCTGCAGGAATGGCAGCCTCTGTGAAGACAAAATTAGAGTTAATGTTTCGGGTCCGGTGACCCTTTCTCAGAACTGCACAAGACATTTGGTAGCAGTCATTGCAGAGCCTCTGGGCAACATGACCAGCAATTGGAGCACTGGCTGCAGGGAGGGGGAGCTCTGTGAGGAAGGTTCTCTCAAGAAGGGCCTACCAACACTGGGGTTGACCAAAATTACTTCTCATAACCTCCAGGAGACACAGCAGTAATGCCTGAACAGTCTAAGGTTCACCAAGGAAGTGGAAGTGATAGAACACAGTTATAGAACTTTGCCATCTCCTTCAACAGGGCTTGGAGGCTAATACCAACGCGAGGATGGACCTTAAAAGTCATAGGGACATTAATTCCCTGTGTATCAGGCAGAAAAAGGCAAGACATCCATCATTTCCCAATAGGCCTGAAGGAAGTAACAGAGGCCCAATATACCAAGATAGGAGAGTGTGTCATCACCTCTCTAAAGAGGGACACCAACTGAGCAAAGACTTTGAACTTTCTAGTCTGATTCTCACAGGATCAACATCAGAGCTATGAAGCCCTTAAATACTTGGCTTCTGTTGCTAATTCCCAATGTTGATAAGCATTGGTCTTACCAAAGCAAGTCTTCCCGTCCTTCCCCAGAGAGTAACCACCGTAGCAGCTACAAACAGGCATCCCTCCAATCAGAGCACAGCTTTGGTCACAGTGCATGTTCAGGCACGATGGGGGGTTTCCTGCAAAACAATGAAAATGTTTACAACTGCGTGTCAATGTGTCTGAAAGTACACGACAACAAGTAAAGAAAGACAAGGAGGGAGGCACACTTCAGCAAATGGTAGAGAGATTTGGAGTAAGTGGTTGCTCTCACAAACAAACAATGGAAGTGAGGATTAGCAAAGAACAAGAGAATCAGACAAGGCATAACATAAGGCTATCACAGGCCCCTGTATCATTATTTTAAATGGCCCAACTACAATATACAAGGAATAAACCTCCGCATTAAACATCATTTATGCAAAGTCCACCATAACCAAACCCTATTCCACTGAAAGATTGAAAATTCTGTGGGAGAAAATCTATTAAGTATAGGTAACAATATTAAAATCAACAAACCAATGTTTTCTAGTGGAGGAGTTGAACTGAGGGAGGGCCAAAGCCACTGCTTTCTAAATGATTTCCTCTACAGAGCCAGAAAGAACAGAGAGAACGCTACCCAATTGATTGATGTTCGAAGAATTGCTTCATCCAACTTACATCAACAACGCATGGATTCAACTATCGTTGCAGTGGCTCAGAAGATACCACATGAGTTCAGTAGAATGATCTTGAATATTCTCAGACCCAATATGCAAATGTAAAGGTTTAAGCACTGCTGGTTGTGGCTGGGAACCCCTGCTCAGTAACTGACCAGTGATAGTGTCGCTTTTCAGAATTCCTTTTCAACTTACCAACCAATAACACGCTGGGTTATAGATTTGTCATTTCTGGGGAAGCATCCATCTCTTTATCATCCTATAAGCTATTTACACAACTTTCTGGGTTTTAACAAAGCTACACAGCACCTCCAGGAACTTCTATCTCATTTTTTGTTAAACAGAAAAAAAAACTGGTCTCTACTTGAGAATGTTTTTTGTTATCTACTCTCCAGAAGCATTCCAATTTCCTCTTTCTGCCTACTTCTGTTTTTCTCCCCTCTTATTTACACCTTACTTGCCTTCACTCTCCAGCTCCTCTGCTCATAGGTCTCCTTTGACTGTAGCTCTATGTGTTCCAAAGTTACACAGCTTTTGGTATTAGCACCCTTCGTACTGGCTCTGCTTCCAATCTATGTTTGCCAGTTTACATGGTCTAATATTTTTTTCTTTATCATCCAGGAAAATTGCAAATCATTGCATAAATCTTGATATAAATGCTTAACAGTCCTCATCAAGCATGCTGAAGAACAATCGCAGATTCCCTTAAATATTAATAAAAATTCAAATTTCCCATATGGTCCTACTTCAGGGTCAAAGGTCAACACATACCGTTAAAGAAAAGTCCCAAAGGCTGGTGTGATACGGAACAAAATAGGACACTGAAAGATACCAAGAGCCAAAGGGGTAGATTTTACGAAGCATCATAAAGGAGAAAAGTAAAGGAGACGAGGGGTGGGGTGGTGTTGGATTCAGTGAAGGAATTGCAGAGGTCTGTCCTTAGTCAGTCAAAGGCATGGCCATCAGTGGTAAACTGATTAAAAGCGGGGTTGCTAATTCCAGGCTGTTAAGCTATGTGTGGGACCCCAGAGAGTCCGAGAACCTCAAGAGATCAAAAGAGATAACCAGGGTTTGGGTGAAGCGGGGCCGGGGGCAGATCATGGAGAGATCTGAAACAAGGAGAAGAACTTTAAAATCAATGGGAACATCAGCAGAGTATGGAGGTTAATGCATTGTAGGGTGATAAGTACACACAGAAGCCCACTTAACCAAACATTTCAAACAACAGTGAAACAGTTTAAGGGAGGAGTTTACACCTGTCCCAGAGTACACCCTTGAGACTCCCCTGAAACAACGCTGCCAGATGTCAAACCAGCCATTCATGAGTAAGGGACTGCAACAACATAAACAGCTTATTTAATGGGCACATTTAATGGGCACTATTTAGTCCAAAAAACACACGTTGTTGGTTGTCACCAGCCCCAGTTAACCACTTGCATTCTTCCCAAAATCTTCTCTCATTCCAAACATGTTTGCTGATTGTTCAAATCCATTTATACTCTCAGTCTCAGGGGATTTTTGTTTTATATCTTATTTCTCAATTTGATAATGTGCTGGACAGAAATGTTCTCCTTAACATTCCTTCCGACTCTTCACTTCCTCATATTTTTCACTCCTATTTGTGAATCATTCACCGGTCCCTTACATAGAAGCTGTGTAAACCTCATTAGACTTTCAGTCCCTCCTCTGCTAAAGCTATATTGGACTGTGTTATTACCACTGGTCACTGCAGCTACTTGGGACGCTTTATTCTGGTAGTTTAATTCCCTTTCAGGGACACGATCCCTCAATCAGCAGGCAATGGATTCTCACTAAATGCATAAATTAGAGACATATGTCAATTGATTTCTGGCTACAAAGGGAATTAAATGCTTTGGGGATGGTGGATAAAGGTGAAGTTGAGGTGGACGATCAGCCACAATCTTAGTGAATGAAGCAGCAAGCTCATAGGCCCAAATGGCTCCAGCTCCTGATCCTCATGTTGTCATGCAGGAGTCTTCAGAGTACTGGTTGTGGACCCAAAATTGCAGAGTGTTCTGCCTTGGAATGAACTTCCTGAGGAAGTGATGGATGTGGACATGGTTACAATGTCTAAAAGACACTTGGATAAGTACATAAATAGGAAATGTTTGGAGGGATATGGGTGAGGAGCAGGCAGTTGGGACTAGCTTAGTTTGGGATTATGTTAGGCATGGACTGGATGGACCGAGAGGTCTGTTTCTGCGCCGTACGACTCTATGACTGAGGAAAACATCCGCTGCCCTGTCAAGCATTTGCAAACACAAGTTCCAAATCTGATCATCTCCCTTTAACTTTCAATAGCGTAAACGTCACTGAAGCACCACCCACCACCCGTACCCTACACCCCTCCCTCCCCCCACTCCCCAGCTCCCCCACACCAGCATCAAGTTCCTGGCAACTAGCTCACAAGAGACTCAACAACATTCAGGAAAATGTAGCACTCCATCATTGGTGCACAGTGGCAGCAGGGTGCAATAAAAAAATAAGAACCATTTAGAAAGAAAGTATCTATGAGAAGAATGCACCAATCATGGCTAACCAAGAATGGTATCAAATTGAAAGAAATATTGCCAAGATAGTGTGCACCAGCAGACTGGGATAGTTTTAGTCACCTGCAAAGGATGGCTAATTTTTCTGTATCCTTACGAGTATGAAAGAAAACTAACAAAAAAAATAAAAAAACAACCCTAAGGATACTGACAAAGGAGAAAAGTGCTGGTCCTTTAAATGGGAATTCATAATGGGAAACAAGGAAATGAAGGGGACTTTGGCCAAGTACTTTCGATGTGTCAAAAAGCAACCAAAGAGCGGCAGAAAACCAAGGGGCAAAAGAAAAGAAAAACGATCACAATGGCTGGAGAGAAAGTACAAGTAAAACTACCGGGACTAAAGAATGATAGATATCCTGACCTGAAGGCCTGCATCCTAGAGCCTTTGAAGAAATGGTTGCAAAGATAGCGGATGCATTGGCTGTAAATTCCCTGGATTCCAAAAAAATTCCAGCAGATTAGAGAACCGAAAGTGTAACAGCGCTTTTCAAGTAAGAAGGACAGCAGAAAACAGGAGCCAAAGTCAAGTTAGACTCTCACCTGCCTGTGGGGAAATTGCTAGGATCCTTTCTTGAGGAGATAGGAGCAGACCATTTAGAAATGTTGGACATGGAAGAGAAACCTTATTGACAGATTCATTACAGTTCTTTGAAGATATAACAAGCAGGCAGACAAATGGGAACGCTTAGATGGTATGCATTTGAATTTCCGATAGGCAATCAGCAAGGTGCCACATGATTGTACAAGGAGAAAGTTCGACGTGCTTGGAGCATGGACAGAAGATGGGAATCCAAGATTTGAGATAAATGAGCTATTTCAAATTTGGCAACCTATATCGCGTGGAATACCTCAGGAATCAGTGCCGGGGCCTCAATTATTTACAATCTATATTCGTGACTTGGACGAAGGGACTGACTGTATTGAAGCCAACTTAGCAAATGATGAGATAACAAGGTGTAGAGCTGGATGAACACAGCAGGCCAAGCAGCATCAGAGGAGCAGGAAGGCTGACGTTTCGGGTCTAGACCCTTCTTCCTTACGAGAGAGTTGCAGTGGGAGAGAGATCCACTGAGGTTTTTCTGGAGGGAGGAGGGTAACTTCTTCAGGGTAGGCATCCTTAGAAGAGGCTTCGCAGTGGGGTTAAAATTGTTTCAGAGATAGTAGGAACTGCAGATGCTGGCGAATCTGAGAAAACAAGGTGTAGAGCTGGATGAACACAGCAGGCCAAGCAGCATCAGAGGAGCAGGAAGGCTGACGGAAGGAAGTCCAAAACGTCAGCCTTCCTGCTCCTCTGATGCTGCTTGGCCCTTAGCAAATGA
>NC_063348.1:4042912-4058075 GCF_021869965.1 Rhincodon typus
TCCTCTGATGCTGCTTGGCCCTTAGCAAATGATGTCCTTGATTAGTTCCACAACATATTGTTCTAAGAAACTGTCCCAAATACATTCCATGAACTTGCCAATTTGATTTGTCCAATCTACATAAATATTAAAATTGTCCATGATTATCATAATATCTTCTTTCAATACCTCGTTATTTAGTCATTTGGTGGTATACAACTTGACTACTGCTGAGTAAAGACACAGTTTCTCAAAGTTTTTCATCTTGCACTGCGACGCAGATTGGTTGTCTGTGTAATTCTTCACACTCAGGATTATTTTAAAATGTTGTCCAATCATGCTATCACATCGAGTCCATCTAATGCTGGACACTGTGTTTGGGTTTTGCAGGTGGTTGGGTATGACTAGTATCTTGTTTTTAGTGAACAGCCAAAGAGCTATGCTATTAGATACAGTCGAGGGGAGGTGGTGGCACAGTGATAATGTCACTGGATTCGTAACCCAGAAGCCAGGCTATTGTTCTGGGGCATGGGTTTAACTCCAACCATGGAAGGTGGTGAAATTTGAAATAAAAACAAATCTGGAATTAAAATTAGCTCAATAGAAGCCAAGTAACTACTGTCTATGGTCTTAAAAAATCATGTGATTCATTAATGGCCTTTAGCAAAGGAAATCTGCCATCCTTACCTGGTTTGGCCTTGTTTGACTCCAGACCTACAGCAACATGGTTGACTCTTAACTGGTCACTGGGCAATTAGAGGTAGGGAATGAATGCTGGCATAAGTGCATTCACTGAACAAATAAAAAGAAAATTCTACTAGTCCTTGTGATGTACCCCCACATCCTGCATGACACGGGCACTGAAATGCATGTATCCACTTGTTCATAGTGCAAGCTTGAAGCTGAGATAAAGAACATCAAACCTACCCTGTGGAATAATGGCTGCCCCAACTGGATCATTTCTCATGGTATATCACACACGCTCATGAACAAGGCTAAGGCTGTCAGTTTTGGTCCTGAAATGTGCCCAGCTCACCTCAGATTAGGGTAATGTATCCACCAAATGTTTGAGCAAAAGGTGTAGTTAGCTACTAAGCAGCAATATGAGCCTATCACACACACATGAATGCAGCAATTCAGTGCTGGTGTGATGCCAAATATTTGGGCTATATGTTTTACAGACCAGGGGATTGTATCAAACAGTATACCCCTTCGGCTGGTCATAACAATCAAGGTACTAGCCATATCCAACCAGCTCTCTCTTGCAAACTCATAACACTGTGTCCAACATTGAACATGATTCCATGATTGGACACATTTGCTTAATAGCCCTGAATGTACCAAGAACGATGCTGACAAACAATTTAGGATGGTCAGCTGGGCTCACAGTGCGGTGTGCTTATATGTCCTGGAACCGACATACATTAATACCAGTGCCCTGTTTTTTGCAGGTAGAAAAACAAATTGTACACACACTGGCCTGTTTCAATACAGCAAAATAGGTGAGAGGCATTTTCTGGTTCATTTCTAATGGAAATTAGAGTCAACCTGTTTGGTTTAAAATTTTAGTTTCAACAGAGCTTGGGAGTTAATTGTCAGCAATCCTCAACAGATGCATTCTTCATAGCAATGCCTCAAACAAGCAGAGTCCACTTACCAACCAATCAGAATTCTCCTCTCATACAACATACATTTTGATTTCCCCTTGACAAAATGTGCCTTTTCTCAGTGATATCTCACTATTTCATGATTTATGCTCTGACCTACAGTGCAATTGCTGTTAGGGAGCACATCCGCTCAATAACTTTAATTCCTTGGTAGTACTCATGCTCACTGAAACAATTACACGTTTTGATCTTCTGTGCCCTGACCATTTCTCACTACTATGCTGATCTCATCCTTTATCAATTTAGCAACCCCACTGCATTTTCTCCTGTACCTATCTTTCTGTAATGTCAATCATCCCATAATATTCAACCACTCAACTTGCAACCATGTCTCTGTTATCAAAGTTTTTGAGAAGATTTGTAGCTCGGGCTGTGGATGAGGTTGTAGACTTGTTCACCGAGCCAGTGGGTTTGGTTGCAGCTATTTCATCACCCTGCTAGGTAACATCATCCGTGTGCCTCCAGTGAAGTGTTGGTGTTCTGTCCCGCTTGTTATTTATATGCCTCGGTTTGCTGGGGTGGTTGGCATATCGGTTCCAGTTCAATGTGTTTGTTGGTGGAGTTCCAGTTGGAATGCTAGGCCCACGATAAAACCCAAACTCTAGGTCCACTATGTAGATGACACCTTCCTGATTATCAAATGCACAAGACTAAAAGAAACCCACCAACACATGAACAACATCCTCACCGGAATAAAATTCATAAAAGAAGAACATTAACCAACTACCCTTCCTGGACATAATGGTGGAACGTAAGGACAATGGGAAAGTCCAGACTAGCGTATACAGAAAGACAACACATATGGACCAGATACTTAATTACACCAGCAACCACCCCAACACCCAAAAACAGAACTGCATCAGGACAATATTCAAACCGGCCACAACACACTGCAGCAACCTGGAACCGCACAAAGCAGAACAGGAGCACTTATACAGAGTTTGAAAAGGAATGGATACCCAAAAAGCATAATCCACCGTTACCTCCAAGGCAGACCACAACAAGAAGACACAACACGGCCAGACGCACTAGTCACCCTACTGTATATCAGGGACATATCAGAGATGACCACAAGACTACTTAGACCCCCAGGTATCAGGATAGCCCACAAACCAACAACCACCCTACGACAGCTACTGACAAACATAAAGGATCCCTTAACCACAACCAATAAAACCAACGTAATATACAAAATACCACGCAAGGACTGTGAGAAACATTACATGGGCCAAATTGGAAGAAAACTGACAATAAGGATACACGAACATCAACTAGCCACCAAGAGACACTACCAGTTCTCACTGGTCTCAATACACATGGACAAAAGAGGACACAAATTCGACTGGGACAACACATCCATAATAACACAAGCCAAACAGAGACACGCCAGGGAATTCCTGGAAGCCTGGTATTCCAACCGGAACTCCATCAACAAACACATTGAGCTGGATCCGATATACAAACCACTGAAAAACAGAACTGAAAGTGATGCCAACCACCCCAGCAAACCGAGGCATATAAACAACAAGTGGGACAGAGCACCAATGCTTCACTGGCGGTGAACTGCCGATGTTACCTAGCAGGGTGACAAAACGTCTGCAACCAAACCCACTGGCTTGGCCAGCAAGTCTGCAACTCATGTCTCTGTTATGGCTATCATATCAGATCCAATAATTTCTACTTTTGTCATTAATATTCTCCAACAGGAGATAATCCAATCATCAGCCCTTGACCTTCATAGAACATAGAACCGTACCAGGCCCTTCAGCCCAGTATGTTGTGCTGAACATGACGCCAAATTAAATAATCTCTTCTGCCTGCCCATGGTCATATCTCTCCATTCCTTGCATATTCATGTGCTTATCTAAAAGTCCCTTAAATGCCCCTATTGTAGCTGTCTCCACCACCACCCCTGGCAGCGTGCTCCAGACTCCTACCCCTCCCTGCGTAAAAAAAACGTGCCCCTCACGTCTTCTTTGAACTTGCCCTTCTCACCTTAAATGCAATCCTCCCAGTATTAGACATTTCAACTCTGGGATGTCAACACTATCATTCAATCCTCCACTAACAACATTCTGGCAGACCCTGAATTGGACTGAGCATATAAATACTCTGTCTGAAACAGTAGGTCAGAGGCTGGGAATTCTGTCATGAGTAACTCATCTCATCAATCTTCAAATCTGCCTAGCATTTACAAGGCACAAGCCAGGAGTATGTTGGAATACTCTACACTTGCCAGGATGACCACTGCTAGAACAACACTCGAGAAGCTCAACACCATCCAGGCAAAGCAGTCTGCTCAATTGGTATCTTCAACCTTCACTCCCTCTGTTACCGATGTTGCTACAAGACACGCTGCATTTAAGGAATGGGCAATAAATACTGGCCCAGCCAGCAACACCAACAGCTTGGGAATGACTGGGAAATTTCATCCAGCTCTGATCTATCTTCCAGCTGCTAAGATGCATTTTTCAGTTTGATTACCTACAGAAACATTCAGTTGCACGTCCGGTTCACAAAGAACAGAGATCTGTTTGGGATTTCTAATCCGCAAGAGTTTAGAAGGATGACTGAGGTGCATAAAATTCTAACAAGGGTTGCAAAGACTAGATGCCAGGAGCGCATTTCCCCTGGTTGCAAGTTTAAAGCTGAGGACACAGACCCAGGATACAGGGTAGACCATAAAGGACTGAGATGAAGAAACATCTGTTCACTCAAAGGGTAGTGAGTCTGTGGAATTCTCTCCCACAGAAGGCAGTGGAGGCCAAGTTACTGCATATATTCAAGAAAGAGATAGATATTAAAGGCACCAAGAGTTATCAGGAGAAATCAGGAACATGGCATTGAGATAGAAGATCAGCCATGATCACTTTGAGTTTGAAAGGCCAAATGGCCTATTCCCGCTCTTAGCTTCTATCTTTCCATGAGTATAGTCAATCAAGAGGTAATCTTATCAAGGAGTTTAAGATGCTAATAAAATAATGTGATATGGGTACTTAGGAGAAACATACAAAGAAACATAACTCTAAAATCATAGTCCAGTCAGTTGGAAGCTATGTCAGGGACCATTGTTGCACACAGAATGATTGCAAAAATCTGGAACTCTGACCATAAGTTGTTATGGAACAACCAAGGATGGGATACATAGATTCAAATAAATGTAATGTACGATGGATGATCTGAAATAAAATCCAAAAGTGCTGGAGAAACTCAGCAGCTCGGGCAGCATTTATGGAGACAGAAACAGAGTAAACATTATGAGCCTAATATGACTTCTCGTTGGAGTTCCAAAGAAGTCATTTTGAGCATGAAACGTTCGCACTGTTTTTCTCTCTCCACAGATGCTCTCAATCTTTCTGAGTTTCTCCAGCACTTTTGGTTTTCGTCTGGGATATATGGAGCTTAATTCAGCAAGGGTGTCAGGGGATGTGGAACAAAGGCAGGTAAACTTGCTTCAGCAGCAGACTAGCCATGTTTCAATTGAATGACAGCAGTTTTGAAGGGAAGAGTGACCTACTTCTGGTTCCTAAAATCCCCATGATCAACATCAGTGTGAAGGTAAGCAGCCTATAAGGCAGTTCTGTGGCTCACACATGTCCTTACACAGGGACAGTGTTCATGGAATCCCTACAGTGTGGGAGCAGGCCATTTGGCCCATCATGTTCACAGCGATCCAGCTCACGCAGACCCAACCCCCCCAATACTATCCCTTTAACCCTGTACACCTCATGGCCAATTCACCTAGCCTGCACACCCTAGACACTGTGGGTAATTTTGCATGGCCAATCCACCCTAGCCTGCACATCTTTGGACTGTGGGAGGAAACTGGAGCACCCAGAGGAAACTCACGCAGGCACGGGGGGAGAATGTGCAAACTCCACACAGACAGTTGCCCACGGGGTGGAATCAAACCCAGGTCCCTGGCGCTGTGACCCAGCAGTGCTAACTACTGACCTCTGTGCCACCCTAAAATGTAGGAATATTTATGCCCGTTGTCCTAACATTAGAC
Organism: Rhincodon typus; assembly: GCF_021869965.1. NCBI lineage: Eukaryota > Metazoa > Chordata > Chondrichthyes > Orectolobiformes > Rhincodontidae > Rhincodon > Rhincodon typus. Next base: position 4,048,568 of record NC_063348.1, read on the forward strand.
CCAGACAAAATTGCCCTAACATCTGGGTGCCAGTACTGTGGAACTTTCAGGTCTTCACGCTGACATAAACAACTCTGTTGCACAGATTTGAATGCAAAGATCGAGAGGTGGTGAGCTACTTTTCTTATTGGTTAAATGTGATCGCGCCAATCAGTAATGATATTGCGAGTCATTATGAAATATCTGCCTGTAATGAGATGCTGACTTGGAAATGAAACAAGAGATGGGTTTTACATTTGGTCTTGCCCATGGATAAGAAAAACTGGCAACAATCAAGTCAACTTGCAGGTTCAGACTGTGGTTGATAACACTGTCATGGTCAAACAGCATCTCGATCTTCATCTCACTGTTGAAGAATGGCTGATGTTTGTGAGCATTACCAGCAATGAGGCCATGCCCCAGCAAGAGACGGTATCAGCGGGAGGGGGGGAAAAGAATGTGATGAAAGCATTTATGACAAGGTTCTAAATGCTTTTAAACAGGATATGGAGCTGAATTCACAGACCATGTTCAATAGCTGAACCTGTGCCAACATGTAGATATACACCTGCACAGATAGGGTATTGCTGTGAAATGATTGGCCTGTTGAGGGACACCAGTCTCAAGAATTCGAGGGATCATAAAGAATGCAATTTTCTGGCCCGGGACAAATAGTCAGTCACCCAAGAGACTGCTTGTTTACACTGAACCATTCCAAGAAAGTTCGCAGAAATGTGACCGACTTTAAGGGTAACGGTACTCTCTCGAGAATTTACTAATTCCCTTCTAGAATGGGGAAATCACTTGTGCCAAAAAAAAATAGATTTTTGCTTTGCTACTTTGTTTTTCTCTCCTGGTAATTCGGGTGTGTGCTGACAATGCTCTCATACTTCACCATTTGTCACTAGGAGCTGAGGGAATGGTGACTGTGACTATGAAGTGTAAGAGTGTAATATTGGAATTTAATGTAAGGATAGGAATGGACTCAATCGTAACATTTCCTATAGACAAGTAGCTCAGTGACCGGGATCACGGCTGGATAATGATCCCAAAGGTATTGTAAAGCTGAGAAAAATACAATGGTCAGGTGAGGAGAGGAAGTTGGGGGCAGCGGGGAGCGAAAGTGAGATCCTGAGGCCTATTAAAACTCTTATAACTTGGCAGAAGTGACCTGAAAATACTGGGCCAGCTAGCAACTTGGAAAATTCACATTGAGGACTGACAGTGGTTGTGGACCAGACCAAACCCCCTCAAAATGTACTGAGAAGATAGCCTAGACCCTAACTTTTTCTAATTTTAAACTCAAGTGCCAGGTGTTGTGTTCCAGGTGCAACTAGATTAGTCAAACTACCAGTGTAGAAGCAAAACACACTTTATTCATACACTATAGTGAAAATACATCAAAAGAAAGCAGAAATTGGAATAACTTTACTGGAAAACTTAACAGAATAATCAATTATGTAACTCCTAAACAGTAACTGCTCCAAGATAGTAATATCCCACTAACACATCCTCGGCAAAGGCCAATTCAGTAAAATAGATTGTCTCCCGTGTAATTCTCCAGTCCAGGAGGAAAAACATCAAGAGAAAACTCCGAGAGAGAGAGAGGGAGGAGCAGGGGGAAATGTACTACAGCTTCCAAACCCAGCTTCAAGACCCCAAGCAACTGCTACTGAAAAACTAGAACTAAAAATCCTGGCTCTGGGACATCTTAGCCGGACCCATTCAGGCTGCTTCTATTGTTCCAACTTTGAAAAAAACTCAAGGCCTCACAAGCTGTTTACTTTATTGGATTTAAATAGACAGCCCTTCACCTCAGTCTTAAAACCTCTCTTGAAACGAAAGGACAAAACACACCTCTTAAACTCATAGTATTGTCACACAGTGGCATCACGATGATGTTACAGGTTTAGCAATCCGGAGGCCGGGACTAATGATCTGGAGGTGTTCAAATTCCACCATTGGCAGCTGGAGTGTTTGAATTCAATTAAATACACCTGGAATTAGAAGCCAATTTCGCTAATGATGCTTATGAAACTATCAGATTGACATAAAAATCCATCAGAGTTACGGTCAATTTGGCCTACATGAAATTGCAGAACCAGAGCAATGTGGTTTCCTCTTGATTATCATCTGAAATAGCTGAGAAAGCAACTCAGTTGTGTTAAAGAAGGTGATTCACTGGCCCCCTATTAAGGGGAATTAAAAACAGACAATAAATGCTGGCTTTCTCAGTGACATCCGTGAATGAAGTTAAAATATCTTAGCCACTGGAATAGTTGGAAACTTGGGAGCACTCACTCTCAGCTTCTGAACCTGCAAGGGGATCAGGAAGTCCACACAGAGCCACCATCAGAGAAATCAAGACAGCAAATAAAACAGCAGAGAACAATGATGGGCAAACAGACAACTATTGGACTAGCACAGGACTCTGGAGAGCGAATGGGCACCCAGTGAAACAGCAGTGAGTAGCTAAAAGTCAGCACTGGACTACCAAGAATCGAGAGTCAGTCAGCAGATAGCTCCTCAATCTAGGGTGCACTTGATAGTCAGTTATTAGGCCTGGATTGAATACAGTTAGTGAATATGCACTAGTCGATCATACATAGTGTGTGGCAGACAGGAAATCACACAATGATAGTGAATGAGACTATGACACTGACAGCTCCAAGCAGATATCACAACTTGCAATAGCACTGGAGAGGCAAATTCAAAGTTGAAACAATAATGTTGAGTTCAAAGGTTAGACTAAAAACGTACATTGAGAAATTTCAAAAGTCCTCTTGTAAACCAGAATTTTTTTTTCTGACTTCGAAATGGCATACATTGAAACATACTAAAGGGGCAGTCTCCTTTGAAAGGAGGATTCAGAGTTGGATGGCAAACTCCTTACATCACAGATCATATTCCTTGTTTCAGTCCAATGTATACTGCTCCACTCCGCATGCAGCATTCCTGCAGCAGACTGTTGGTGTTACCACAGCAGAGAGCTGTCTCAAGCACACAGAATGATCTGGAATGCAGCTGCACTGAGCGGCAGGCAACCGCAATACTCAGGCCAAAACTAACTTCATATTGGAGCTGGAATTTTTCATTTAAATCACATCTATTTTTAGCCATCGTTCATCGAAAAACAGGTGCCGGTTTGGCTTGTCTGATTTCACTCCGGGTCCACTTTTATTTGACTATTTCTTCCCAGTTTGCTGACGATCGCACTGAGATGACAAGCTTTTTAGGCACAGCCTGAGGGAGGGAGCACCATTTATCTAGGATTAGTTTTACCATCAATACTCACGTTACTCAATGGGACTCATCAAATTCCATACAAGGTATTACATGGTAATCTTTGAGACACAGAGCACTGTTAGCTTCCCTTTAAAGACTGCCTCATCAGCAGGTCACTGTTAAAGCTCCTTTCTTGACTTCTTTTCGGGACACCTCCAGGAAAGGTTGTTTCTTTTAAGATATCCTACCCTTTTAGAGTCAAAGAGTCACACAGCATGGAAACAGAGCCTTCGGTCCAACCAGGAACTAGGCCCACCTGCCTGCGCTTGGCTGCTATCCCAAGAAACATTTCTTAGTCACAAACTTACCTAAATGTCTTTTAAACATTGTAACTGTACCCCCATCCACCACTTCCTCTGGAAGTTAATTCCACACACTCACCACTCTGTGTAATAAAATTGCCCTCATGCCTCTTTTAAATCTTTTTCCTCTCACCTTAAAAAATGCCCTCTAGTCTTGAAATGCCCCAACCTAGGGAAAAGACACCTGCCATTCACCTTCTGCATATCCCTCTATTTTATAAACCTCTATAAGTTCACTCCCCAATCTCCTACGCTCCACTGAAGAAAGTCCCAGCCTATCCAGCCTTTCCTTATAACTCAAACCCTCCATTCCTGGCAACACCCAGGTAAATCTTTTCTGAACCCTCTCTCGCTTAGTAATATCCTGCCTGTATCAGGGTGACCAGAACTGGATACAGTATTCCAGAAGAGGTGATGATGTCTGAATTATAAATTGTAAAGCAGTCTTTTTGCTTATGACCAAGCATGAAACAATCTAAACCAATTCATTCAGTCATGTGGGTGTGGTAACATAGCCATTTTACTAGATTTTGAGGCCTGAACTAAGGATTAGAGTCAATGAGCTCAATTTGAACTCTGTGCAAGTGGATGGGCTTTGAGGCATTTAAAACCTTAACCAATAATGAGTCCAAATCCCACAAGAGAATTTAAATTCATTCAACTAAATAGACATGGGATACAAAGTCAGTTTCATTCATGACAATAATAAAACTAACAGATAGTTGTAAAACAGTGTAGAGCTGGAGGAACACAGCGGGCCAGATTTCTGAAGAAGGATCCTGATCCGAAACATCAACTTTTCTGCTCCTCCGATGCTGCCTGGCCCGCTGTGCTTCTCCAGCTCCACGCTGTGTTATCTCTGACTCCAGCATCGGCAGTTCTTACTATCTCTGAGATAGGTGTAAAAGCCCATAACCAATGTCCGTCAGGGAAGGAACCCTTACCATTCTCACCTGGTCTGGCCTAAAAATGGACTCCAGACCCACAGTAACGTGAAAGCCCCTCATTTCTGTTCAAGGCAGTGGTTCACCACCTTCATCTCAGAGACAGCAATAATAAATGCTGGCCTTGCCGCTGACACCCACATGATATAAATGGATGAGTAAAAGCAGTAACACTAAACTAGAGCATTCTTTCATGTACCAGCATTAAAGCAATCTACTCAGTCATTCAATAAACCACTAAACCCACCCATTCAAACACACTCCAGTGCTCAGGCAGATTGTTTGCACATAGGAGACGTTAAACCAGATTGTTCATTCCTACACTGGACTTCTTTTTTAAAAAAAAGCATAGCAATTGGTAACGAGGCTTTTGCTGTCTAGTTGATGACCAAAATTACTGAGCAATCAAATTATCCTGTTCAAAACCAGATGGCTGGTTCCTCTAGGAATGCAATTTAATGGTGCCAAACATATAATAAAAACGAGCCCACTGCAAAGGAACTGTTGATGGTGATTATCACAAAGCTGCGAATAACTGGAGCAGTTTAGACAATAGATTGAAGGCTTGGCTCGCCACCGCCAAAGGAATGTACCTTTAATATTCAAGGTATTCAAAAGGATTTTTTCTTCACCCCATCGACTGAGGTGAATTTGAATGCCCCCATACCTAACAAAGACCTTCTAATCATTGTTGATACAAGGAAACAGTAAGCAGAAACAGCCTTGCAAAAATGCCCGGCTGATCAAAGGTAGTCGCGGTCTATTCCCCTGTTCTCTGCCGCTTGCTGGGATGAGCACTGTGCTATACCTGTTGGTGGGTGTCACGAACTGCAATACGCCAGGGAAAGGCGGGGCTGACCTGCAGCGGAGCTAGCAGAGAACTCAAGAACTCCATTCATTGGAAGACCTGCTGTTCTTCTATAGGTCAAATGGTTGCAGCACATTCAGCCATTAAGACTTGCAAACTGCGAAAGTGAAATGCTCTCAGGAGAAAGGAGACAGAAGAGGTAGGAGGCTAGAACTGCGCAAGTTAAATGAAAATGATGATTGAAATCTGAGCACATTACCATTTAAAATTGGATTTTTTAAAAACCATTTCCTCTATTAAAAATGTATTTACCAGTACACAATCAGTCACTGGATGTGTTTGTTTCAGTAATAGGCTGCTATTTATCCCTCACATAAAAATATTTTCTATGTCTGTAATAACATGATGGTTAAATGTATCCTTGGTGTGGTTTGATCCTTATAGACACAAAGACAGCAGGTCCTTTGAGTTGACCTCAGTGAGGAAGCAGTAAACAAAAAGGCTACAATGCTCATGGACTAGGTAAGGAAAACAGTCTGCTCAGATACCAGATCATTTTCCACGGGGCATTTTGGAAAGTATAATTAAGAATCCAGAAAAGACAGGGTACACATTCAGGGCAGAGTTACATCTTTGATTGCTAAGCGTTATGTGGATCAGATCGGAAAGCGCAGATGAAACTAAAGCCAGATCAGCTGTAATCTTATTGAACAATAGAACAGACTTGAAGAGATGAAGTCTGCGATCCTTAGCCTGCTCCCAAACTGGGATTGTGACGATGATGATGATGCTAAACACCGTAGAGGCTCTGAATGATATTGTGGTTTAGAGGTTAATTATGCAGCCAGGTTGCATAAAAATGGCTTGTACTCCACCAGCCTAGGAGACAGCAAGTCGACCTGATCGAAGTGTTTAAAATGGTGGCTTCAGCTCCAGTCCGACTCTGCACCCTAGCTACAATTCCATCCCACACCTGAGCAACTGTCTGAAACTGGATTGCTCACTATTACTAATATCACACTTGCCTCAGCTCATCTGCTACTGAAACCCTCACTCAAGTCCTCGTTACTTCCCTGACTTGACTACTTTAACATGCCCCTGGGTGCCACCCAACGTTTTACGCACAGTCAACTCGAGGTCATCCAAAGCTTTGCTGTTTCTCCCACATTGAACAATCACTTTTTGTTATTCATTCACAGGACATGGGCATCATTGGCTGGTCCAGCATTTATTGCCCCACCCCTTGTTATCCTCGAAGAGGTGGTGGTGAGCTTTCTGAAACATTCTGGTCCATTCCGTTAAGTAGATCCACAATGCCTTCAAAGGAGGGAGTTCCCAAATTTCAACCCAGCGACGCTGAAGGAACGGTGATATGTTTCCAAGTCAGGATGGTGAGTAGCTTGGATGGGGACTTGCAGTTAGTGGTCTTCCAACGTATTTGCTACCCCCTTGTCCTTTGAGGTGGAAGTGGTCATGGGTTTGGAAAGTGCAGTCAAAAATAGACTTCTGCAGTGTATCTTGTACATGGTACACACTGCTGCGATTGAGCTTTGGTGGTGGAGGACTTGCACAATTTTCTACTTTTGTTGCAGATTTCCAGCAAACACAATGTTTTGCTTTTTGCATTTTATTTTAAGGATAAGCACAAAACTGTCAGGATCAGGAACCTATGAACGCTGGCATTTAAAAAAAAATTTAAACAGCTGCCTGATTGACTGACTGCAGTTCTGTCACTTTAATCATTAGTGCAAGTTGATACCTTATCCCAATGCAAAGGCTTGCTCTCCAGGAATATTCTTTCATTCTTTCCTTTGAACAGCACAACTGAAAAATTTTCCTCCCTTTCCAATGACTATTGTAGGAGTCAATTCTTGCTGAATACAATTCTGCAGGCTTTCCAGCACTTCAACGGAGTATAGTGCAGATAAAAAGTCACAAACCTGAAAGATTAATTGGGGAGTAGATGGCCTAGTGGTAATGCTGCCAGACCATTAATCCACAGACCCAGGTTCAAATCCCACTGCAGTGGATGATTGAATTGGAGTTCAATAAAAATCTGGAATTAAAAGCTGGTCTAATGATGACCATGAAACCAGTGTCAATTGTCATAAAAACCCATCTAGTCCATTGATGCCCTGTAGGGAAGGAAACAGCCATCCTCACCTAGTCTGGCCTATAGACCCACAGCTACATGCTTGACTTAAATGCCCTCTGGGAATTAGGGATCGACAATAAATGTTGATCTAGCCAGCGATGTCCACATCCCGAGAACATATAAAAAAAATTGCTGTTTTTCTCTCTGCATGGATTCTGTTTCCAGCACTTTGTTTTTATTTCGATGTTTGTCTTTGCTCAATTCTGGTAAGTTCCAACCACAGTATGCAAATACATCTGCTAAGAACAAAATGGTCTGCCACCAGCATTTGCACCATAAGGGGTAGAGAAACAGGGAAATTCCCTTCATCACTGGATTAAGCACCTACTCCCTGCATCACTGATGTGTTCTGTGCACAGTGACTCTGGTAGAGTCATCACAGCTTCTTAGGTAATCCCTCCCAAACTGGAGGAGGAGGAGGAGGAGGGAACCCATGCAGACACGGGGAGAATGTGCACACTACACAGACAGTCACCCTAGGGTGGAATCAAACCTGGGTCTCTGGTGCTGTGAGGCAGCAGTGCTAACCACTGAGCCACTGTGCCCAAGTGCAAACCTGTGAGCAATTCCATCTAGAAAGACAAGGTCAACAAATACAAAGAGAAGACACCATTAAATTTCCTTCCAAGTCATAGACTGTCCTGATTTGATTTATTTTGATTTATTACTGTCACATGTACTGAGATACAGTGAAAACTGTTGTCTTACATGCTTTACAGGCAGATTGTACTATACAAGTGCACCATTTGGGCACATATTGCTAAGTTCCTCCACTGTCGCAGTGGTAAAAATCAGTTTGCTGGAGTCATCAGCATCATGAAGACAGGAAATTATGAAGCAAAAGGCCCCATGACCAACTTCTCAAAGTCAATTAGGAAGAAGCAGCTATTTCAACCTTACCAGTGCCACCCACATCCCAAAACTGAATTTCAAAAAGCGCCAATATCCCTCAAAAATAATTAATTGTCAAATTACTCATAGTCATGGAGCTCTACTGTATGGAAACAGACCCTTCAGTCCAACTAATCCATGCCGACCAGATATCCTAAATAAATCTAGACCCATTTGCCAGCATTTAGCCTATATCCCTCTAAACCCTTCCCTATTCATGTACCCATCCAGATGCCTTTTAAATGTTGTAATTGTACCAGCCTCCACCACCTCCTCTGGCAGCTCATTCCATACATGCACCACCCTTTGCACGAAAAAGTTGCCCCTTAGGTCCTTTTTAAATCTTTCCCCTCTCACCTTAAACCTACGCCCTCTAGTTTTGAAATCCCCCCATCCTACGGAAAAGACCTTGGCTATTTACCCTATCCATGCTCCTCATGATTTTATAAACTTCTATAAGGCCACCCCTTAGCCTCCAACGCTCCAGGGAAAACAGCCCCAGCCTATTCAGCCTCTCCCTATAGCTCAAACCCTCCAACCCTGGCAACATCCTTGTAAATCTTTTCTAAACCCTTTCAGGTTTCACAACATCCTTCCTATAGTAGGGAGACCAGAATTGAATGCAGTATACCAAAAGTGGCCTGACCAATATCCTGTACGGCTGTAACATGACCTCCCAAATGCTATACTTAAGGCACTGACCAATAAAGGCAAGCATACCAAACACCTACTTCACTATTCTGTTTACTTGCAACTCTTGTTTATTTCAGAACAGTTAGTAGATCTGTTACAGCAGCTTTATCCTTAAACTGCTGTGTTTGCTGACCAATCAGAGCCCTCCCCTCAGTATAAATGTTGGTTTTCCTCTTAGATTTATATTCTTGGCATTGTCCTTCTTCAACAAAATGTTCTAGCTATCCTGAGCGAACAGTTGGGTGAAGTTGGAACTGACTGTTAAACAATTCACATGGAATTAAGGATAACACAGTGTGGAGCTGGAAGAACACAGCAGGCCAGGCAGCATCAGAGGAGCAGGGAAAGCTGACATTTTGGGTCGGGACCCTTCTTCAGAAATCTGATTTCGGAAGAAGGGTCCCGACCCGAAACGTCAGCTTTCCTGCTCCTCTGATGCTGCCTGGCCTGC